>NC_050483.2:7141331-7442581 GCF_012460135.2 Molothrus ater
TGTACTGCAATGATTAGGTTAAAATCACATATACAAACTTATTCATATAACAGCATCTCTTGCTTGCAGGGTTGAATGGGATTTTTTTTTTCTGGTAAACCCCTTTGATTTAATCTTCTTGCAATCCAGGTCTAATTTTCAAAGTTCCATTTGCTATTGCCAAGGCATCCTGTTATCAAATCTCTTATGTTAACCAGGTCCAAAGTCCATCATCTGTCTTGTGTCCCCCAACATTCCAACAATCAAGAAGTTCTGTTAATTTACACTAGAATCTCTGAACAGGGTTAGACAAATGAGACCTTATGGTTTTAGAAGGGCTTATATTTGAATACTACTTGTATTCCTATCACCTAGAAGTGATAGTTGCCAGAAGAGTAATTGCTACAGACTATTAACTAATTATGTTAATTATTGATGTTATCATTATATTTGTATTTGATTCTGCCCTTTGATTCTTAAATGCAGGCAATTGCTTGCTCTGTCATCTTGGAGCACCAGTAATTCTTGTTAGGTCTTTGTGTCAATCACTGCAAGCAGGTTACAATGCAGATTATTCCCTCTGAGTCCTGATGTGTGCTGCTGTCACATCCACAGACCAAGCAGCTGCCACCTTCAGGGCAGGACAGTGATGTTGCTGTTATCTAGACTATGCCTTCTATGCAGTGTTATCTTAAATGATTTGATTCATTATTGGGGTTGAATATATTGAAGGTACAAATCATGATTTAGTATCAGTGTTACCAAGTCATTGGCAGCTTTAGATACCCACCACCTGCCCTCCTTTCCAGCCAAGAAGCATTCAGCATACTCATGTAAAAGCCAAAATTCAGGGCTGGGTTTTGAAGTGTATGCCCATCTCCCATGGATTGTTAACACATAAGGAAGAAGGTTGACAAGACAATCCTTTAACCTAGTGCTGCTTTCAAAGCTCTTCTTCAGCCAGGCATGCCCTGAAGGATTAATGCCCATCTTTGTGCAAGTTCCTGAAGTATCTCACTCTAGCAGTCCTTTTGATTCCATTTGTTTTCTGAAAGGATCCTCTTTGGTGCCCCCTCCCCAGCACAAGACACAAACATGCACTTCAAAGAGCTCTCTGTACATATTTAAGAGCCCAGGCTAAAGGGGATTCCTTCCTTCATCAGTTATTGTTTTACTGTAGCTGAGATTCCTGCTAAGTAAATCAATGTATTTACCTGTAGCCCAGTAGATTTAACTGTGTTGTTCTGTCATGGGCTGTTCCTCTGATTTGTTCCTTTTTCTGCCCTTCTAGGAGGCCTGAGTTCATGGGCTTGCTGTCCCTGTGGGATATGGTGCGTCTGGTGAACATGTTAATCGTCTTCAGGTTCCTGCGGATTATCCCCAACATGAAGGTGATTGCTCTTCCCTCTACAGCTTGGGTTTCTTTGGTGGTCAAGCTATCAGTTTTGTTAGAGCTTTCAGGTCTAACACGTGAGTGGAATAGCTCAGCTCTAGCTGTCCTGACTTTTGCCCAGCCCCTTTGCCTGCTCTCTCACCAGAGGAAACCAGCTCAAGTTCTCTTGATGTGATTCTTTGTCCTTTTAGTAAAAATTTGATATGGATTGGAAGTGTGATGAATGTCACAGGTACAAAATTCTGCTCTGTTTTAGTTCATGGCTTTGGTTGTTACTACACTGCTGGATCTGGTGAAAAATTTAAGAGCCTTTGCAGGAATCCTTGTGGTAAGTCATGATGCGAGATTGTAATTTCCTTTGTTATAGTTTAATAAGGGTATGACACCAACAAAGTTAACAGAGTTCTTGTACAATCACCATGAGCAGTAACATTTCACCTTAACCAGCCAGTTCTTCTCCAGGGCATGTCTTGGAAAGCCACATTAAACTGCTGGTTTGTGATAGCCAGCACACAGTGGCAGTGCCTCCTTCAGGAGGAGTATCTCTAAAAGATTATTTAAAGCTTCCTCTGAGTGTTTGCCTTAGCTTGGGTAGTGTGGATTTGAATTAAAAATTAATCCATGCTAAAAGTAGATCAGTTTTCCTTACCCTGATTTGCATATGTTAAATTAAATAGCAAAACAACTTTAAAATTGTTTTTGGCTGAGAAGGTCTTGAAGATGGCGTGTTTGGACATGATTTTTTAAGAGCCTCTGCCATCCTGTTTTAGGTGTGTCTGTGTAGAACATAGACTCAACAAATGTGATTAAAGGGTGGATCACAATGTGTGATGTCTATTACATAAATTCTCCCAACTCTTGAGTTTCTGGCTTTGCAACCATGCCTTCCTGGTAGGGTAAAGAAGTGCCTGGTTAGGTTTGGTTTTGCTATTGTTCTTGGATTTTTGTAGGGTACCTTAATTTGAATGGTTAAAGATAATGATTTGTTGTTCTAATCTATATACCTAGCATGCAATTTAACCAGAATGTAGGGGGAATAGAATATAAGACAATCAAGATAGTATAGAAAGTAATCTTACCCCTAAGGAGTTGCATCTGGGCCAATTATCAAAGATTTAGGAACAGGCCTGACTTTAACAGGCCACAGTTGTAAGCAATGAGAAGAGGAGTGCTATAAAAGAGTGGGTGGCTGGGTGAGAAGGGAGCTGGAGTCAGTTGGCTGCTTTGTGAAGGAGAAAGAGTCAGTGCTCTGAGAGCTGCCCACAAGAAACACCATGAAGGTATGGAACTTTTGTGGTAAGGAGACAACTGTTTGGAACCCCTGCAGTAAGATGACAGCACCAGAATAATCTGGTTTTGTCACTAATAATTTCTGCTTTTATCTGTAGAGGCTAGGCCTTAAATTGGCTTGTGTTGCACTTTGAAATAAAGGTATTGGTTGGGGCAAATCAAAGGTGGTAAAAACCTTGTTGTGCTGTACAACTCACACTTCTGAGACAAGTCTGCCATAGTGTTTGCCTCTTCCATCAATTTAATTTGCTTTTACTTGAGGCTACATGGAAGTTCTCACCGAGCTTCTGTTGTAGTCAGGTCTGACTCCATTGCCAGCTGATGCAAAATATCTTTCCTAATGTTAGCATGGAACACACATGCAGATAAAATAATGTAACTGATTAGCTAATTTCTCAGGCAGTGAGTGATTTAAATACTTATTTTTTCAAAGAATAAAATTAATTTTATTGCCAGGCTGGATATCCCATCTTCTGGCAGGGTAGCAAATGTCAGCTTCAGCTTGCTCCAGTGGTGTTCAAAGTGTGTAGGCCAGGGCATCTCTCTTCTATTCTCTCCAGACTTCGCATTCTTGGGTTTGTTTTGTAGCAAAATACAAAAAACCCAAAACCAACCAAACAATAAAGCCCTACACCACACTTCTTGTTTGAAGACTCAGCTTGCTTCAAGCTTTCCTGGGATAAATGGCTCCTTCTCAGAGAAGCAAAGTTGTAGGTTATTTCTAGAACCATCTTTTTAGGATAAAAATTGCAATATCACCTAGGCAACTGCTTTAGACTGAAAGGTGTCTCTTTAAAAAGAAGTTTGCATTTCTAACAATTAGAGGACAGAAATTCTCAAATCCTTTTTGTTATTCAAAACCTTATTTTTAGACTAATTAGCATGCATTTTTAAGGAAGTTGCTGATGGAATATAAAATAATGACATCATTTTGTCTTTCAGGTAAGCTCACTGAAAGTTTATTTTCATTGACTCTAGCAGAAAACTCAGATATTTAAGTTGTTCTTTGTAAATACTGGTACTGAGCTTTGGTTTTAAGTCGCTATTCTGCAGTGTTTATAATTAAATATAAGCAGTCTGAGACACAGAGAAGTGAAATAGATGATAAAATGATTTAATGCATTTTAATAACTGAAAATTGGGTAGAATTTTAAAAAGTAAGAGCAAGCAGTTGAGAAGTATTTTCGCTTTAAAAGCTTCAGGCACTGTTCTTGATGCAATTGCCTCAACTGTGGTACTAATATAAATTCCATGTTTATTGCATTTTGCTTTCTTACTTTGTGACAGAACTATTCAAAGCTAATAGTTGGTTGTGTTCCCTCCAGGTGGTTTTCTATGCATTTGCTATAACTGGCATCATGCTGTTTAAAGGTGCTGTTGTTCCCTTGGGAAATACCAGGTAAGATTCTAAACATCACTGCTCAGAGAATCTGCATCTGCATCTTTTTACCTCTGAGCTGTTTGTGGTTGGTTTTGTTCGGGTTTTTTTTTTTTGCTCTCATTCTTGGAGCCACCCTACTTTTAATGTTAAATCACACAGCTTCATTATCTGTTACTCCTGTTTCTTCTTGCTGCATTGAAATGCTTATCTGTAGTTTAAGTCTGCTTTATCTGAAATATGTTTTTTGGACTGTTTCCCTTGTTTTCTTCCCATATGAGCTAATCTAACTTTCACAGCTCAGAAGAATTCTAAATCAGAGCTCACAGGGAGCTGTGTTCACATCAGCCTGTAATCTCTTGCAGTGCTGCCAACACCACACATGATAATGGCACTCTGCAGTGTGGGACCTATGAACAGCTGGAATATTGGCCCAACAACTTTGATGACTTTGCTGTGAGTGTGATCATGGATGAAACCCCTTGTTCTTGCACTCTCTGCTTGTCTTTGCTCCTCATTTCTGAGGCTTAGGTCTGTGGTACAACCACTTAAACACTGTTCTGCTCCTGTTCTTTAGGCAGCAGTGGTGACCCTCTGGGATGTGATGGTGGTGAACAACTGGCAAGTCTTTTTGGATGCGTTTTCAAGATATTCAAGTCCGTAAGTAGCTATAGTAATACTGAAGAAGTCTCATATAAACCCAGCTTATAATGTGCCTGAATAAGAAGTATGCACATAGCACAGTTCCTGCCATCTGCTCAGAGGGGTGCTGCTTACCTTTCTCATGGACCAATTCTGATATATAGAAAATAAATCTAATGCTTCTGTGTTTTCTATGTGGATGCACAATTTTTCTAGACTTAAAATCTTGGACATAGCTTTCATTTGTATTTACTGACTTCATGGGGAATGTTTGAACCAGATAATGCCTGGGTTGAGCTGTTCCATGACCCCTGGCTGGTTAACTTAGGAGAGTGCGTCTGTTTAGCTAACCTATTGAAAAGCAAACATTTTTTATTTTTAATTTTTTGATTCAAGCCCCCTTTCCCATTAAGAAAGTAGTACTATTATATTTCAAGAAAAAAAAATGTGATTTAATGGTGCTCTGCTCAGGCTGAGCTTATTTACTCCTCCTTTATGTATTGTCTGTTCATCTGATCTGCAGGTGGGCAAAGATCTATTTTGTAGCCTGGTGGTTGATCTCCTCTGTCATCTGGGTTAATCTCTTCGTAGCTTTACTTCTGGAGGTAAGGAAGTGTGTTTATTTGGTGTGAGATCCTGAAAATGGCTTCTAATTTGTGCAGGAAATGAAAAGAACCCAGACAACTTTATGCTGGGCTTGTGTGTGTGCTTACTTTACCTTTCTTGCTGCCCTATGCCCAAGGAGCTGAGAAATTGTTTTCTTTTTCCTAGAGAATTGTATGTTTGATTTGCAGTTTTGTCACAAAACTGCTTGTGTCCATTGGGTATGTACAATTTCATTGTAAAACTCTCCTTATTATAAAGATGAGAAGCATTTAAAGTATTATAAAATGGCTTCTCTCTTATATGTTACTGTTTAAATTCAGCATTAATTATTCAAGCTGTAGGCTTTTTTGCATTTTAATTTATCAGCAAATCAAGTGAGCAATTTAAATTTAATTTTTTTTATTTTATTTGGTTCTCCTGTGTTTCTTCCCACCCCAGTTTGAATTACCACCATTGTTCAGTGCTACTCTAGAGAAGTGGAACTAATTATTTTCAAGAAGATCATATTCTAGAGTTTTTCAGAGAAACTGTGGGAGTGCAGTTGCCTGAGCAATGCCATGAAGAACGTGTGGTTCTGCTAGTTACTCATGGCATGCTTTCCTGCAAATCCAAATTTCTGATGGAGAAGGGAATGCTAATCATAACCATCTCCTCCAGGTTCACCATTGTAGACTTCTCTTATAGGTAGTGGAAGGAACTGAGAGCCTGTAGAGGGCACTTTACCCCATCTGAAACCCTATGAAAGTTTCTGTTGGACACGTTCTTGACATTGCTGAGTGTACTGAGAACTGAAATTTACTACAGTAGGAAGAAGGGCAAACTTCCAGTCTAGGACATCATCTACCTGCTTGTTTCTGCAGGGCTGTGGCCAAGTGTTGCTGTCAGAGCTAAGATGCAGCATTCCATTGCAGGAGAGAAGGATGTCACTATTTTTCTCCTTTTTTTTTTTGTTTTGTTTTGATTTGCCTGAGCTGTGTGTATACTCCCTAGGTATTCATCTGTCAGAGTTATTCAGAATGGGTAAGGGAACATGGCAAAACCTGGACTAGCATTATGTTTATATGTTGTTGGGTTTTTAAAGAGGAAGAAATTCATATCAGGTGAAGTCCTGTGGGTAGTTCACATGGTTGTCTTGGGGAGGCAGTCCTTGCTAGGAGCTGAAGGCAGGAGGGCTGTCTTCTGCTCTGCTTTCAATTTGTGATGAGAGAGTTATTTCATTGCTGAACAAAGGCCTGAGTAAACTAGTGACCTGCAGCAAGTTAGTAAGCTGATGCCTAAATAAATCAGTGTTCACCATGTAAAATGAAATCTCACCTGCCTCCCAAATCTTATCTGCAAACACAGTGACCAGATATAACCTCTTTTCTGGTGCCATCAGAAGAAGCCTTTATATGTTTTGCTGTTCCTTTTACATTTCAGAACTTTATTCACAAGTGGGACCGTCGCTGCCAGCGAGAGTCTCTTTCAGACATTGAATACCAGAGGACAGTTGAACTCATGTTCAGGTGAGTTGGGCTGGACTTGATAATCAATGTAGCTTTCTTTTTTTCTTTGTTTGTTTTAAGGAATGTGTGCTGGCTGCAAGATGTCTTCTGTTTCCTCCCTCTGGAGCAAACTGTTTCATCTGTTAGTTTGGAGAAATCCAGCAAGTGCTTTAGTTAGGCCTGCTTTAAGCTGACTTGGTAGCCTAACTTTTATATTCTTTGTGCTCATGGTAGGATGGGAGAAGAGGTGCTGGGGGTGAGGGGAGCAACTGCAGAGGGAGGCAAAAACAAGGGAAAGAAGAAAAGGGAAGATGAGGGAAGTGATGCATGTTCTTGGCTTATTATGAAATTGTGGGTGGTGAGTTAATACTTGATGATTGTGCATTAGTGGAACTTGTGGTGCATGTTGGATACTCAATAGTAGCATTGGGAGCATGTTCTCATTTGGGAGTTTTTTTCAGGAAAACAAATCTACTGACCTTCAGTTGTATTGTACTGTGTGCAGGAAATTGCTTCCCTGCTTCTTGTGGGAAAACAGCTGCTGGTTTCCATGACACATCTGTAGAGGATGGATCACTTGCAACTAGATGCATCTTTAGGGAGCATCAGCTTATTGTAATTTTAATTCCTTGTTTCATTCCTGAAACAAACACACGTTGCATCTCAGTTTAAGCATTGCAAAAACAAATGCTGGGAAGCTCCCTTTGCTGCCCCTAACAACTCATGCTTTTTCTTTGTAGAGATGTTTTGGAAGAACCTACAGAGGAGGAGTTGATGGAAAAACTGCACCAGCACCCACACCTGCACTTATGTAGGTGACTGGTGGGAAGGACTGATTTATTTAGACCTCTGTTTTCTTGAGGTTGTCAGCTGGAAGAAACTGAATGGATTTTCTGTGAGATGCTGTTAGGAGAGGGGCTTGTAGGACACTATGTGAGATTTTGCTTGGGGATTCTCTGCAGAAAGGTTTTTTATTTTGGGTTCATGTCTTTTTTTGAAAAAGATTTGAATCCTGCTGACTTGATTTTAAGTTGCAATTTCAGAAGGAGTATTGCAGCTGTTATTTTTAGAGGGTGTTGATATCAGAAGCTTTTATTTACTTTTTTTAATAGGGAAAGTCTCTTTAAAATGACAGTGCACTTTAAAACATGAACTTTATAACCACTAAGACTGCTACTTTTTTTAGCACAAGAAAATGGAAAATGGAGCTGCCTTTTTTGGCAGCAGAGTGTGGCAAGGGCTGCACCCTGCAATTCATGAACGGATTAGGCAGGACCAGAACAAAATCCTTAATCTTCTTCTAGTGAGAGCTGAAACACTATTTTTATTGTAATGTGACACCAGCATATCTTACCAAATTTTTGGGAGTTAATCATGTTGGAGCACAATCAATTCCAGCTTGGTAACAGGGACTGCCTGCTTTGCACATCCTCTGTTTTTCTTTGCTTTCCATGGAGGGTTCATGCTGGTTGTGCCATTCAGGTCACTGAGAGCTGTTAGAACCTGGACTGGAGCAGTTGCACTCGTGGTTTTCAATGTGGTAAAACTAAGCTCTCTTTCAGAGTCAGTATTTTCATGTTGCTCTTTACTGAACCTCTTACTTTCTTCCAAGTCCTGTTCCACACTGTGTTGTATTTCGTGAAAAAGCTAAGGGGAATCAGCTTTGGCTGGAATGTTGTATGTACCATGATCACTGGAATTGCCCACTGAAAAGGGGAAGAGGGGAAAAAAAAAAGGTTGAATGGGATAATCAAAGTACTTAACTGTTGAAATTTTCATTTGAGCCTGTGGGAGTTGAAGGTGCTCAACCAGTATTACAGGATCACATTCCTTTATGGCTTAATAACCACATGCTGTGTACCACTAAGTTTCACCAGGGTAATACTTTTTGGGTAAGTAAGTTTCTCAACAAATCTCAAGTGGAGGATTCACAGTAAGCTGTGTCCACATGCTTTTTGCTATCCCCTAGTGTTCCTCTATAAAGGGGTTTTTGCTTGAATCTCTTGCCACATGACTAGTAAATTGCTATGAAGAATAGAATCTACCACAAATACTGTTTTTATATGTAAAAATCAAATTGCCCTTTGGGGCACTGCCTTCTCATTGAGACACTTGTCACCAAAATAGACATTATTGTGGTCATCTCTGCATTGGCAAAGGCTTTGGGGAGGTAATTGGCTTCTATTTATAAGTCCCTTGATTCTTTTTTTAGTTAAAAAATGTTTTTCAGAAGTGCCAAGCAGTCGTCCTCTGTACCTTTCCTTATCTTTTTTCATCATTTGCCATTTTTCTCTGTCCTGCATGAAAGAGAGCCAACTATCCAGGATGATGGTGCTGATGATTGTTTGAGGTCAAAACTTTTTTTGCCTTGTTGTCTCACTCCTCAAAAATTACTTAATGATCCTTATCTGTTTCTTTACCTTTCTGCTTGTATTTTCTTTGTGCTGTGAAGCAAAACACGTTGTAGCTTTCATATGTGTGGGACCAATGTGAGCTGAGTTCTGACCTACTCCTGCAGTTTTTCTTGCTGCTGTAATCCTGCCTCTTAAGCCATGCCCTTGTCTGCATGCAGTCTCTTGTCTCTGTTCCAGATTAAGCCATCCAGTAACTCACTTGCACTGGTTTTAGTGGCATCATCACGCTTATTTTCAGTCATGCACTTAAAACACTCATCATGGCAAGCTGATAAAGGCATCAGCACATGGTTTTCTGGGTTTTGAGTTTGTTCTGTTCAGTATGGCTTCATGTCAGGATGGTTTCTGTTCCTTCTAGTGTGATGTATAATCTCTGCCACCAATGTATTGGGACTCATTACACAGTGGTTAAACACTCTTATTTTACCTTTCTACTGAAAAAAAGTTGTTTTCCACTTTTCTGAATACTTGAAGTAGCTTTGCCTTGCCAAAATGAAGTGTCTGGTTCTTATCAGCTTACAAGTTTATTTTTTCTGGCCTCTTAAGGTTCTTTGGGGTTTTGTGGTTGATTTTTCTTTTTGCCGTTACTTTACAAGGTTATGCTACAATCTACCAAAGCAACACAAATTGGTGTGGAATTACCATAAACATCACAACCGTTTCCATTATGCCATCTTTACATCTGGACAAATGTGGAGAAGGTGTTCTGAAGGGAATAGCCTGTCTTGATCTTGTTTCACACTGGTGTAATTGACTGAAAGTGTAACTAGAATTTAATGCAGAATTGTGCTACCTAATGTCACTTGAACTGGAAGATGTAAATGACCACAAATCTTATGCAATAATTGTATAAATCATGGAAATGAATGTACGTCATTAGGTAAAATCTGAGGTTTGCATTATTAAAAAAAGTTTTTTCTTCTTGAACCATGAAAATAATTGGGGTGTTGAAATGATTCCTGTGGTTTGTTTTTGCCTTTCCCTTGTTACTGATTTCTGCAGTGCCAGACATTTCTGTTCCTGTTCTTTTTGCCAGTTAAAGGCTGGGCCCATGGAGGTTACGTGCAAGTGAGATAAAAGTGCTTGTTTCAAAATGCAGAGCTAAAGGACACTGCTTTGTTATTTTCCAATTCTGGAGGCACATGGCATCCTCTGTTGGTACTTGTGAA
Organism: Molothrus ater; assembly: GCF_012460135.2. Classification (NCBI taxonomy): domain Eukaryota; kingdom Metazoa; phylum Chordata; class Aves; order Passeriformes; family Icteridae; genus Molothrus; species Molothrus ater. The sequence continues at coordinate 7,151,687 of NC_050483.2, forward strand.
AGGTGAAACCTCATTGGAACTGAGCATTGATGGTTTTGAGCAGGTTGATTTTCATTTGCATTTCCATCTCTGCAAACCAGGTATTCCTTCATCTCTCTTTTCCTCAAGAGACTGGTGGAAAAGCATTCTCGGAGCATTTCAGCTGGGGCAGATTGTGCACATAACTTAGCAGAGTCCATGGTGTTCTTTGGTAGCATATTGTGGTTTAGAAGATGGTGGGGTTTTATCAAGGGCAGAACAAAATCAGTTCTGGAACAGGTGCCTCTGGCAGTGGTTGTTGTAGATGCTTAGGTGAAGCATGTGAAAGCCAAAGCAAAGAGAAGATCACCTTGTGTTATTAAATCAGGATCAGATTTTTCTACCTTCTGAAGGAAGACCTTAATAACCTAGTTAACACTAATTTGAGATTCCTCATGTATTTTTTTTCCTTCCTGATTTGCTATGAGTTTTTATTGCTTAAAGATGTAGGAGTGGAGGGAGAGGAAGGATTCAACTGAAATGTTTTTGATTCTTTTGGTTAAAATACAGAAATACAGTGATGAACCTCACAGGCACACTCAGCTATGAATTTGACACATTTTGGGGAATATTGGTTTGCATCCCTCCAGCACTTCTTAAAGTGTAGAAAAAAAATTTAAAAAGGACATATAAAGCTAAAAGAAAAAAAGAGGGCCTATAGGAAAATGGTGCAGGGTATAGATTAGTTACCTTTACCTCATGTTTCAGAGCTATCTCTTACCTTGCTAGATGGTTTCTCTTTTCACCTGCCTGTATAACAGGAGTAATACAGGATGTAAGCCCAGCTTTTGTAGTTTAACATTGTGCTTTCATCAGATCCAGTCATTCCAGTGCTCTGTCTTGGGATTTTATTGAAAACAAAATAAAAATAGCTGTTTGCCTATATTGTCTATGTAGGTGTTAATGATTTTTTTCTTCCACTAGATTTTTGTCTAATTAAAAGTGTATATAATTCTTGGGAGCTTTGCAGAAATCAGCCAGTTTTGACGTAATCTGAAGTTGTTATAAACATGCAGAACCATTTGTTTTCTGAATTCCAGACAGGAATAATTTGGGGTTCAAGGGTGGAGACATAAAATTTGCTTTGTGGTCCATCTCTAAGCAATACACTCTATTTGTTGCTGTTTCAAAATGACCTTGATAAACTGGGGGAAATCACCAAAATTAGTGAAGTAAAATTTGAGATAAATATGCACTGTTACAATTTACCAATACATGGCAGGGAAAAGTAGTATTAGGAGACAAATATTATGGGGCTAATACTGTACTGCAAATTCAATGAGCTAACAGCATCTGAAAGAGATTAAAAGATAATTGCTTTGCTGTAACTTGTAATAGTACTTCCCTTTGTATCTCCCTCTGTCCATTTTGGGCCCTGCATTTTAAAATAAATACTTGGGGGAAGGTGTTCATTACAGGACAATAACAGAGGTCTTAAGACATAAGAAAGTTGTGAGTTTAGAAGAACTTTAGAGTGAGCAATTTGTTCAGATCAACAAGAGATAGACAAATACTTTTAAAACCAATACTCAGATATGTAAACGGCTGAGAGGAGTGAAGTGTTGATGCTGTGTAATTGCTGTGTGCTACTTGTAGGAGAAGCTGTAGTTTGGATTTGGGACTGCTCCCTAGCTCTGAGCACTGTATCTGGGAGGGAGCAGACTCCTCTTAGCTGGAGAGCTGTTCCAGGAGGGATTTGATGCTCACCTGCTTTGTGTGGATGTTTGTGAAGCTGCCCCTGTGTGCTGGTGGCTCAGCTGCTCCCAAGATCCTGTCCCGCCCACCACTCTGTGCTTCCCGTGGCTGTAACAAAACTAGCTTTTGTTGTTACAGCATGTTCTGCTGGGTCTAATGGCTTACAAATGTTTACAGTGTGCAAGTGTTGTACAAGTAGGGATAGCAAAAACAAAATTATGCTCCTTCAGCTTCCCATTATACCCAGGAAGATGAGCTTGAGCTGTGTGTGCTGTGTGGCTGATACTTGACCTTGCACTAGCTCCCTGTAGTTCTCCATGCAATTTGCTCTGCTGGGTTCCCTTTAATCTCATTTCTAAAACCTTTAGCTTTTTGGGTAAGAGGAAGGCATGTGTTGCCATTCTCCCAGTTTGTGTTGGCTCACTGACAAGCCAAGTAGGTTGGATAACTTGATTTTTCCCTTGATGAGGACGCTTAGTTTGGGCACTCTGCTCTGCCTGCTACCAGATGTCACAAAATGACATTCAAACCTCTCACACTTCAGCTCTCCTTTCAAACTTGGTTTGGTGAATGAATTCAAAATAATACCAGGGGACTGATGCAGCATAAATCCTTGGAACAGCTAGAAAACCTTACAAAGAGCAAAGATGTAGTAATTAACCCTAATATTACAGAACCTTACCTTACCAAAGGTAATGACAAATTAAAAATTAATTTTGTTAATTGAAATAGGTCTGATATTTCCCTGGATCCAAGGCAGAGTAGAATCCAAAGCCTTTCTTGATTTCTTTTCTGCAGACATACAGTCTTTTTTAAAAGATGAAATAGATCATGAAGTATCGAAGTGATGAATTTAAGGTCACAGGAAATCTATTGCTAATTCAGGAATAAACACCAGATCATCAGACTTCCTTAAAGTTCATATTTCATTATGAACTCAAAACCTCTTCTATATTTGTAGAGCTACAATTTTTCCAGCATAAAGCGAAAGAAGATGGTCAGAAAAAAAAAAAAAACAACCAAACCTCAAGGCTGAGCTGGCATTTTTCAAATACTAAGTACATGGGGATATATCCCGCAAGCCACTGGAAGAGCCACCTATCATTATGTCCCACAGAGAATATGAGAAGAATATGTATAAGATGGAATCACAAGGCATAAGAAATGCTTTTCAAAAGTGTCTTAGTTAACTAAAGTTGTTGCAATCCTTGGGGAAAAACTGTGGTGTGCATTTACCTCCATCAGCTATGAACTTGTTTGCCAAAGGAAGCAAAAGGATATTTTTGTCATGAACAATATATGTTACCCCACTATAAGAGAAAACCTAAATGTTGCCTTTGATATGCAATTCCAGCCATTGATGTAGTTTATTTGCATTATTTTCTTGTCTAGTCCTATGCTTCAATTTTTCCACAGTAGTTGTATAAAGAATGGTTTGCTGATGCTGAATTTCTTAACTGTAGGCCAGAGGCAATTGTAGCTTGTCCTTTAATGCTAGAAATTCCTTGTAACAGTCTCAGTCATCTTTTTCCCACTAACCAGTGGAGCAGGTGTTGTCTTTGTTCTGTGCAGAGACTTTCATGGACCCCATCACTGCAGTGAGTGCCTCCCAAGCACTCTTCTGAAAACATCCTGTTGGGATAGGAAAATATTGCTGTCCTTATTTTTTAGATGATCAGCTGAGATATTTGGTGATCTGCCCACAGCCAAGCTTGAAATCCGTGGGAGAGTTAAGAATAAAACCTGCAGTCCCTGCTTACTGCCTTTGCTAGCACACAATGCTGCCTTCTTTTTTTAGTTTTTTCTTTTTTTTTCTTGTTTTTGCACCAGCTGTGAGCTTCAGTTGCATGCTTAGGAGATGATGTTGACTTTTCTGCATCAATTGGTTTATAATTTTGTTGCTGCCTGTTCTTGTATATAACTTTTTTACTTTGCTTAAAAGTTAAAAAAAAAATCCTAGAACCTCTAAACTTCTAAATCTACTCATTTCCTATCTTATCCAAAGAGGAGGGAGGACTATAGCTGGTTTGCCATCTTATTTATAATTATTTTGTAGGGATGAGCTGAGGCTGGCACGTGTGCTAGAAGTTTGGTAAGTGTAAGTAAACTGATAGATTCTTAGATAGTTATAGTTAATAGCTAATAGATAGTTAGTAGATAGTTATTAAGTCACTACTTCAGCTGTAAAAACTAGAGGAAATACAGATGACTAGAGGATTACTAGAGCTATAAAAACTAGAGGAATACAGACCATCCTAAGCACCAGCTCCAGCCTTCTGTCGGGCCTGAAACACATTTCAAAAATGCTTTTTGCCTTATCTTACTTTGTACTTTTTGTGTTTTGTTCTTGAAGGTGAGTAAACAGTCTTTTTCAGAGTTGTTGAGCACTTGCAACATCATACTGAATTTGGAAAACTGCTCAGGAGGCCAATTGCCCTGTGCAGTCTCAGTGACAAAGGATCATCAGCATTTAAGAGGGTAGAGATTCATGTCAAAATAGAAAACTGAGTGCATTTTCTAGACCAAGTTCTGCTGTGTAGCAGGGGTGTGTGTGTCTGTGTAAGGTGAAATACTACCTCTAATACATCCACAGGTTGCTGGACTGGATGCAGAAATTGCAATTTAATTGTAAGGACTGTGTTACACAGCCTGTCACATTAGGTAAGATCAGAAGGGATTTTGATTTTTATGCTTAAAATTCGAGTTATTGTGTAGGTTTCTGGCCAAAAGTAGACTGGATTTGTTAGCTCCCAGGAAAGAACTTCTGTTTTGTGTCTGCTGCAAAACTGTAACACTATAGTATTGAGCTGGGTGGTGGTGTAACAATGGCCTTGTACAAGGAGCATCCTTCTAGAGTGAGCTGGGAAGCCAGTCTGGCCCCTACTGTGTTATTATGTTAGGTCTCCTTGCCCTTAGGAGTGAATTGGTTCCTCACATGATGTGCTGACCTGCTGACAGTTCTCTTTTTTTGTTTTGTTTTTTTTTTTTTTAACAAGTACTGCTCTTAGAAAGTAAAACTTGAGTCGTTATTGTGTCTTCCCTTACCTGTTTAATACCAGTGAGAGTAATCTTGTATTTCATCAAAACTACAAGTGTTCAGTTCCCAGCATCCTGGATAATTGGTGGTTTCTCTGAAAAGACTTGGACAATTGCAGTAGGAAAATGCCTCCAAAGAAGGTCCCTGTGAAATCAAAGGTGAAGGTGTTAAGCCCAGACAATAAAACTTAGATCAAAGTAGCCAGCAGAAGGGGCCAGAGAGGAACAGGCTGTCCTTTAAGCTTCACTGCCTTGTGTGAGGTGTCACCCCTCTCTTTCTGTAATCAGATTCCATGAAGTAAGCAAAGCTGTTCTTTCCTGATGTAATTCTATCAGAGCCCTCAGCTAGATGAGCAGGAAGAAAAGCACCTGCCTTCCTTGCTTTAGATTTGGTGATAGACCCCAGTTTTTGATAGGAATTGGTTAATCCATAATCCCAAGCATGTGCCCACAGCAACACCTGCCACACAGGTGAGCTTTTAATCTTGTTAATATACAAATATAATATGGATTTTTGTATTAACCTCACACACATACACACCCCATAGTAAATATCACGAGTAGGAAAATTTAATAAAATGAGATTATAAATGTCTAATGGACATTTTGTTGGGCAATAAAGTTGCCCACGTGTTGTAATTGAGGTCTGAAGTTAACTTGCTTGCTGAGGCCTCTCTAGGGTAGATTACACAGACTAAGAGAGCATGTGAAAAAATGTTTTTTCATGCTCTGCTTTTCTTCCTGTTTTGTCCACTAGCCTTTCCTTCTTACCTCTGTCTTGGGTTGGTGCCCACTGTAATATCTACTGCCATCAAACTGAGCACTTTAAAATTAGGCACATGTTTGAAACATCTGCTTATTTAAGACCCTCCACAGTGACTATTAACTTTTGCCTCTGACATTTTCCAAAGCCCTTGGTTCTCTTCTCATCTCCTGAGTGACCCTGATGCAGTCCTCTGGAGATGTGTAAAACAGGATCCTCTACTTCCTAATTGTGTTGACATGGAAAAGTGAGGTATGAGGAAAGTTTGGGTTCAGGCTTAAATATTCTGAGGCTGACATGTGTGGGGACCCTGGGGAGCATCCCCTGAGTTAGGGAGACACAAGAAGCTCCCCTCAAAGCTGTTTGACCCCATTGGCTCCTTTCTCTGTTCCTATGTCCCTGAGCCATCCCTCCCTATTCCCTGATTGGATCTCATCTTGGTACTGCCCAGAGATCAGGTTCACCCCTGGCCCCTCAGGAGAGAGAAACCTGGACCCTCTGTGTGTGTTCCTTGGACCTGAACATCTTACCAGACAGCTGAATAAAACAGCTGTGGGTACCATGCAAAGGCCCTTTTTGCTTATTTACCCTGGACTTTACCAGCTGCTACTCAGGCTGCAACACACATGCATTGTATGGGTGTGCTTGTGAAAGGTAGGTCTGAGGCACTTCACAGGCAGTTCTTCAGTGAATTTTCATGTGTGTTGTTTCTAATCTGCAGAGAGAGGTGCTACCTGGCTTTTCACCAGACACTCATGACCATGTGTTTGGGGGAGGACCACATCTAGTTCATTAAATGAGGAAAAGCTGAATTAAATCCCAGTCCCACAGAGATAAGACGGTGTCACTGGCATATCTTCTGAAAAATCCCTTTGCCAGGATTTCTTCTCCTGGGAAGCTGAGAAGCCTCAGAGAAGAATGAAAACAATAATTATCTGATTGCTTCTCCTGTGTTTTGCTGCTTTGGAATGTGGTTGGAGATTGTTTATCCAAACAGGTTGTTTGATTGGTTTCATGTGAATTGTTTTAACTTATGACCAATCACAGTCAGGCTGTGTTGGGACTCTAGAAGCAGTTAAGGGTTTTCATTATCATTCTTTGTAACCTTATATCTGTATCCTTTCTATATTCTTTTATAGTTTTAGTATAGCATGATATAATATAATATGCCTTCTGAGAACATGGAGTCAGATTCTCAATTCCTCCTTCATCCTGGGGACCCAGCAAATACCACAAGATGGAGGTTTGGATTGAAAGGTTTGTGGCCCATCAATGCATGTCTCAATCCCACTTGTGGTGGTGATCAGGCTTAAGTAGACCATGTGTTAAATACTAGAATATGTGTTAAATATTGCCATTTGGGCTGGGCTTACCAGGGGGGTTAGTGGAACCCTCTGACCAGCAGAGGCTGCTTTGCCATTTATGCTTCAGGTCATTTTATAGGGTTGCTGTTACAGTCCTTCTGACTGTACAATATCCTCTTGGCTGCTTAATTGTGATGTAGGGATGAATACTCCCATGCAAGGTGGTGGTAGGTCAGACACAATGCTCTCAAAATAATTTTGGAAGAGTTTTTAAAAAATGGATTATCTGACCTATCACAGAAGGCACAGAGTCTGCTTTGTAGGTTCCTTGGGGCAGAAATCCTCTCTCTGGAAATTGAGATAAATCAAGAGGAGGAACACTTTCCAGGGAAGAAACTAAGCCAAAATGACTTGGAACACAAAAAATTCTCCTAGGACTGGGGACTGAACCCTGTTTGCCACTATCTCTAGTAGACCTTTCTCCTCAGTAAATTTGACCTAAAGTTGTAATTTTGGTCCTTCTCAAAATACATTTTGATTTGCTACTCCGATGGTGTATTTTTTCCAGCTGTTCTCCCTCTTTTTTGTACAGACTGGTTGGTGTTTCATCACAGTTACTGTCCTCTGTGATCTATTGGCAGTGTTTAAGAAGGAAATTGTGCAGGACTCATCTGCAGAGCTTCCCAGTCACAGACCAGTCTTTCATGGGAGCAACAAACAGTGGAGGTCAGGAGTTTTCCTTTCAGGTACTGCAAGATTGCTTTGAGATGCCAACAACTAAAAAGATGAAAATCTCTAAAGAAGAGATAAAGATTATATTTATTTTTTAAAAGTTTTTTTATGTACTTTTCCAATCTTTGGACGTGAGAGGTTTTTTTTTTTTTTATTCTTTAGTAGTAGTTTTAGCCAGCAGAGGGAGTTCAAGCCCCCGTTTTACACTGACGGTGCAGGCTGGGCTGTGTGATCGGCACTTCTGGATGTACTTAATGGAACATTCTCAGCATAGTTAAGGGCTGGGGCCTGAATCAAGGGGGTTGGAATACAATCAGGTTTTGTTTTTTAATGGAAAAACATAAAAAGATATGTTTTGAGGCACTAAATTATCAGTAATACACATCTGTTTGTACCAAGATATTTGTATCTGTAACCCTTCTGCTCTGTGCTTGGAGTATGAAAATGTAAGGGTAAGAAAGTGGCACTTCTTATAAAGTGCCAGATCCAAGGTTTTTTTGCCTCATAGTTAAATACCATTAACTGTTAATGAGCCTCAAAACAATCTCTGATCTTTGAGAATCCCAGAGAACAGCAGTGGACAGAATGTTTTGGAAATAACTTTTATCTTTTAATGCAGTGATCAAATATTCTTGTAGATGCTTGTTGGCAAAGAAGTTAGTTCTTCCTTCCTTTTGGTTTTTAGTGTATTATTCTACAACCTGTATGTTCTGGTGAGAGGAACATCCTACTACATGTTGTGTGCCAAAATAAGAATAGTAATGAAATAGGTGAAAATAAACCAAGCACTGCTGGGTTTATTCCTTCTTTTAAACCTGTAATTGTGGTTCCTCTGTGACAATAAACTCTCAACTGAGCATTCACCCCTGAGCAGTCGGGGTCTTTTATATCAGCTCAAGCTGATAACTGAAAGTGTAAACCACATTTTAAAGTAAGTCATTGTATACTCTGGGCTGACAAATGTTAAATGAGGCTAATTTGAGCAGATGCACATGTTCTTGCCCTAGAATTCTGGACAGGTTCTTCAGAACTGAGCAGCTTGTTCTTGTGCGCAAATATATATTGACAAAAATTTCTTGCCTAGTTTCTTAGATTTCCTTAAACTGACACCATACAAATGTCTATTTTTACTGCAAGGAAAGCTGAAGTGTTCAAACTTTTGAGGACTTAATTATAGGTGGGGTGAACCTAAAGACCCACGTTACAGCATTTCTCCTTTTTCACTTAAACCTGACAGGCTACCACTTGTGTTTATACAGCATTGCAAACTAAATTTAGATGTAGTAGTAAGGGCTGAAACAAATTGTGCTTTGTCAGGAGGGTGAAGAAAGGAACTGAGCAATGAAAGCAGCGCGGGGAGTCAGCGTGTCTGGCATTGACACAGCGCTGCGAAATCAACGCTTTGATGGCCTATAAAGCCTAATAACAGCTGTGTGAAAGGTCTGCTGTGCTTAGCTGGAATTATCTCTTGTGCACAGGAAAGCACATTGTAAACCAGTAAAAATTAACTGCCTCGGCACAATGATGGTTTTGTGACTGGGAATTCAGATAAAGTTTTGCCGCTGTTGGCGGAATGATGAAAAGTACTGGGGCCATTTGCATACAGGTGAGGTGGTGATGTCCTGTGTTTCCCAGAGGTCAAGGCACCACAGGTATGTAAAGTGCTCCAGCTCTAAGTGCTGCCTTTAATTTAACCTGATTTTTTTTTTTTAACCTGGTTGTAGAGTAGGAGAAAAGGGTCTTGGGAAAGGAGCAATCCCAGGAAACGTCATTGGGTGGCAGCAGAGCCTTTACCACTTGCCATGGCATCCCAGCAAAATCGAGCCAGAAAGAACTGCAGTTCTGCATGTTGGTGATAGAGGTAACTGCAGATGAGATCTCAGAATGGTATTTATGGTGAGACAGTCGTTGTGTTTGAGACACAAGATTTCTTTCCAAAAGAGCGTTTGCATTTGTCTGTGTCTGTGTATATATGTAAAAAATATATATTTATATATAAACATGTATGTAAACATAAATGCACGCATGCAGACATAAAAGCTATGTGTCTGCAGGTGAGGTTTGCTCTGTGATAGTGAGTGAGGAGCTTTAATGTGATGACTGGAATTACCAGCTCCCAGATTAGATCCTATATCCCCAGCAGACCAAGCTTGTTCCCAAGAGATACATCTTGGAGCTGGTGTGAATGAAAGCATGTAAAAGTTCCTAATTAATTTTCTACTGGAAAGAATCAAGTGGGTCTGTGAATGTTGCCAGTAAAAGTGATAGTTTTTATTAGTGATTTTTGGTTTTCTGTAGTAAAAATATTACAAACAGGACAGTCTTTGTTATTACTTTAGAAGAAGATAACCTCTCCCTATTTATTCTTCAGTGTGAGTATTTGCCTTTTAGTATAATGCAGATAGTGCTTGAAAGGCTTCAAAAATCTGTCTTATATTTGGATCTAGGAGCTAAGAGTGTTTTGGGTGTGTTCATTTTGGTGAAGAGATAAGGAAAACACAAAAAGAAAACCAAATGCTCTTACACCTCACCACATAGCTCACACAAAGGATTGTGTCATGGCCTTAAGGAAAACACAATCTGCAGCAGGCATACATACAAACACGCCTGTTTCCTTTATGGACTTACATCTTTGTTTGCTAGCTTTTTAAAAATTGTTTGTGAGTTGCTGCTATTGTAAGTAAATCTCTTACTTTTCAACTGCCCATTCTGCTGTCACCACCCTGGAAATGCCATCAATCTCCTACTTTATGGGCAATGTCACTGCAAATGTGGAAACTCGGTGACTGGAAAGAATTTAATATCTTTCTTTTGCTACTTCTCCTGGGAATAAGAATGTTAAAACTGTCCTCATGGACTTCCTTCAGGCATCAGAGACAGGTTGGCTTTGGGAATTGTTTGTCCCTGAAATAGGGAGGGACCTCTGGTTCACTGCTCCTTACTGAGCACTGGGTGTCAGGTACCAATCCTTACAGGCTGGCCTAAAGATCTTGCCTTAGTCATGCTGAGGTTTTTCTGAACTACACTGATTTCTGTTTGGTTCAGTCCCAGGGCTCACAATCCACAGAAACAAGAACAAGCTCTGAACAAGAGCTGCTCTGTTTTGAAGCTCTCACTGAGCTCAGGATCCAGTGCTTGCTTCTGTATCTCCAAAAGTTATGGTCTTGCATGAATAAGAGGCAGCATTTTCTGGATCTCGGCTCCCTGGGAAACGCCAGAAAATCCAGAAAATGCCTTGGGAGCCCTAAACCTCTGTTTGCTGGTGGCATATGGCCTCTTCAAGGAACAGAGGCTTTTGGCTCCTGAAGAGCTTAATAAAGCCTATTTTTATACTACATGTGAGTACTGTTGGGAACTCTCTGAAGAAAGGTATGTCTAAAATTATATTGCTTTTTTGATTGTTCTGATTACTGCAAGAGGTTCTCTGATGTCTCACCTTCTAGTGACTAAGACATCAGATGTCCCTTGTCTTGAAAAGCTTGGAAAATTAGGCAAGAATCAATGTGAGAAGGTTCCTTGTATGTGGACTGGATGTCATGAGATTATTTCATTAGGTCACCTTGGTTCTATCTGCAGTGATTTAGCTGCAGTGAATTGACTTCATTCTGGAATATTTTTTTTATTAGTTATACCCTTGTTAGTTGTTGCATCCACACAGCTCTGGTATTGTCTTTATTTGCCTATACATGGTTGAAATGCCCCCTTATGCAGTGTTCCATTATTTGCTTCCATGCTTTGTGTATCTTTAGCAGAACTTTAAGGTGGTAGACAGGAAATGACAGGAATTGTGGTACTGAAGGGCAAATGTACAAACTCTTAGATCCCCCACTTTGGCTCTAATGTCTAACCTAGGAACACAATCATCAGTGGTAATGTGATGGTAGAAATAACATCTGATCTTTTTATCTCTAGGGCTTGATTAGGGCTTGATTAAAAGCCACTTTGGGATTATGGTGGAGGAGAATGTTGGTTGGTGGCTAATAGGAATGTTCTCATTTTTTCATTTGCAGTACATGTGGCAGAATTCTCTTATTTTCTTTAGGACAAAGACACTGCTTGAGAAAAGAGGCTGTACTGGAAAAACTTATTTTATTAGAGAAATCCATTTTACCTGTTCTAATACTGAAGTTTCATGTTCTGTTCAAGGCTCTGTGCTGCTTCTGTCTCTTTGAGGAGTCAGCTCTCTAAATCTCAGCTTTATAACCCTTAGTTAATTAAGGGTTCTTTGGAACACACTGGCTTTCATTTTCTTCACATTCAAGGATTTGCCAATCTGACTGCAGAAAAATCATGGTGCCTGTTGTCCTGTGCCTATTTTGCATGCTGACAATGGGAAAACTTGGTTTTTTACCACAAGTTTGCAATGACATCCTCATCTTCTCTAGAGGTTACTTTAAGAGGATAGCCACCAGTTCATCTTCCCCATGTCCAAGATACTTGATGGTTTCTAGTGGGTGGAAAAGGGCAGTTCACAGGCTGATAATTCCATGTGTACCTGTTTCAAAGCATGTATCTTAGGGCAAATCATGTTAACAAAATAACACGAGCATCTGTAAGGTCAGCATTGACTGTAGAGCCCTTACAGCCCTCAGTGACTGCAACTAAAAGCCATTCCTGTTAGTAACACTGGCAGGAATTTCAGGAGGTGTCTTTGGATCTGCTGTGGATTTGGCATCCAAACTTCACATATTTAAAACGTGAATTTTGGGCTCAATGACTTGCCCATTTTAAACAGAGTTTGTTTTAGCTAGAAAGCTTCAGAATGTGCAATTAGGAAAGACCCTACACAAATTCTTGAGCAAACAAAGAGGAGAGAAGGTGCCACCATTGTGAAGGAGGGCACCTAAAATCATCAAAATCTTCAATACATTTTTGGGACATTTTGTTTCAAATTAGGGGTTTACCCTCCTTTCCAGTGTACCACAGACCTCTGGAATTTCATGTGGCCCCATATAAAATGAAATAATTATGTATTGTTGATAAAATAGTGTTTCAATCATTTTGTCTGTTTCCCTCAATTCACCAGCAGAGGGCTGAAGGATTGATCACCTACTTAATTTAGCTTGAATTCACAGCTAAAGTACTAAAACTATGCTGGTTTTGCCACAAACCAGAGTTTGCCACTCTGTGCTATCTGAGCTATCTGTGCTAATGCATGTTAGGGGCTGCAAACCTTGCTGAGCCTGGAGGTCCACCCTTTCCAGAGCTGAGTGATGTTCACAGCAAAATTGTCAGATGTCCCTTCTCAAGAAGTGTGGCATTTTGAAGCATTACTGTTTTACTGCAGAGCTGATAATTGGATGCCTTTTTGGAAAGTGCAGTTTTGAGCTTTTTAGGTCTGCCTGAGGTTTCTGGTCTGTGTGAGTGATGATGATTAGATAAGGTGGCTGTAATGGTCCATCTTGATCTGAAACTGATGTCTCCATCAGAGACAGAAGCCTTGGCTGACTGCTCAGTACACATTCAGGAAAGTTCTCCCACTCTCTTTGTTGCATGCCCTGCTGACTTGGGTTAAAAACAGAACTTTTTATCTCTGTATTCTGAGAACATAGCCAAAGGTGGAAACCTGAGCTTCATGGGAAAGAAAATATATGCTTTTGGCATGTCAGAATGGGTTAGTCCTTGCAATAAACCCATGCTTTCCCCCTAATGGAAAGACTGAGATTCTGAGTTCCCATTTCCTTAGGAGTGGTAGAAATTCAGCTCCTACTCTGCAGAATTTGTGGTTAAGTTGCCTTTGTGCTGTTCTGGAGAAGAGTGAATTATTTCTTCATTCGAACTCCACCTAAAGGTCTAAAAGATTTCTTCTGGTTTCAGTGGCCTTTGGTCAGGTCTGGCATGTGTTCTGTAAACAACAGGGACTGTCACTGTGGCTTTTATTGACCCTAAAGCAAATTTTCAGGTGACACCAAGCTCAGGGTGATGACACACCTGAGGGATGGGGTGCTGGAACCTGGATAAGCTCAAGAAGTGGGCCCATGGCAATCTCATGAGGTTTAACAAGACTAAGTGCAGGTGCTGCACCTACCTGGGTCAGGTTAGCCCTTGGTATCAACTCAGACTGGGGATGAAGAGATCCAGAACAGCCCTGTGAGAAGGATTTGGGGGTGCTGGTGGGTGAGAGTCTGGACAGGAGCCAGGAATGTGTAACTGCAGCCCAGAAAGCCACCTGTGTCCTGGGCTGCATTGAGGCACAGTGGGAGAGGGAGGGAGGGGATTCTGCCCCTTCCCTCTGGTGAGTCCCCACCTGCAGTACTGCATCCAGTTTTTGGGTCCCAGCACAGGAAGGAGATGGAGCTGTTGGAGTGAAAGGTAAAGCAGCACCTCTCCTGTGAGGAAAAGCTGAGAGAATTGGGATTGGCCAGTCTGGAAAAGAGAAGGCTTTGGGGTGACCTAACTGTGGCCTCCAGTACCTGAACAGAGCCTTCAAGAAAGATGGAGAGGCTTTTCCCAAGAGCATGGAGTGACAGGACAAGGGGGAATGGATTCAAACTGAGAATAGATTTAGATTAGATATTAAAAAAGAGTTCTTTATTGTAGGGTGGCAAGGCCCTGGCACAGGCTGTCCAGAGAAGCTCTGGCTGCCCCATCCCTGGAATTGTTCAAGGCCAGATTGGATGGGGCTCTGAGCAACCTGGGACAGTGAATGGTGTCCCTGCTCAGTGCAAGGAGCTTGGAATGAGATGATTTTTAAGGTGCCTTCCAACCCAAACTATTCTAGGATTCTATGATAAACACAGATTGGCCATGTAGCTATAGCCCAACCTCTTGGATTTTCCAAGAGCTTTGCCACTGAGAAAATGAAGTACATGGTTGCTGTAAAATTATCAGAAAAAAAAAATTTAGATGCTGAACATGTTCAGAATCAATTTTTTAATGTTTTTGTGAGTGTTTTCCTGAGTATTTTGAAATATTTCTATATCCAATCATGGTCTTCCATAGGAAAATTTTTGCAATTTGAATGTTCTTCTAATTGTATTCGGGTAGCTCCATGAGTAGGGAATTGATTAAAAGGGTAAATGAAAAAAAAAAGGGAATTGAAAAAAAGGGTAATTTTGAACAGGTAAAATTTACTCCTAAGTACCCTGAAAAGATACATGAACAATACTCAAAAATAAAATTTCCACCTTGGTTTAATATTTCAGAGATGCATAGAATAAAGTAATTCCATTTCATGCTATTGAAATTGTTTAAAATACATATTTTTCAAAAGAACTGGTGATTTAGGTTCTATAATGTTTGGCAGTGCCTTCTGGGGTTCCTTTTGCAAAGATGGAAAAATATGATTGATACCACTCTGGAGAGCATTTACGTAGGGCAAAGGCTGTCTCTTTGTGTTCTCAATTTCTTATGGCAGTGCCTTGAGGCTGGTTAAGCCTGTGGTGTGTGAGTACACAGAACAGTAACTAATCCCTGTCATAAAGAGACTTTAACCTAAAAAGAGGCAGCATGAGGAGAGGGGCATTGAGAGAAGTAAATATACAATAAAATAACATTAATTCCAGTGTTTTCCTGTTGAGATAAGGTATGTTCTGGGGGAAACCAAGAGGATTGGTGGAGGAAAGGAGCTGGCTGAACCTTCACAGAGGAGGTAAGGGATGTTGGAAGGAAGCTGAGGTAAAAGACTGAGAAAGGAGGGGACAAAGGTGGCTCTAAACTGGATGCACAGGAGTGAGTCAGAGCCTCTGGATGAGCCCTGACTCGGGAATTATTTCCTTCCTGTTGAGAAGCATAGGGTGTTTTACACATACATTTGTGTGTACTCAAGAGCAGACATCTGCATGAGCTTCACTTGTGAAGGTTTCTCAGGAAGAATACCTGTTTGAATATTTAGCAACATTCTTAACACTAGGTTTTGATGCAAAGGTTATAAAGCCTCTTCAGGTTTTCTCTGTTCCACAGAGCCTAGGAGCAACTCTGGATTCTGAGATCTCCCAATCCTTTTTAAAGCTGTATGCATTTTGTGTCTCTTTTCAGACACAAGCTATTTCCTACACAAGGTTCACCACTCAGAAATTAATTTGAGATGTGTGAGGATTGTTGTTTTCAGTATATCAAGTGTTATCATCTAGCCCCAAAATTTTGATTAATCTCCTCCTCATTCGTTGATGGGGAAAAAGAACAGGAAAGTTGGGAGCTGCCTTGATTTTTAAAACCCAAAGCACACAGAGGCCTGCTCTCTTTGCAGTAACATCTCTGCTGAAGTGCTCAGGAAAGAAGTGAGGGGTGAAACACTAGATATCTTTTCTTCCTGTAGCTTGGAGATGGGTTTGTGGGTTTGGAGAAAGTTTTTTGTTTTTTTGGTTTTTTTCATTTAGCCGGGAAAGTTGATTATGCTTAATAATGCTGCCTCTAATGTTTCATTGTAATCTTATTTTAAGGAAATGTTGGGGCATTAAGCATTTTTCCCACAGCAATGAAACAATGTACCTTTCCCTGCCAAAGATCACATTCACTTACATCCTCTTCATTTCTGTAGCTGGAAGGTGAAGCTTGGAATTTTTCCAGTAGCCTGGCTGCCAATTTGCCATCATTGATCATTATCAGGAGCCATTTGGCTTAGGTGTCTCAGATATAGCAAAGTGTGCTCTTGCTGTGTGTGATGTATTTATTACCTAGGTGAGGTCTTGGGGTCCTGCTTGTACTGGTTTTCAGAAGGCTTTTTCACTCCATACCTGGCTGTGGTTTGCTAAGAGGTGGCTCCTATGAAATAATTAAGTCCTAGTGCAATGATTGGTTAGGGGGGTGTGTGTGATGAAGCACAAAGAGTTTTGCTGGCATCCACACCATAAGCAGACCTAATTCAATCCCTTGGCACTCTGTGGAAGTTCAGCTGTTGAATTCAATGAGAGGAGGTGCCTGCCCACTGCTCTTCTGATTTAATATTCAGTTCTGCGCCTCCAAAATGTTGCAATGTCTGTTAAGAAAGCGATGAGATTGTGTCATTCACATGGATTTGGTATAATCCTCAGTTAAGTAGGAATAAAAAAAAAAAAAAGAGGGAGGTGAGGGTGGAAGAAAGAAAAGCCTATCAGCAGCTATAACTTCAGTTGCAAAGAAATCAGATTTTTGCCATGTGAAGGTACCTGACAGTATTTACTGCTTTAGGGTTTACCAGTAAGTGACACTGCAAGAGCTCATCACATCTTGATAATACACTAAATGCTGTAAATGCTTTGCATGCTGATTTATTTCTAAACCCAAAACTTCATCCCAAATGGGATCTACTTTTTTTTTTCTATGACAGCTAAGCACTTTGACTTGGCATCATGCTGTTCATCAGGGCCTTGTTGTAGCAGTGTAGCTATTAAGCTGAGATACAGGAACAGAAGGAGTTTTAAAAATTCAGTTGATCTTAGTACTTTGTGATCTGTCTGGTGATGCTTGTTGCATGCATTTTGAATTTTTCAATTCTGTTTTATTAGCATTACATATAACGTATGAGAAACTGTGTAAAGACCATTTTTATTGAAAGTGAAATGAAAACTGGAAATTTTTCTGTTAGTCTAAGGTTTTATAACAGCTTGTTTACTCCAAGTATAAATTCAGAGACAGGTTTGTCGTGTACTTTAATAATAGCCTCAGAATACTGCTAATAAATGCTGGAGAACTTGTCAATGCTCAAACAAGCTTGAAGATATTTGAATTATTTGCCAGACTTGGCCTTCACACTGATGGAGTTTGGGCTAGAATCTATGTTCTAGATGGCTGATCAGTTAGTATTGGGTGCCAAACAGCTATTCTTAGTGTTTATAGTTGTCTATGCTTCTTTAACATTTCCATAATCTATTAATCATTATTAACCCTTTATAAACCATTTATAAACATACCCTGAATAAAAAAGTGTGACCATTCAGGATTTTTTTCTCAAGTTTAATATTAAAGGCAAGTCCAAGGTCAAGATGGGCACAGGGAGGCTTTAGGGAGCTGGTGTAGTTTATATTTTGGCCAGTCAGCTGAGGAACCACGTGGAACTAAAATTAGTAAAGTGCGGGCAGTGAAGAAAGTTCACACGGTGTAATATGCTGTGGGCAGTATTAATGTTGATTTACCCAATCTGTTAATGCCATGGTCTGTCTAGACCTTTGGAACATTCCTCAGCTCCTTATTTAATGTAGGAGGAATCATTTCTGAAATTAGCATATAAATTGTCCAGAGTCAGCAGCCCTTTAAAGCAGTGTTCTACCCTTGTGTCATGGCACAGTAACTGTTCTGAAAAAATAAGTTTCCCAGTCTGGCATGTTCTCATGAAGAAGCTCTTGACTTTACATTGCATGCTGAAAAAATGCATAAATCTGAGAAAGTTCATTAAGTTTAAAATGGGGAAATGGTCGGGATTTGATTTGGGTAAGTTGTATTTATTTAGTCACGTTAACAGGGGGAAGTGGATTATGATAAGGAAACACCTGGAAAGGTCTGTCCATGTAGGTTTATGTGTATGTAGTTGAAAGTTGGATGCTTTTCTGACTTTGACATCAATTTTTTCTTCCTTTCCTTGGTCTTGCACATGACATGTATACGAACCATGCTGTAGGGTGCACTGATCCCGGGGTTCACTCTGACTGGCACTCTTGTGAGAACAAGTCTGCTCCTGGTGCCAGGCACTGGGATGCTGCCAAAATAAGGTGCCAGGAACCTGATGGAGGCAAAGCCTCCTCCCTGGCTCTTGTTCTTTTGTTGCATCTTCTGAAATCATGTACTTACTCCTTTCCACTTTAGTTGCCAAGAGTAACACGCAGCGCTGCCTTCTAGGTTATAATTTTCAAGGGAAGATAATAAAACATGCGTTCAGCCTGGGAAATCCCGCAGGAGCTGGGAACTTGCTTTTTAGAAAGAGTAGGTGTAGCCAGAAATGAAAAATAAAATGTCAATATGATGTGGAAGGTTTATTTGGCATGAATCTGAGATGATCACACTGAGCAGTGAAGCCAATAAAATCTTTGTACTAGGAACTCATGTGTTCTGAACATGCCGTGCACTTTACAGAAGAACTATTCCAGGAATGTTGCTTGAGAGTTTTAGATGTTTATTTGGTACTTATTTTTCGTCTCCCTTGCTCCAAAAGCCAGGTGCTTTAATCACAATGAAATTCACTGCCCAGGTCATGGAGGAAAAAAAAAAAGGAAAATAATGCAATTACAGCAAGTCCTAAAAATGATCTAAAATAACATTTTTTATATGCAACTGAATAATAATTTTAGGTTGGAGTATTTCCTTACCTCCCCAGGGTTAAATAGTGAATTTCTTACTGAAAATGCCTTATTAAGAAGCTTTTTTTCCATTCCAGAAAAGTATGGCTTGTGGCCAGGAAAGTCTCCAAGATGCTGGATCTGAAATTTGTCATGAGCCCAGTGTCCATCCTGTATGTTGCCCTAATATTCTGAAGAAAACGTGTCAGAGGAGAGGGGGAGAGAAGTTTTTTACCTGACTGAATAGTGAAAAACTATTCAAGAAGGTAAAAAAAGCCCAACAAAACAACAAAAAATCAGCTCCCTCAAAAGAATTTTTAAAAAAATCATTTTAAAAAAGCAAAGCTCATGTGGGTAAACACAGGTGTACTGAGAGATACATACTACGTGCAGCCAGCAGGGTTTGTGTTCTGTGCTAGAACAGGGAGGCCTTGGCTGGTGTCTGTGGACCCTGAGCTTGACACAAACCAAAAATCACAGTACAAGGTGACAGGCAGAGGGTATGGCTCGAGGGGGAACTCGGGGGTCGTGGCCTGTGTGTGGATGTTCCAGCTGGGGTGGGATGGGCACGTGGAGCCTTCCCTCCAGAGCGAGCGATAGCAGCTATTCTGTGCTGTGAGCTTAGCAACCCAAGGCTTGCGTGTGTTTCACAGGCTTCAGGGTGTCTGACCCAAAGATAACTGTGCTCAAAGGTGTCAGAATGTACCAGAAGAACCAGTGCAGGCTCGTGGGGGTAGTGCTTTGGGACAGGCAGGGATTTGGGGAGGCGCTCTGCAACATCTCAACGCACTTCTCACAGCTCCTGGGAGCTGCCTCTGCCAAGCTTGGGGTGGCAGCTGTGCTTTTGACAGGTACCTCTGAGGGACCAGACTTGGGAGTATTTCAATGAATTTGTGCCTAAGTCAGCCCCAATTCTGTGACACAATGGGTACAGTGTCATGTTCTTATGGTCTGCATTTGTTTGAATGGTCCCCAGAGGAAAAAGGGGTTTGAGTTTTCTTGTCTGTGCTCCTCTGATATTTTGTAGTTTGTGGTAAAGGATGTATGCTTGTTTTTATGTTTTCCTCTAAAAGTATTTCTGCTTCAGTGGCACTTTAAATGTTTGAAGGGTTTTGCCCTCCCTTATTACTCAATTTAATTGGAATTATGGTGCCTATCAAAAAGTATTACTGCAAGGTGACCTGGAAATAATAATTTCCTTTCATCTATACCAAACATTTGTAGATCATTAAAATGTCACAAATAAAAAGAGTCTTAGTCACAAAGAAATGGCTTTATATGAGCACAGTAAAATATGAGATTTCATTATATACAAAAGGGCCATGTTTTGTATTCCTTGTTCACAGAGGAAACCTCCAACACATGTGGAATGCACGGCAGGATGTAGGACCCTCTAAGGGCTGTATACAGATATGTGAAGGGAAAGAAGAGGGGGAGAGAGGGGAAAAAAAAAGAGCCAACAAAAAAAAGAAAAAGAAAGCACAGTGGTTCTGAGGAAACGAGGCCTTTCAGTAAAATTGGAGCATGTGCTGTGGGTGTGCAGGAGGATTTGTGCAGGGATCTCTGCGCTGTGCATGTGCGTGCATTCCTCCGAGTCAGACAGGTGTTAAAGGGAAATGGTGCCCAGGGGACTCAGCACCCTCCCCTGCTATCAGCAGCCCGAGCACATGACGGATCCAAAGGCAGCCAAGCACAACTGCTGAGGGCTTTGCCAAGGGGTTTGGATGCCAAATGCTGACAGAGAGTATCCTTGCCAGCTTGGCACCTTTAGGCCATGTGGCTGCTGCTGGCATGGAGTTGTCATTGTAATGTGCTGGGAAGAATGGAACGAGAAACTGTCTTAATAGTTCCGTGTGAATGAAGCTCTCTTATTGTTGTGAATATAAAATATTAATTACCTTACAAATGTGTTTGAGTGGCTGTACATGACTTTGGCACCTGGCCAGACTGTCGGTGGTGAAATCAGAGGATTGCTTCCTGGCAGCCAAATTTATTTATCCCCCTGCCCCTCCCCAGCATCCCACTGGAAATAAGAAGGGAACTATTTGAAAACAGTTGACATCTGGGGGAAGATGTTCATTGGCTCCTGGGATTTGGATCAGTCCCTGAGCTGGTGCCTGAAGAGTGGATTTAACCCATGCTGTAATCTTCTGGCACCTGTTACAGTTTTTGGCAGTGGCACAGGACAGCTTTGATTGCACTGAGACTGAAGTAGTGAACATATGCCTAATGCCCATCCCAGAAAGAACGACTTAGTGCCCTTACTGCCTTTCCTATTGTTTTCTTTTCCACTTTCTCTTCTCTTATTCATCAAGCTGCTGTTAATAGTTATCATTACATGCAGGCAGGTACCCACCAGCATCTTCAAACAAATCAAGGATAAAGCAAGGGGTAAACAGGAGCAGGAAAAGTTCTGTCTTATCAGAATCCAGCTACTTTGTGCATTTGATTTTCAGTTGTTTGTCTGGCCCTGAATCTTTAAGAAGCATGGTAAATTAAGGACTCCAGGAAAAATTATAGATATGCCAGTGTCTGAGATGTAATCAGAAGACAAGTATTTGGTTTTCTAAGCATGTTAATTGAAATAACCAAGTATGTGTCTTCAGGCAGAGAATTCAGAGGACCCATGAAAGGAAGTCTGTGCCTCCATGTCTCTGTACTGATTGTACATCTGTAAATGGCTGCCATCCAGCAAAGCTCTTAAGTGCATGCTTAGCTCCAGCACAGCTTGGCTACAGCAATGTTGCTAGCTTTGGCATGTTTGGGACATTCGCATGCCTGGTGAGAGGCACATGCTCGTGTGCCCTTCTGGATAACTAATTCTTCCTTGTCTTCTACAGGCCTGTGGCCAGGAGAGTGGCTCCAGTGTCCAGCTCCCATAGGAGATACTGAAGATGGCAGTAGGGTTGCACTTCATCTGCAGCTCCAGGGATTTTATCCTTGTCTTGGACATCACTGGAATAAAGAGGTACAGAGTGCTGAAAAATGGTCTGAAGCCTACCAGCAACGTGTGTAACTTTACCTTGTCTGGTGCCTGTGCAGAATTTAATGGTGTTTGTTTCAAGTGACTCTATAAAAACTTGTGGCAAAGACTGTGAGCACAGAGGAGAAACGTCACACTCAGGTATCAGACAGTTAATTAAAATCCACGCTGCTGCATTTGCAGTTGTGGGTGTTTGTACAGAGGGATAGCTCAAGGGGTGTGTGTGTTAAAATTTTTCAATGTGTTTGGTGCCTTGTGAAAAGTCTTGATCAATCACCCCAGTCTTGAGAGCTGTTGTGATTGATTAGGTTTGAAGAGAAAGTCCTTGTATACTTATGGTGGTTCTCAGAATTACAACATGGCTTGTTTGTCTAGGGAGCCAACAGAGACCTTGGGCTTCTTATCTAGCCACAGATAAACACTGGTAAAGGCTCTTGAGTTATAATAAATGCAGATGATTTAATTAAATATAATCTGACCACTCACTGATGGTGCATCTCATTAAGTACCTCTGTCAAAATACCTGATTTAGGGGAAAAAATATAAAGGGACTGGAAAAATTCCATCACTAACAAACAACTGTACCCATAAAGTGCAACTCATACAGTAAAGTCCAAGCAAGCAAACTCAGTGAAATATTCTTGTGTGTGCAGTTCATAGTCCACTCAGATATTTTCCAGACTATCATCTGCATCAGAAATTTGCTGGACAAATAACTCTGATTCTCTCCAGTAGCTTCTTGGTATGCCTGAGGTGGAATTGCAAAAGAGGAAGAGCTGGCAAGTTGTGTTTTGTTTTTACCTTCACCAAAGCCTGTTTGAATTACAGGGATCATAGTGCATCTCTGGTCGTTGGAACCTGCACTCCTTTATTTTAAGAAAGTTAGTTAATTTCTTGGGGATCAAAAAAACCCCAGATTGGGGAGAAGCTATCCTGTTGTGGGGAAAGTTCATATCTGCTTCATTTCAATAATTGAAAATGGCTTTTTAAATAGTCTAAAGAAGTTCACTTATTCATAAGACCCAAATTTCTTGGGGGGGCGGGGGGGAAGGCAAATATGAGAAATATTTTACAATATCTTTGTCCAGCTTTTTGCCCCTGGAGGAGGAAGTGAGATATTGAGAAAGCAGCACATGTGACAGATGCTGCTCAAGATGCTCAACACATTACTTAAAGATGCTCTGTGACCATCATGTTGTGAGTACTAAAAGAATGTGACTGGGATGGAGCAGTCCACATTTACTGTAACCACATCTGTAGCCTCGCCACTCTCACGTGATGGCCAACAAATTCCTGCCGGTTCCTGGAGTTTTCCTAAACACATCTGGGCAGTGCAAAGCAGCACTGGCTTGGGGAGCCCTATGGTTACCTCCAAGTGAGCTGGCACGTCTGTAGCAGTTTGCCACACAGGGACAGCAGCATCAGTGCCAGAAACAGTAAAGCTCTGTTACTGCCATACATAGTTAATTAGCTCGGGTGTCACAGCAAACAAACACGGCTATATTGCTCCTGGTTCTGCAGCAAAGTTAATTGAGACTGGCTTGGGGATCTTTGCCCCAATGTGTGGTGCAGACATACCCAGGAATGCACTCCTATTGTTGACTGAATACTGTATTTTCACATAAATGTGGCAGGAATATAATTGCAGGGTGGAAAGAGAAGGCCGGTATACATTCACTTCACTTTAGAAACCAAATTAAACCTTTGACTTAACTCACTTCTATACCAGCTCCCTGCAGGCATTTCTACAGGCTTCGTTAGAGCCAACCTAGAGGCCATGGAAAAGGTCTTACAAAAGACTAGCCAGGAAGCCAGTCACAGCCCCAGATCCTGCTGCTACAGAACACAATCTGCCTCTTGGCACCTCAGGCTTGCAGCTGCCAGGCACTCTCCTTATGTGGTCACTGGTGTTGGCTCGGAGGCTGGGGCAGATAGATGAGGAGGGCTGAAGGGGAAACACATTCATCACTGCCAGCAGCGAGTGGAGGCAGTGCCAAGTCACTATGTAACCAGGCACATGTGCCAATTTGCTCAGTAATTGGATTGCTATTTGAAAAATTAAAGTGGTGTCTAGAAAATTCTAACCTCTGCTTTTATGAAGTATGAGGTTTGCGACTGAGAGGCTGAACAGGAAGAGTGGAGGGGGATCAAGCAGAGGTGTTTAAGGAGAGCAAATGTAGGAAGTAATTTGATTACTTTCCAAAGTGTTACAACAGCTTCAGAAGCAGCCTGTCTGTACCAGAGAGACAAAGAGCAAGACACAGTGCAGTGGAAAGCTGTGACATTATGGACAAGCCGTGACCCATTGCTGACTATGGAAAATCAGTGAGGACTTGTCAGCTGAAAGCGATTTTTATAAAGAAAACATCATTGGAAGGCAAGGCTTGATACACTTCTGTAACTAATTTTTTCCTTAAAAAGAAAAAAGTTCTTAAAGGGGATTATTTTATATTTTCAGGGTTTTCTCAGAGCCTGTGAATTGTTGCTTCTGTCTACTGTATACATTGTTCTCAAATACATTTGGTGAGCAAATACCATTAACCATAAATGATACTGAATTATCCAGCTACAGGGAGAATTTGTGACTCAGAAATATACCTCTGCCATGAATTATTTCTGCTCTCATTGCACTTAAATTCAGACTTTGCTTTGACTCAGCAGAAGCACAATTACATCCAAAAATATAGTTACACAAGTAGTCCTTCAGGCATTTCAGTGTTCTTTTTAGTTGAGCTCACTGGCCACCCTTATTTAGCTGAAAACTTCGAGCATATGGAGATGATGGATTATTAATTTTCCCTAAGATAATATTTGTAGTTTCAAGTATAGTCCAGTTGCTAGTAGGTGTATGAAAGTGGTGCCTGTGTTCTTCATCACTGTTAAGCGGAAACTCAAGCTGGAAGCTCTGTATTTAAAATAATAAAAAAGTAAAAATCTATAGACTCATACTGAGGAAGAGCTATTTGGAACCTCTGTGAAATGTCTGATTATTTCTCATGCACTCAGACCTGGTACAATGAGGTTAACACATGTCAAACTAAAGGCTAAGGAAATTTCAAGTCACATTTCTGCCCCTAGATGGAGTATTCTGCACACTGGGTTGGTTTCTTTATATATATATTGGGAGAATGGAGCTGTGTTAGAAGACTTGAAATGCCTCTTGTTCTGAATTCCCTTTACAGTGTATCAAGTGCTGCCCGTTGGGACTAGACTAACTGGGTCCCAGAGACCATTTAGAAGAGAAAAATCAAAATAAGGTTTGTTTGTATAATTGATTGAACACTACAAAGGCTGCTGCACTTTCTTAGTGTCTCCTGTTTGTTGGTGATAGATATGTGTGTTAAAATGCAAGAAGCCTCTGCTTTACAAAGTGTCACTAATTACTATGAAATATCTGATATTTGCAGCTTGCAGTGCTGGATGTTTCTGTGATTTTCATGGTATTGCCTTCTATGAGTATGCTGTGAATACCATGGTAACCTTAGCTGCTTGTAAACCATTTTAATAGTGACCACTGTAATATAGTGGTTGTGTGCAAACAGCATGCACCACTGCTTCGGAGGTGTTTGGAGCACTTTGTTTTGGTCACAATTGGAGTAAAAATGTTGCCAGACTTCAAGAACTGAATCCTAAACTTGCCAAACAGGGAGCTGAAAGTAAGGGCTCCTGTTCTCCAGCTCCTGTCTTTGATCATCTCTGGAGTTTCATTGATACATTGCTGCCCAGCACTCACATGCTTAGTGAACCATGGCTCCAGAAAGCTCAGAGCTGCTTGGGAAAAGCACTTGGCTGCAGGCACTGGATTTGAAGGGGGTGGGTGTCAGATTAGAAGCCATCTTTTGAAAAACCTCGCTTGTTTTGTGTGTGTGAGTGAGAATTCAGCTGCAGGCTCCTAGCTCAGGTATGTTCTCATTTGGGCTTCTGCTTTAGCCCACTCTTAACAGGAGGGACCAGCTGTAAAGTTTGTCCCTGGGAGCTGAATTCCTGCAGAATCCAGGATTTTCGTTTGGACCTTTTTAGATATGATGTAAATGCCAGCAGCTTCCTAACAACTGTTCTTGAAGCTCAGAGCAGAATTTAGAGTAGACGCTTGTGAGTTAGGGAATTGCACAAGATATCCCTTCTCAGAAGGGAAAGAAAAGGCCCAACAAAACCTAAGCCATCTGACTGGAGTCCTGAGAAATGCTTTCCAGCTTTCAAAGAAAGAAAGGGTCTTAATTCAGATTTGCCAGAATCGTCTAATTAGTCCCTTTAATGCCATGCACCTTATAGTCTGTGCCACCGGATTCGTCCTATAAATGAGACGATGGGCTAATTCATCTTGGCAGCAGTAAACAGACCTTGTGATTGTCCTCCTTACAAACACCGGCCTGATTTTAGGAAAACGCTTTGACCAAGCCTGTGTCCCTGCTCCCTCCCCCGCGACGCCCCCTCTTTTTCTGAGTGCTGCCTGTGCTTCTTGCCCTCCTTCTTCCCCAGCACCCCAGCCCAGCCCGTCTCACACACAGTGACATACCTCACACATTTGCCACTGCTAACAACAACCTGTCAACTCTTTCTTTGCACCGTGCTAGGCGCCTTTTGTTTCTGCAGCCCAGCAAGCCTTGCAGCTGTTGTCCAAGGCCTGCTCCGACAGCCTGTGATCAGTCAGCTGCAAAATCCTCCCTGAACAACTCGGTATTCACAGCTCTAATCGGGCCAGCGGACTGTTTCCTCCTCTCTCGCAGTAAATCTTTATCACTTGCGCTCTGCTCGTCAGTTCATGGCGCCAGCTCTTTGGGCTGGCTGCTCGATCCCTTTCCCATACTCTGCTGGCCTGTGTGCTCTGAATGCTAACTCCAGCCTTGTTTAGACTCAGGGCTGCCTCAGTGCTGCAATCCACATGTTGGGAAGGTCCAAGTTCCAGCTCCCCCCACCTCTGTTTTTAATGTGCATTAGGTTTGCATCGCTCCAAAGGTGAAGCTATCAAAGGCTCCCTCCCTCTTTGCCCTCCCTCGGCCCCTTTCATACTTTGTCCATATAAGTTAGTTGTGTGATTATCTTTGCGTTTCCTCCCAGCAGACTGTCGTGCTTCTGTTTAAGAGCTGTCTTTGGGGAGGAGATGAGGGTGAGCTGCCCAGCCTGGGGAAGCTGCTGATGGCGAGGGAAAGCTTTGGGGAACTGGCACAAACCTTAATTTGATCGCATGCCCAGGGCTATTAACCCTCCTCCTAATGGTCCCCCCACAGAGAAGTCGGAAACAGGTTTTCCCCCATCCTGTTCCTTACTTGGTGCCATCACAGTCTTTTATAAGATTTACATCAAAGATGTTGAATTGTCAAGCAGATTTCTAGGAAAAAAAGAGGATCAGAGTTTGCTTCCTTAGTATCCTCAGCTGAGCTGAGGAAAGTCCTTGGAGAGTTTAGGGTGGAGGTTTCTGTCAATGTGGAGTTCCTGAGGATTTATTCTGATGGAGCTGAAAACACAATTTTATCTGTCTGTGCCTGTTGCCTCTTTACAGGATACAGCGTATAAACTCCTTCTACCTCCTTTGGGAAAAGATCGTGGGTTTTATTTTCCTGTATTTGGGCTGGGGATTGTAGATTAAAGTCTAGTTAAACCTCAGTTAAACAGCACATTTTGCAAGGAGGCTCAGCTAGCTCTTGGGTGAAGCTTGCTGGAGGCCATTTTTGAAAAATATAAATTATTCAGGAGGGTTATTTCAGTTTATAAGGAACCTGGGAAATTTCTCTCTGAGCATTTGCATGAGGGACAAAAACTGATGGGTTTTAGTCTTCTCTCTGAAACTGAGTCCATCTTTGGCACTGGAAAACCCATTTCTCTTTCTTCATCAGCTTTCCCCACCTTTAAGTCTTTGTTTTAGCTGTTCTAGATGTGTGCATGTGAACATGTAAGCAGGAGTGAAAATTAATCAAATACAGAAAGTCCTTTAATAATACAACATGAACTGGCTTTAAAAATGTTGTTTCTCTTAGCTTTATGAGGCAGCTGTAAAATAGATACCCCTTGGAAAATCTGGGTTCATTTCTATTCAGCCTTTCCATGCCTCAGTTTCTTATCAGTACAGTATTTGCTTGGTCAAAGATAAGCCTGAGGATATGGGATTCTTACTATTTTGGCATTGGTGGTCAGTTTGAGTCTGTAGAGAGATGCCATCCCTGTAGGGCTCTGTTGGCTCCCACTGGTGCTTCCAGGTGGGACATGTTTTGTCTCTGTGTAAACAAACAGACCTGTAAACACCCTTTAGGCTTCATTTAGGGAAATGGCTCAGATTTTGCTGGTATTTGCTATTAAAGTGCCTTTCTCAGTGTGTTCTTTTGTGAAACTGAATGTGTGTGAACAGGATCTGAATATTGGCTCTTTTTCTGTAGGCTGTCCCCGAAGGGCAGCAGTAGAAATCTTCAATAGTCCGGAGCGTCCTAGAAATAAGCTGATTGTACCAGTCCATAGAATGGAATCATAAAATAGTTTATGACTATTAAAAATGTCATAAACTATTAAAGCCATTTTTTTTATGTTGAGTAGGAAGCTACTGGACATATTTATTTTGTGATATGATTGACTTCTATTTTGTGAAGCACTGGTGCTTCACCATGCTTGGGGAGATTGGGATGGGCAATCCACTTCCTGTCCCCTGCACAAAAAGCAGTTGATTTTAAATTGCTCCGAAAGAACTTGATATCCTCTAAATATCCTTGTATATCCTAATATTTTATTTATTTATTTTATTGCTTTTTCAGAAAACCCATTGGTAGCTAGAATTTACATGTTGCCTGATAAGGTGGAAGGAAATATTTTGGCTTTAAACTACAATGGAAGATTCTGGGAGTCTGAATTAGAAGTGAATGGAACAAGGAGAGAAGACTTTCTCAGAATTATTTTTATTTTTTTAAAAATGAAAGGAATTCAAAACACAAAATACAAACAGTATTTTGAGTCTCTTCACGCAGAAGTAAGAGAGGATGTGCACAGCTTGTCTCAGCTTTCCATAGCAGGTTGCCACAGTCCTCATGTCCTGGTTCTCCTCACCTGCTGATGTTTGTGCCCTGAAGTGAGGGGTTATTTTGAAGGATGCAGCTGGTGCTCACCTTGGTGTGGTTGTAATTCTGTGGTGGTTGGTGATGTGGGCTTAGAATGGTTAATTGGGAAAATGTCTGGAAGTTGTGACACGAAGTTTTTATCTGTTCTTTTCCTCAGAGCTTTGTAGCATAGGGGAAGACTCACAGGAGGCAAATATTCCTAGTGAGGCAATGTATCGCTGTTTTGAGAGGTAAGTTCAATCCTCATTTTTACCCAGACCACAATGAAGGCTCTGTACCTTTTTTTGTTTGGTGGCTGCTAGAAGAGGGCTTGTTCATGGCTCTGGGATGAACAGGAATTTGAGAACAGCTTGTCTGTTCCCTGTTCCAGGTTGAAACTGGACTTGACACACTTTTCCTAATGCATCTGGATGCATATATTGGAGCAGGATATTTTATTGCTCTGCTTCTTTATTTCTAAGGAGCAATGTCAACTGTTTTTTCCTAGCTCCTCCCATATCTGTCTTCTAAGAAAATCTCAGATGCCAACAACTTGCTGTTTGATTTTTTTTTTACAGAGTTGTTGATAGTATGCTTGCACAGTAATTCTGTTTGAAAATAGTATTTTAGACTAGGAATTTTCTTGTCTGATTTGCCTCAGACTTTCCTGAAAAATTCTACCTTGACATAAAGTTTGCACCTGTGGAAGTTCAAGGAAATCTGTTTAGCTTTTGCTTTGTGAGGGAGGAACTCTGCCAAAAGTGAGGTTCTGATGAAAGACTAGTGTAAGCATGGATAAACTGCTATCAGTCTCATCAAGAAAATATATGATTTAATGGATTTTATATTCCTTATAAAATTTTTTTTGTTTGTTTCTTTTTTGGCTACTCAGGATAAAATATTCACAACTAACCTATCATGTTTAATTTTGTGAGTTGCTTTTAGTGTGCGCATTTCCTGTACATCTTGAACAAAACCATGCAAAAGATGAACAGGGAATAAGGGGGAAAATTATAAATGGATCCATGTGACTGCCTCTTCCACAGACATTTTTTTCTCCCCTTACTTGAGAAGTTAAGAGGGAATGCAGGGCCATAGAGTGTTTGTTAAAGCTGATGGAATATCTTTCTCCCTCTGGGTATCTCTTTAATCAATGTTTCTTTATACCATTAGGTCATCTCCTCTTTTTTCAAGGCTTTTTTTTTAATTCTGAAGAAGCCTTGTTTTGTACATTTCCGTACATCTTGACGTTTATTCTAAGAATTATGGCCTGATCACTTCCTCTCTTTTCCTCAAAATTTGTCGTTTTATCTATTTTAACTGCCAGAGCACAAAGATAACCCCATCATAGTTCTCTCATTTTCCCCAGCAGTTCTCCCCCGCTGTCCCCCCTTGCAATGAAAAAATGAAAGGTCTCATGGTCTTACAGATTTTCTTTATGCTTATTTTGGCCTACTTGCAACCCAAATACATCATCATGCTATAAGACGGCTCTCTAAGGCTCTTGGATCAATTAAAGGTAGCCCTATTCATTGCCAGCACAAACCTTTGCCTATTAACTCTTTCAAAGGGCATTTGTCATTACAAAAAGCTGTGGATGCTGGCTGGGTACATTGATTTAAAAACGGTATTGTTTTAAGGCTGCTGAATATCTTAATTAGTTGTAATCAGAGGGGAGCTTGTGTCTGTAAAGTGATACTGTTACCTTTCACCTACTTGCTTTATTTTCTGAGTTTTGTTGTTTTGTTTTTTTTTTTTAAATCTCAGATGTACCTCAATCATGCTGTTTTCAGGGTACAAGAGGAGTGCACTTGCTGATCAAGCTGTAACTTATGACATTATTTTGTAAAGCTAAATATTTAGTGTGGTAATTCAGAATGCGTCTCCTTGGCCTGTGATCAGCCAAGAGCGAGTCAGTGGAGAATCATTGCTCCTTGCCAGCAGCCATCCTCCTTCTCTTCCCTCAGAAATCCTGGGTCTGTATCCTGGAAATGCAGAAATCCACCCCAAGTCTTCAAGCCCTTGCACCTGTGCTCAGCTCAAGCCCATAAATCATCCATTAATGCAGAGTGTATACACAGCCCTGTTTGGCAGGTCAAGATAGAACAAGGTAACATTTTTTAGACCAGTAGTTCATTTGCCACAATTGTTGTCTCAAATGACTTGAAACAATTTACTGATGTGCTCAAAATCTCTGGGAAAACATCCTTTTCTGCTGTTCTCTGAATCAAAACTTTTCTTGCAGTAGTTAATAATAAAAAAATAGTTTTTATTCAAGGAGAAAATTAAAATCAGCGCTTTTCCTTGGTATTCATGCAAAATTTTCTTTGTGCTTATTGCTTTCTTGGTTAAGTTTTCTGAACAAACAGTATAGCTTATATTTAATATAAAATGTTTTGTGCAAATCAAACTTTTTTAATGTGGATTTAATGGAGTCATTGAGATATAGACAGAACCCTTCCAGTCACATGGCTTGATGGTACAGCAATGGCTTTCATCATTTGACCCTCACTCTCTGGAGATGCAATTCCAGAGAAGAGGATTTGGAAATATAATCTTTTCTTTCCATTTTTATCTTCTTACAGGGAGGAGGAAACACTTGACAACAAAATAAATGTAAGTCACACTTGAGAAAACATACTTTTGTGCTTTAATGAAATACTAGATACAGTGGTGATAATAAAAATAGCATTTAATTTGTTTCATCACAGGAAGGGGAAGGGATGCAACTGGTCTCTCACAGGGACTCTCCCTTTCCTGGGACAAAAAAAATCTTTAGAAAATACCTGGTATACCACCCATGGATATGAAATGGCTCATGCAGTTTGGTCATTTGGAAAGCAGGACAGTGCCATGGCTGGGAACCACCAGGCATATGAATCCCCAACACTCACACTCAACTGGTGGTTTGCTTGATGAATTTTGTTATAGAATCATGCACTGATTCTCAGGGAAATATGGCAGAGTCATGTAAATGCAAGTGGTATTGTCCTCAGTCTCTTATTTTCCAGTGAATAAGTGTATTGGACAATGTATGGCTTGAAGTGAGAATATGTTTATGATTCACCTAATTCTCACAGAATTCAAGATGATACATGCATTTCTATCACAGGAGGATATTTCTCTATGTTTCTAGATACTGAATGAAGTAATTCTTGTGAGTATTTCACCTCCTTTTTAAATACAAAAATGCTTCAAAAATTTAGTTCTGTCTCCAAACTGCTGTAAGAGCCTAGTATAATCTCCATTTCACAAATGAGGAAAACCAGCCTAAAAAAGATTCAAGTTCCAATTCAAGGAGAGGCAGCTTAAGCACATCTTTTAATGTTCCCGTGATTTTGGCATAAGCTGTTATGAAGAGTTTCTCTGGGATGCTGTCAGAGGTGAAAACAGCAAATGCTCTGAGTTGCAGACAGTACCTCAGCCACAGTACTGCAATTTTTCCTTGTTATACTTGAGGCAATGGGATTGTCAGAGAGGAGAGAGATTTATTTTTGTAGCTAGTTATTCAATATATATACTATGGTGTTGAACCTCATTTTAGCATGGAGGTCAGTGAAGTTCTAACCTTTTCCTTCAGCTTTGTAAATTTTCCCAGAAGTGTGTAGCATCTTTTCTTTGGTCAGGTGCCTCAGAAATGAAGTCAGAGAAATAAATCTACACTTTTCTTCCATGGCTGTGATAAGCATATCTATTTATATAGAATGACATTGTGTGTCTTGCTCTCTGTAACAGTTTTAGGTGTCTGTACAAGTAGAAGATTTATGAAGTGTAACTCATTTTCCCTTCTCCACACTGTTCCAGTGGAAGAGCTCAGACTGCGATGAGAAAAAGTAGTACACATTATTAAGAATTCTGATAAAGTAGGCTGAATAAATTTGTTTTCTTTGTGAGCCTTAATCCCGTGTTTTATTGGCTTCTTGGATATGGCTAATTTATTTGGAATTCCATTCTGTTCCCAACAGCATTCCTGATTAGCAGTTTGATCACCCGGAGCAAAGTTACATACCAGCTTTCAACTCTTGTAATCTAGCAGTGTAATTTTTTCGAATGGACTCTTTTCTTTGCTTCTTTGTCCCAGCTCCCCTTCTTTTTGTGTGCAAAGAGACTTTAAAAGTAAGCAGGATAACCTGTTAGTAGAATGAAAAACTTCTTCAAAACACAGTGTAGTTTGCTGAAAGCCCGACTTTCATTTTTGAATAGAAAAAACGAGGTTTGGAGCAGTGTCAGTGCAGCATGTGAAATGTTTGCCTTCTATCACTTATAAAGGGTAACAGTTCTTTTCAATAACTGCATTTTATGAGTGGGGTGATATAATCTTCAAGTCGTTTCCAAGGTCTGTAGTTTGCCAGAGCACATTTTGCTTATGGTTGGTTTTAGAAAGTCTGAATTTTTCTTTAGTTGTTAAGTTTGTCACCTGGTGGACCTTGTAGGAAAATGGCAGCTTGTGGAGGCCCAGGGGCCTACCATTGGAACTTTGACCTCAGGGCTATTGGTTCATGCAGTCAAAACAAAGGATGACCAGGACATCCAAATTTAATTGTAAACCAGAGGCAGGTTTGGGTCGGAACTCTTTGTGGTACAGCACAGGCAGAGCATAATCCAAGTGATCTGGTCTGCCTAAGACATGGAGTTGCAGATGAGAGGGAGGTGAGTTTTCCATCCTGTGACATTTCTGAAAGTCCCAGTCTGGTTTCTGCACAGTGAAAAGGAAACAAGGATCTTAAGTGAAGGGAGGCTTGGGAATAGGCCAGAGACAGGTGACCACAGCACTCATCAAAAGGCTCAAACTGTGGTTTTATGCATGAGTGCCTTGACTGCATAATGTTTGAAGACTGTGATCTGTCTGGTTTGTACTGATCTTGAATTGTAGGGCTCTGGAAAGCAGCTCTTGGCAAATACTTTGTCAAAACTGAAGCATATTATGCCAGTTTTCTGTGTTTGAAAAACTGGCATTTTGTTGAAACATTGTTTTGTCAAAAATAGTAGTCATTAAATTCTCTGCTGTATTGATATGAATTCTATTAATTTAGTGGGAGAAAAAAAAAATCTACTGATGGAAGGAGAGCAGCAGAAAAGGTTGATTTAGGGCTAGATCATTGTGCCTGGTCAAATTTGGTGATAATTCCTTAATTTCCTCAGCAAAAAAACCCTGAGGTTCTTTCTACCCCAAAAATTGGGCATCTAGCTGAGAGTGAAAACTTAGCAAATTGTGTATGGTCTCTCTGATCACTAAGGAGATAATAATTACTTGATAACATGCTGCTCTGAACTTTATAATGTAAATTTAAATATGTATCCCTGTTTTGTTTTTTTTTCTGTTGAGTCACAAAGTATTTTTGTATTTTTGTGTTTGTTCATGATTAGGTGGACATTTTGGGCATTGTTAATATTTTAGTTGATTGGTGCCATTAAGTGTCATGGCCTGTATGTGATCTATTCTGCTACTTCTGGGTCGTGTTCTGGTCACATTCCTGGTAAGAAATTCCTGTAAATGAAAGGGAACCAAGGTGTCTCCTGCTGACCATTGCCCCGTCCAGCAGCACATGGAGGTGGTGATGGAATGACAGCAGAGGTCTGATCAAGTCTTTTTGGAAATACAGATGTCTTCGTGTAATCACTTTTAAGACTGATTTATAAGGTTTTGTTTCATTTCCTTCTAGTCCTTTCCCTTCACTTTTATTGCTGTTTCCTGTGATTTGTGCTATTTTGCTGCATTTAAATCTCACTTTTGACATCTTTGAGGATGAGCTGGAGTTTTACTAATACTTCTGGTATTTTGGAGGCTGAAGTAAGTCTTAATGGATGAAACATGTAATAAATGAAGTATCTTCTGTCTGTCCTTGTTGTTCTTGATCATGGAAATGGGCATACCGAGCTGATTACAATGGGAGGAGTGTGTTTGCTGGGGATTTTCCAGGAGAAAACCCGCGGGGCAGGTGTTGACTTTGCTTTGACTCAATGCAGGACTTAATGATCTTGATATGTGCACGTTATCACAACTTAGGTGGAGCAATAATCGACTCTGAATGTCAGATTTTTGTTCTCTAAAGCGGTGACGTCTTGATCTGACTCTTTTTAAGTGGTACTTTGTTTTCAATGTGATGTAGAATGCTTGCTCAGGAGGTTTCGCATATGTAACCTGGAGCAAGGTGCCTTTTTGACTCTGATAACTGTAGAAGGAACGTGATTCTGTCAGATAAGTGCTGGTCTTGAATTTTTCCTTTTTTTTTTTTTTTTTCAACAAAGAACTCAGAACTTCTTATTAGCCTTGCCAACACCTGCAACTCCTTGCTGCTTCCTTTGGTAGATATCCTGACTTTTGAATGTGTGGAAAATGCAGTAAGTCAAATATCCTACTTTTTCATTCTAATTTACTTTTTTTGGGATATACTTCAAACTGGTGATAACAGTGGGTTTAGGATTATTGTTGTATTGTCTGCTTTGCCACTTGTAAGTTTACTTGATATTTTAAAATTTTGGGAGTGTAGTGATATTTTAGGAGATTGCTTTATAAGGGAATTGGAAAATGAGATGTGAAATCTGTTGCCTTACATTTTAAAAGTCAACAAGACTGCATAATATGTACTTTTTTCCCCCCTAAACTATCCTTCAATGGGCATTTACCAGAACAATTAATTATGTGATAATTTAAAAGCAAAATATTAAATTTGTCTTGGAAATAGCGACAGATTGGAGGATTTTAATAAATATTTATAGCAGAATAGGGTAATAATATTGTGTGATGAAAACACATGTTAGTAATAAAATATTGCCCATCAGAAATAGTGTTCTATCATGTCATTGTTCCCTAGAGAGATGACTGGTTGAAAAATGATTTTAATAAAATAAACTTTGAACAGAGAGGATGCTTTTATGGGTGATAAAGCACACATTCTTCAAAAAAGGCACATCATTAAAAATGGTGCCAGACATTAGGAACATCTATTGTGTGAAAAAGTAAATTTGTGGAAATCGAAATAATAATGCTCAATGTACAGGCTTTACATAGTCTCCTTTTCCTCACTTGTTCTCAAAATACTTTGCAAAGAGGGGAAGAGTAACTGCCCATGTTAAACTACATTTTCTAAAATCCAGCCACACCAGTTTTCATCTGGCATTTAAATTTGCCTTGCTTATGCCGTGCCATTCATTTTCCGTGGGAGGAAATCTGTCC
Organism: Molothrus ater; assembly: GCF_012460135.2. Classification (NCBI taxonomy): domain Eukaryota; kingdom Metazoa; phylum Chordata; class Aves; order Passeriformes; family Icteridae; genus Molothrus; species Molothrus ater. The sequence continues at coordinate 7,187,603 of NC_050483.2, forward strand.
CAAGGAGCAAAATCCAAGCAGGAGAGCATGTCCTTCCATTTTGGGCAGCATTCCTGTGTGCGAATAAAAGCGGGCTGCCAAGCTGACAGCCGTGGCATGTGGAGCCAGGGAGCTGCCATTGCCCAGGCAGCTGGCAGGGAAGTTGTGTCAGCCTGTCCTGGGCACATCCCGGTGCCAGGCGCCAGGAATGTGCCGCCGCTGTTCCGCCTTTGACACCTCGCAGGGACCGCCGAAGCTGAGAGCTGCTCTTGAGCCCAGGCAGGAGGAGGCACCTGTTCCCTTGGCAGTGCAGTGAACCCCCAGTTCATCCCTGGGGTGTGCCCTTAAGTAGCCACCAGGCTCCTCGGGGCTAGCAGAGTGAGCTGGAACTGGTGGCCAAGGCATGGGATGTGCTGGATTGCAGCTCATGCTGAAATCAGTGGTTTTCAGCAAGGCTGATGGAGCACAGACAGCTGCCTTGCACCACGATGGAGGAAGAGGGTTGTCACAAAAGATGCACTTTCCTTGGAGCCATCCAGATGGGCTGGTACAAAGATACTGCTTCTCTAAAAAAAATTCGAGTATTGTCGCCTCAGCCAATAATTAATTATACAGCTACCAAATGAGCCAGTTGCCCAAGTGAGTGCATACTGTGGAGCCCCTGTCTTGCAGGGGTTTTGGTGCCACTGAACAGTTTGTCAAACTGTTTTTCCTGCTGAAATCCCTTTCAGATGAGATGATGATTTCCTTTCTTCTAGTCTGTGTGGGTGCAGGTCTCTTAAAAGAAAAGAGCAGGTTAGAGAAACAGCTGTCAGGAATGATGTAGTTGATTTTGCTTTAGGGCAAGCTGGTAGACCTTTTGGGCCCCTTTTATCCTTCTTCCTGTAGCTGTAGGTGACCCTAGTAATACATACATGTGTATTTATTTGTTCTCTCCAGCCTGCTGCATTTTTTCAGCAAAGTCTTTGCTAGTTGAAAGGAGCAGTCCCTTTAAACTCAGCAGCTTTTGGAATCTGTAGGTATAAAAAGACATTGTTTGGTGTGCCTCCTCAAAGATTCCTCCTTAATCCTGATTTTGTGTACTCATCCCTTGGTTGAGCCTTCCTGAACAGAGGAATTTGAGTTGATTCCCATTTCCTCATAAATGCATGCAGGGCAGTATGTCAGACTTTCTTGCCTTTTAAGCAATCTGATCAGTTCTGACACTTTCCACCTCCATTAAGGAATCCGTGTGGTAGTTGAGAACACCCGTTAGTGTGAACAAACTCCTGAAACCCCTGAAAGTATTTGCTTTGCTATACCATTTAACTGTTTACAAAGCCCAGGGCTTTGCTTCTGATACACAATTCAATTAAAGGGAACAGATTATTTTATTTAGCTTTTTTAACTGCAGTGTAAATGTGGTTCTGTTGGCTGTGTAGTAGGCAACATGTTGACTTCCATGAGGTTACCCCAATCAAGGACAAATTTGACCAGAAAGTGACAGTTTGAGAGGATACTGACAGTCAGTATTTTGGTATGGCATTTGGTTTAATGCAGAAGTTTTAAAAATCAAGGAAGCAGCTCTGACACAGGACTATTGCTTGAACCATATCCAAGTCATTTCACTTACTGCTGATTCTTCCCAGTTTTGCCATCATAATTCCACATGTCCAGGCTCAGGCAAGGAATAGCTTAAACATCAATAGAAGTTTCTTGTTTTCTTCTGAAGTGGGTCCTGGAGTTTGTGCTAGTTCTAATGAGGACTTGGCATCTCCAAGGATATTACTGTGTCCTGTAATCTCAAGGTATTACTGTACCCTGAATTTAAGAGAAAAGAGTGTATAATTCCCAAAGCCTTATGTCTCTGAATCAGGCTTTAATTTCTTTTTAGACAGAAAGTGCTATTTCTGGGGAAAGGAACTTGCTAGTTAGTAAGTCTGAAAAGATCTTAACAGTTCCAGTAATTACTCATTTCATCAATCCATCTATATTTAAAGTGAGCTAAACCGAGTTCTTTCCTATAGTGTCTACTTCAAATAATGCTGCTTTACATTTGGAGAGCCAAATAAGGAAACAGAGCATAATCTTACAGGAGTTTCATTCCCTTTCAGTTGCACGGCTCAGACTTGCTGTAACAAGAGCACTTCTTTCTATGAAACCTTTTTAACATATTCGACTAAACAAACTATCTCCTAAAGTAGGAGCATTTTTGTTTGTGTGTGTGTGTGCTTTGCTCCAGCCTTGGCTGTTGAGGACATTTATGCATTTGTCCGTGTACTAAATGAGCGATGCATTTTGGACAGCTTCTGTGTTCTGATTTGTTTTCTTGGTTTTTTTTGTGTCCCCCTCTTCCCCCTCCCCTTCTTCCCCTTTTCATTTGTCTAGGGGGAAAAAAAAAAGCTCCTCCAGTGTTGTTTCCTGCAAAGACCATTCTTAAGAGCTCGCTGGACAGCGCAGGACTCTTGAAGTGATAGCTAATTGGTGAAAGAAAGGCCCTGATTGTCTTGAGGGAGCTGGAAAGTGCTGCGTGTGCTGCTGAAAGGGACTAGGGAGAAGGTGCCTGGTTTCGCTGAGCAGCTGCTGCTGGAGATGTTTGGAGATTACATCAGCATTGGAAAAGAGGGGCCAAAAAAAAAAAAAGTCCAACTTCACAGAGACGGAGTTTATGGAGGTTTTTTTCCCCCTTCCAAAGGTCTTCTGACAATACTGTCATTGTCAATATAAGAGTTTGTTAATTCTTTATGAATAGCACATGGGGCCTCTTGACTAAATTGTACGTTACATGTCCCAAATCTGTCAGCTGGACTCTTCTCTCACATGCTAGTGAGATCACTTTGATTGGAATGTTAGAGGAATTGCTGGGCTGGCCGTGCAGAACTGAATACTGCATTATATAATTAGATCTCCCAGAGTATTTTTTTTCACATTACCTCTTTATTCTAGCTTAAATATGGAATCAGTCCTTTTGATGGTTTTACTGGTTGTAATTATATTAATACGATTCATTTTGTGGTCCTGTCTTAGTGCTTATATAGATTATAAACTGTCCCAAAGGTTTCCTGGCACAAAAAAAGAGGACTAAGAGACTTCAAAAGGCTCGTTCAGGTTTGAATTGACAATGGGGGAGAGCTGGGTAGGGTAAATGGAGCTAGAGCAGCTTTTACCTTGGGATCTGATGAGAGAGAAATGACCTGCTGAGACTGCAGCTGAGTGAAGATCCTTCAGAAAGCCCTATGCTGACAGAGGGGAAGGAATGACAACTGATTGAGTCAAATGACTTCCTATCCAACTTGGGCATGAATTTGCTGTTGGGAACAGACTTGTGGACTTCTGCCAATTAAATGATGTGAACAAGCTGGAAGGAACCCTCTTGCTGGGCAGTCCAAGAGTGCTCAGTGTCTACATGCCACGCTGTGGGCTGGCAGGAGCACATTTTTACCTGGCTGGTTGATTTGTTACCAAATTCCTCATGGCTCTTCCCAGCCAGTCAGATCTGAAACTGACTGAATGATTTTAGCTGACCAGGACCTGCCAAATATTCACATTTCTTAGCAAGTGATGTATATGAGTACCAGTAGAAGGTGGATACCACTGGAATAATCCGTTCCATGGAAGACAGATTTGTGTCTCAGAGATTGTCTGATGGACTCTGGCTGTGCTTCAGCACCAACAATGAGTGGGGTGACAACATGAGTGAGTTTTGATACCAAAGCCCTGTAAGTGACCTTCATGTCTAGCCTGAAACAGGCACCCTGCTAGGACACTGGAGGATTTGACTACTTGCCCAAGGACAAAGTGACTTTGGATTTCTTGGTTTAACTTACCTGGCAAAAGGAAGCAAATTTTTTCAAATGAACTGACTTCTTTAAAATAGGTGTTGTATTAAGTCGAACAACCTAAATCTTACTGCAACTCAGTGTAATACTGTCTTTTAAGAACTTAAGAATTTTTCTACAGTAAAGATAGGAAATTTGTATTACCTTGCCCAAGAAATGCACTATCCTTGGTCTAGTCACTCTTTAAAAATTATTTTTTTTTAAATCTTTTTTTTTTTTGTTTCGTCATTTTCTATCTCATGTGAAAAGGAAGGTTATCACTTCATATATCTTATCATATATCACTTCATATCACTTATTTTTATATCTCTTGGTATCTCACATGATGATATCAGAGTTCAGCTAGGTAAAAGCCTGCAGTATTCCCATACAGAGTTTCTGGCCCATTCTTGAGTCACACACTCCTACAGGCTTGTCATTAGTAACTGCTCATCAGCCCTTGTAATTTTGTATTTTAAACCCTCCTAAAAATCAGACATGAGAGCTGGTGTGTGCTTAGGCAGTGAAGCAGGGTAAATGTCAGGTCAATTGATTTCAGCATCAGATTTTATTTATGGTGGATGACCAATCTACAAAACAGCCTGTAATGCTTGAAGGTGCATGTCATGGGCTTGAAATCCTGCCAGACAACAATAAATTATATGTAGATGTAACTAACCCCTGTTTCTCTGATTCTTAATTTTAACGATAGCTCTGTCCATTTTTTGTTTCTCCAACACCAGCAAACCACAAAAGGAAAGTGAAATGTTGTCTACTTGATGTGCCGACATACCTTTTATAATGAGTAACTGGAAAAATAGTGACAGCGATCCATTTTTCTTCTTTCAGTTAATCATTGCTATTCTGAGCTGTTTTGTGCAAAACAAAGCTTGTGGAGAAATTGATAGTGCCTTTAAGAAATAAATCTTATCATTCTTTATTTCAGTCCTATGGAAATTTCATTTGACAGTGTACTGTTTGTATTAATTGTTTAAAAGTGTGGATGTAATGAGAAGCTATACAGGTGAAGTTGTGGTTTACTGGGGATATTGGAAGTGACACCAGTGTGGAATTCACAACTTTCATTTTTTTTATCTCTGCAGGGCAACGTTTCAAGTTTTCCCTCTAAATCAGAGTTTGGGGTCATTATAGACCATACCCTATGGACTGGATTTGTTGGTACTTATGTACCTAAAACATTTGATCTGGACCTTATTTTAGCCACGTGAGTTGCACTCTGATTATAGGAGTGGTCTGGCCAAATATTATTTGGCATAATATTGCTCTGTGTCCTACAATGGTAAAACTGGCTGCAACCCCAAGCAGTTTATTAGAACATCCATGTTTTGAGGCACATTTAATTAATTTAATAATCATAAGAATTTTGACTGAAGAGTTAATTTAGATTTTGTTGCCTACTAAACTCCTTATGCATTCAAAGCAGTTTTAATAGCAACTTGGTTAATTTCTCATTGCATTCATATTGTTGTTATCCCATCCTGCAGGATGTGGGAAGCCATCCTGTTTATCCTGCATTACAAAACTAGGACTATCACACTTTCAGGAGTGCAAAATACAAAGGAGATTGAGATCTTCCTCTTTACCCCCATAGGTCTTTTCCCTCTCTCTTTTCATGGAGATAAAAAAAATCTAAACCCTTTAAGTGTGGTATGATGTGGAAGTATCCACTGGTATTTCCTATGGAGCAGTGTGCTGACATTTAGATATTTAAAAGATATTTATACTCTGTTTAATTTTTTTTTCCATTTAAGAATTTATTTAAAAATAAACAAGGGCTTAATGTCAGTTTTGAGCAGTGGACAGAGTGAATGAAGATTACAGGGTGGAGTGCCCTTTCAAGACATGAAAAAGGTATGTGTAAAGAAAGAGAAAAATTAAAGTGAAATACTGTGATATTAAAATCCTTGCTAATGTAAAATTATTTGTGTTTTTATTGATTGATTAAAATTTATTATATATAAATATATTTGGTATGTTTATATTAGTTTATATAATTTACATGCAAACCAGTGGCCAAAATTACCATGTAACCTACCTGGAAGAAACCCCACTCTTTGCCTGAAGACATTATTGTAAAGAATCTTTAAGATGGGGGAAGATTAATATACGTCTAGATGTATATATAGATATATATATAGAGAGAGAGATTAAATAGATCCTATTTATACATCTAAACCAAAAATAAAACTGTATTGATGTGTGGATGCAGAATTGGTCTGTGTTAGGACTGTGCTAATTTATGGTGACCTTTTTTGTGGTACCAATGGTACCAATAAAGCCAAATTTACTCCCAAAACAAATAGCCATTTTCAAGTTCTACAACTGATCCTTTTTTTTTTTTAAGCAGGGATAAAACATCTTTCCGAGCTGTAAAAACTCAATTGTTTGTCAATATCCCAATCATCTGCAAATGCCATTCCCATCCCTCATCATGTAACGTGCAGCAAGTTGGCATTTTATGGACTGTATGGAGAACTAATTATAACAACTCATAGTAATCTGAGCACGTAATTATATTTATTGATTGAAATAATGCCACGATTTCACTTTGCAGTGCCATTACACTGGTATCCACTTAAACAATTCCTGTCAAACCGTGTAACCCAGAGTGCTGAAGAACTCCCTTAAACGGATCTGGCGATGCAACAGGTGGCCTAATTACCCTAGGTAGGTCCATTACCAGCCAAATTCGGGGAGGGGAAGCTGAAGACACAAGTAGGGCTACGACTGACTCTGGCAGAGGGAATCTGGACAGCTGGGGGCCCAGTCACCAGCTGTTTGCCATGAACTGCCACCTCAGAAACTGGGGCTTGGGGGAGATCTCGCAGTTCGTGTTCAGTGCCGCAGCCCTGGGGAGTGGGGAAGTGTTCTGAGGGTCTCCCTGTCAGGATTCATGGAGGCACCACATTGTTGGACAATTAAATGGCAGAAGTCCTGTCTTGGTTGGTTGGCAGGGACATGGAGTTACTCCAGAAATGCAGTTGGGTTATGCTTGATTGTGACCAAAGCGGGTGACCTGATAGGGTGGCCCTTTCACTGCAGGCAGGGCTTGTAACGGCATCTACTGCTAAGGCTGCCAGGCATTTCCAGCCCTTAAGGGCTATTTTCAGCTGCTCACAACTTTGTCAAAGTAGCTTTTCAAACTAAATTTTTCCATGTTTCATTTGGTGTCTGCCTCCGTCAGAATTCTCTTCAGAAGGTTTCAGCCAGAACAGTTTAATGTCTTCCAAGAACAAGACTAGAAAAAAATACATTGTTTTTCCCATGCTAAAAAAATACTGGAATATTTTTTTTCTGAAAAGATGTACTTGTCCCACTCTGGGAGATAATTTTTACTCAGCCCTGTTAGGGATATGTAACTTTTGTTCACATCAAGAAAATTATGTAGCTACCTACTACAGATTCAAGGGGTACAAGATCAGATATGATGTGAGGAAATGAGGATAAGGAAATTGTCAGGGAAATAAAAGAAATTATGGTGAGGTTTTAGCTAGAGAGGATAAGTGGGCCATGCATAGTTAATGAAAGGCAAGCTGGACTGCTTTCATTAGGAGAGAGAGACCATGTAGGAGAGAGAATTGGCTCCAGGAGTGAGAGTGGAGACACTGATGAAATTAGGATGGTTTGGACAATCAGCAGACAGGACAAAAGTGGAATTGGAAATATATGACCTACAACATTCTATGATTCTATGACTCAGGAGGCTAAAACTTATTTAGCAAACTCCTTTGAACTTGGAGTAAAGAGTCCAGGGAACTGTCAGAGGGATAAGAATGGGATAAAACATTTGCTGGATCACTATCCATTTAGAATATTGGTATAAATCCTGAAACCTAAGTAACATCCTTTTTTTTGGCTGTCAGCAAGTTTCTGGTTTTGCTGGTGGAGCAATTTATGCTGAGCACCTACTGGGCTGTATTAACAGGATGTGACAAAGTTGAGCACTAACATTAAGAAAGTAATAGAATTAAGGATTTATATGCAATTTTTGCTTTGTGGCAGCTTATTTTACTCATTTGTTGCACAGGACAAAGTGCTGTGGGACTGAAGCTTGCAGGAGCAATGCTTTGAATATCCCAGAAACAGAGTGATAGTCTATTAAATGCAGAGCTCTAGGAAGACTCAAGTTTTGAGTGTAGTGATGAGGAAATTAATTCTTTGTCAGTCATGGAGTTCTAAGTGAAAACACTTAGAAATACTCATTCTTTGCTTTGTGGCTATTTACCTGAAGATCCTGGGCCTAATTTGCTTATTTGCCAGTTTGCTGTTTGCCTTTGCCAATCACCATAAACTCCAGATTGTCAGTTTAACAAATAAGTTAGTACCAGTTTAACAAACTAGCAAGTACACTGAAAAATCAAATTCTGAGCATCTGAAGTAAGTTGTGTAAAATAAGTAGATTCAAAAGGGGGAATTCTTCTGTAGTTTGTTTTATTATTGCAAAATGAGATAATGCGAATATATGCAAGTGTTCATCAGTATCTGCAAAACACACACATTATGGAGGAAAATTAGGAGGAAATTAGTAATTCCTACAATATGGACAGAGTGCTGATAATGAAGAAAACATGAGAACTTATAAAGCAACCACTGTCCATCCTGTCCAGCAAATGGGGCAGGAACATCTGGGAAAAATAATCTCCTTGGCAAATGAATATAACAAAATGGAGGAAAAGTTCTACCTCCCCATATGAATTAGAAGAAACCAATACTTTCTTCTCTCTAAGGTGCTAATGAGTGCCCAGATATGTGTAGTTAGTGTCCAGACCCTTTTCACAGTTGACTATCCCACAGATGTGGAGCTTCCAGCTCTGAGATGTGAGTGCTCTGGGTGTATGAAGAAATTTAAACAAAAAAAAATTAGAATGAAAACACCCACAGCATTTAGGTATGCGTGGGAGACTTTTAATTTTGTGTGTTGACCTTAGATCCCCAGACTGCACATGAGTGGTACATGTCTAAATTTTCTTTTTTTTGAAAGGCCCAGGTGAGTTTGAAACCTGGATCCTCTATTTAAAGGAATACTTGAACCTATTGAACCTATGTCTATAGTGTGTGAGTTTAAACCCATTTCCTGACTGCCTCCCCTTTGAAAACTGGCAGCCTTAAAACTCTTCATCCAAGTTTCTAACTGATACTTAATGAGGTGGAGAGTCCCTATTTTGCTCTTTCAGGAACACTTTTTTCTTTGCTATAGGTTTTTTAAAAACTCCATATAATTGGTGCTCTTTTCTGGGAATTATTACCAAATCATAAAATCTAGAATTAGTTGTTTCTCCTTCCTAGTCATTGTACGAAGACAAATTCGTGGAATAAGGCTTCATCAAGGGCTATTAAATGCAGGAAATTCTTATGCTACAGAGTCCTGAGAGCTGACAAGGGTATTAAAGAAGCATCACTGAATGCTTGTCTCTTTGAAGACATCCCCTGTCATTATGATGGGAAAAGGTGCAGAGTTAGCTGATTCTGCAGGTTCTTCCCTACTGGTCCAGGACACAGTATTTCTCTTTGCATTTGAAAAATAAGAATCTGTCCGTGATGGTACTTAAAATAGATCACTGGGACAAATGTTTTGAGAGGTTTGGAAGAACTGGCTTCAACTTCTGTGTCCTGGATAGAGCAGTGCTGTACTAAAAAGGATGCAGAGGAGGATGGCAGGGAGAACTGGAGCTGCCTGCAGACACCTGACTCCCACACTGTCTGTGCTGATCCTAGAGCAGGTACTTCCAGGAGCATCCCTGGTGGTGAGATATCTGGTTTTGTGTCTTGCTCCCTTGTCTCTTTCCTTAGATGTGCTTTCCTTGGCGGGCACCTCAGACTGAACACAGCGACTTCCAGTTTTTCATTCCCTGCAAAATGTCTCCCACCACACCTACATTTAAAAGGGCACAGGATCCAGCCAGCTAATTTGTTCCTAGGCAGTTAAACTACTTCACATGAGCTCCAGACCCTGGAGCAGGTTTAACATACTATTTAAAGAATATGTGAGAAGTGCTGTGTTGGGGACGGATCTGTGTCTGTCTTAGAGCAATAATCTAATTGGAGGGAGTCCTTTGTGTAATCCTGTTAACATTTTATACTATTCTGGGAAACCCCATGGCCCAAGTACTATGGAATGTAGTTAGGAAAAACTGTGTTTTCTCAAATATTTCAGATGTGGAATATTTATTTTGTAGCCAGAGAAACTTGTCACCAAGCAACTGACCTTGAGTAAGATCTGCTGCCAACTTGAAAAAAAGAAAAAAAACCTGCTTACCTCTCCTCAGGCTGCATGTGAGAATTACAACGCAAGGAGGAGAATTTATTACAAAATATCCATCTGACAGGATTCATCATTAGTGGTCTCAGATCAGTCAGGTCTTTTCCTTTCACCTGTCCCTGAGTTATCTAATTATTGACAGAAGCCACTAGTGAAGGTATTGGTGAAGGAAAACCAGTGATTTCAAATCCATCCCATTTTGAAGACTGTGTTTTCAAAGCCCTGGGTAATGGGGTTTGATTGTGCATTCCTTGCTGGTCCAAAATCAGACAAGGACACAACTCGGAATTCTGCTGAGATTATTTTATTGACTGACTATATTTGCTTGAGCAGCCTTCCAGAGGCTCAGATATTATTTGTTTTTAGAGTTCAGATTCCCAAGCTTTTTTTTAGAAGAAGCTTACGATGCACACAATGGATGAAACCCAAAATGGGACATAAATTGCTTTGAAGGAAGCATGGAGCAATGTGGTGGTAAGTGTTCCACACAAGTAAAGCATTCCCTGCTGCGCAGATCTGTGGAATGGGGAGTGTCTGACTGGGGAGTTCTTGGTAACAAAGCTGCCCATTTCACTGGATGTATCTGGAGCAAAAACTCATTCAGGATTAATTCTGATGTCATGGAGATTCATTCCCTGCAATGGGAAGGGCTGTGATCAGTGCTTCCACCTCTGCCTCTGGACTGAGGCCTTTACCAGCCATACTAATGGGGGAGAATGTTCATTAACTGCTCTTCTGAAAAATAAATTGCCTGTTTTGCCACAATTGGGCACAATGCAAAATGCCACCTGCCTGGATAAAGAAGAAGAGTAGAACGTTAATGTTGCTTGAAACAAGAATCAGGCTTGTGGAGAAGTGAGTCACAAAACTCTAAAAAGAGCTGTGAATTTGGAGGGTTTTAGAGCAGTCTGTGATGTTTCAGAACTTCTCACAAGATATCTGAGCACTGTTTCTCAAAGCATGGGTCTTCAGGGGTTTCCCAGAGACACCCAGGAAGCCCCTGTTTATCTGTTTATCCAGTGTGTCATGCTTTATCTGCTCTTTGTTGTGTGGACAGTGCACTTCCATGCTTCACTGCCTACTCTGGAGATGCTGCTTGGGTTTTTCTCCTAGGAGAGGTCAGATGTCAAATTCTTTCTGTTTCTGAGCACAATAGGAGCTTGCCTGTGAGGCTGCTGCTCAGCCTCCCAAAGCTTCCTCTCCAACCTTGGCTCTTCTTTCCATGTTGTCCCCCTCCTTCAGAACAGTGCCTGTCAGTTGACCTCATTTAGCAGTCAAGGCCCCACATGGTGGCATCACCTGTTCTGCAGCTTGGTCTTTAACTGCTGGTGGAGATTGTGTGCACACATGGTGGCTTGGTCAGCTTCAGTGGCCACAGATGATTTTAAAATTGCAGTGTTACATCAGGCATTTTTGTGGCTCACAGGGATTAATTGGAAAGTTCAAGTGGTGGATTACTTAAAAAAAAAAAGCTATTTAAAATATATTTCCATCACACAAGAGTGATTATTTTTGGACGTGAAGATAAAGATGCTTACCAATTTTCTGGTGTGCTTGGGGGAATTAGTCTCCCCCAAATTCTACTCATGATATTTTTCTCTAGCTAAGAGTATGTGTAACTTCTTTGCTGATTAGTTTCAGATTTTTATTAGCATAGTTGTATTTTGGGAAAAAATGTGAGGTTTCAGGCTGGATTCTATAAATGTAGACTTAATCAAAATATTGTTTGATCTACCTTAAAACCAGATAAATTTACCTTTGGTGCAAAATAGTTAATGCTTACTAGTGATGAATATCGCTAATAATTCAGTTTCTGTCATCTACATGTTAGAGTAATATTCTTAACAGTCAAATAAGCCCTACAGATAATGTATACTGAAATGTATAACCTTTTTGATATAATTATATGTAGAAATGGATATGTTCTGAGCAATCTGTGTCTCTATCAGTGTCTCTAGATCAAGACTGTAAAGACATGTTTGGGAAGTAAAAGAATTTTTTTCTCATTAATGTTTTTTCAGCAGAACTGGAGTCGTGGTTCTTTCCAAGTTCTCCCTCAGCCCATTACCTGGGAATTTTGTCTCCCAGAAATTCCTCACTGGCTAGGATCAATGCTGCTTGTGTTGTGTGTGAAAAGGAGAAACCTTTCCTGGATGTATTTGTTTCCTTGTCTTCAGACCACCCTGATTTAATTTATAGGAGAACTGGAAATCCTGACAGTTCTTACTCAACTCATAGCTCACTCCATTCCGTAGGTGAGCAAAATTACTAAAATATGTGGTCTCCTCAGTTGTCAGTTACTTCTCAATATTTACTTCCACCACTGGAAAGCATAATTTTTTTGTTTATTTCTTGGCTTTGTTTTGTTCTGTAGTTGGGGATGTATTTTCCCATATTTAGTCAGGTGTTGACATGCCTATGGTTTGTACTAAGTATTAGAATTTCAGCTTAGCCATTTACTAACTTGACCTCAACAGAGTGGTTATCAAGTTTGGATATCAAATTTCCACTTGATATCTATTAATTAATGAAATGCTTTCTCCTTTTGCATAAAATTTAAAGTTAAATGAATGCTAAAGAACACAAATAATTTTTTTTGATGACATGAGATTTCAGTTTATTTCCTGCAAACATTTTTTTTTCTTTAAATCACTAAGAATGGCAGAAATCTTCAAAATAGTCTTCAGATTTTGCCTGCTTAAAGATGCAGTGTGGAAATACTGCTCCGTCATTTTGTTGGCATCACAGAGTAGTGTGAGGAGGGAGCAGAGGCAATAGGATCTGTTTTTGCTGTCCAGTCACAAACAAGGGTATCACCTGATGAAAGTATGACCCAGTCCAATGCTTTGCCCAAATCTATGGTCAGGAACACTGTTGCACATTTGTTTTATTTTAACAGCTAACTGTTGAATAACAGATAGGACAGGTTTTTGTAGATTGGGAGCTACACATTTCCTCTTTTGATCCCAACAGCCACTGCAAACAGTACCAGCTGAAGCTTTCCCAGCTCTAACACAGGCACAGTGTCCGTGGTCCTTTGTGCATTATTTTGTTTGTACTTTGTGCTCTCACTACGTGCAGTGGCTGCACACAAGGTCCTCATTACTCAACCTGGCCGGCGCTCCTGGCTGTGCTCTCGAAGGTTTTGCTCTGGATTTGCACCACAGAAGTCACTCTGGGAGAGAGGCAATCCTCTGCTGCCCCTCTCTTCCTGTGCTCCACAGGCTGCAAAGCCCTAAGTGTGGCCAGAACATCCCAACAATGCCTGAAACCTGTGCCAGCTCGGAGCCCCTGACAGCTGATGGGAAGCAGAGCAGCTCTGAAGATGCTCTGCTTTGCCCTGGGGTGTGACCTGGAGGAGCCTGGCAGTGTGTACCTGCCCTGGCTCCACTCTGGGCTATTTTTGCACAGTCTGAATGCTGCTCAGAGCCTGGCAGTGTGTACCTGCCCTGGCTCCACTCTGGGCTATTTTTGCATGGTTTGAATGCTGCTCAGAGCCTGGCTCAGTGTGGGTGTGTGCTGCCTGTGGCAAGGCTCATGTTTTCTGAGTGCTTTCTGAGTGTTGGATGCACTTTGCCTGTGACTGGGGCTGCAGTGGATATATGTGTAAGCCACAGCTGGTAAACAGAAAAAATAGAAGTGACTCAATTAGCAGAAATGTCTTTTCATGCTTCTCATGATTTGCAGTTAAATTTTATTTATTTGCAATACAATGCCTTGATGCACCTGATGCAAAACCAATATAAAATCATGTGTCTGCTGAAATGCTGCTTCTGCTTTTTCCAGGATCGGAAACTACTGAAGTATTTTTTATTTTTCACAAAAGATAGTGTTTGAAGGTGGTGCTAGGTCATTGCCAGATACTTTTAGTTACTTTTTTTATCCCATTTTTACTTTTTCTGTCTGTCTTGAAAAAATGGGCTGTGCAGCCTTTGGTCACCTGTGGAATATTCAGAGCAAAGCATAATAATCTGAGGCTCCACTTTCCCAAGGTTTCCTGAAGGAGTCTCTGTTTATCATTCAGCCTGTAGTGCCTGTATTGGGTTATGCCAGGAATGTGGAAAGCTATATGGGAAAATCTGTCAGGCTGTGAAAAGGTCTCAGGCTTTGAAATTTTATGGAGCATGCTGGCTAATGCACATTCCATATTTCAGGGTGTCTGGCTCCCCTTGCTCCGGGTAAGGATGTGACGTGGATTACGTGGGGATGTTCTCTTACAGGCTCTGCTGAGCTGACAAACAAGGCCACGGAGCTGGGGAAGCACCAGAGAGAAAATCCCATGAAGGAATAAATTACAGTGAGACCTACTAGTGTTGGTACAGCTAAAGGTCAGTCCCCATTTACAAAACATTATCTCTAATATGGCAAGGAATGCTGGTGTAACTCCTTTTCCACCACAGCCTTCCAGTAAAATCCCAGTTTAGGAGTGGGACCACATTTTTCCTATAAACAAATATTTGAGAGACTCATCTACAGCTAGGAACTTTAGCTGCTGTAAATCGAAATCATGCTCATAAGAGGGTTTCCTTTCAGATATTTCAGCAGGACCTAAATTTGCAAATTACCAAGTGCAGTAAATGGGACTTGGATCAAGTGCCTTGGGTTGTGCACGTGTCAAGTACAGTGTATATTTTGTGTGCTTTGTAAAATAAAATTAAAAGAAAATTCTTTACCCTTTGCACACACAGTTTCAACAGTCTAAAACTGTGGATTGTACTGAAGTGACTTTTTTCCCTGATTTTTAACTTCAAAATGCCTTGTAAGGTTACCTGTGAACCCTGGCATGATAATTTAAAAATAAGACAAACAAATCAAAATCTTGGGAAATGAAAGGAGCTTCCAAATTAAAAAGCTACAATGAAAAACCTTTAAACACTTTATTATTTTCCCCCTCTCTGCTGAATGTAGTCGCCAAGCAAATCAACCCTCCTGACTACCTCTTAAAAAAGGTGGGATGTTAAGAAAAATCTGTTGGTGTGTGTTTGGCAGATTGAATTTTCTCTGTGCATGGGCTTAGAGAAAGTGAGGCACAAATTCCAGAACTGCAGGAGTTTGGCTACATCACTCCATCCAATACTGGTTCTATAAAAAAAGAGTCCAGGTTTAGAGGT
Source organism: Molothrus ater (assembly GCF_012460135.2). NCBI lineage: Eukaryota > Metazoa > Chordata > Aves > Passeriformes > Icteridae > Molothrus > Molothrus ater. The sequence continues at coordinate 7,202,770 of NC_050483.2, forward strand.
GTGACATCCAGTCAAAGCCAGTCCCCCAGGTGATGTATCCAAAGCCGTTTGCGTATTTTATGCATCAAATCAAAGGTGGCAAATCTGGCTTAAAAGGCAGCAGACATCCCATTCACATCCAATCAGTCCTGTAGGTTCAGGGAGAGACTGTGTAAAAAAATACTCCTCCATACATGCACCAAAAAAACCCAACCAAACAAACAAAAAACCAAACAGTTGGCTGGATGGAATTCTGCAGCCTGGTTTATGCAAATCAGACTACAATGTTGTAATTTGACTGTAGAATGAATTGATACATTTTTTTGAGTAGCTCTGTCTTTTGTCCAGCAGCTCCCTATTTCAAATAGCAGTATAGCAGTAGTTGTTTAGAAGCTACTGAGCTTTTATTCACCCAAAAAAAAAAAAAAAAAAAAGGTGCTGGTCTGAGCAGCCACTGCTTGCTTGTGAAGACCATCCTTTAGAGGACATGGCCTGGCTTAAACTTGATGAGGGTTATGAATCTCTGATGCACCCAGATGATTGTTGGCCACACCTAAGCTTGTGCATATGGATTCATGGATGCACTAAGGGTGATGGGTTATGGACAACTTCCCCTAACATTTGTGTTGTTTTGTCAGGCTTATGTCCAGACCTTAGTAATATTCAAACTTTTTTGTTTAAAATACAAAGCAAATGCATTGTGAAACTGATCTATTTCCAAATAATTTTGTCACCAGGCAATTAAAATATCATGTGCTATAAACATCTCTAAGACCTTATGGGTGGGAAAGTTGCCAGTTTCACAAGTCACATTGCTTTCAAAAGTACAATGAATGTACAGTTCTCCGAGCAGTCTGGAAGGAAAAGTCATTTTCCAACTCTTAAAATCCTTTTATAGCTTTTTGCAGTGCTCTGAAGTCAAATTATGATGATTTTAAAGACAGAACTGTTAAGTGCCAATGATTTGTCAGTACTGGCATACTTAAATTCATAGCATGGTTGGACCCATGTTTAATATCTTAATTGTGCATATGAAATTCCTTTAAAGTGAAGCTGGCCAGAAAATGCATGCTTCTTATATTAAAAAAAAAATTCACTTTTTTATATTAGAAAAAAAACCCCTTCAAATAGCTTACACCTTTTTATTCCAGTGTTGCTTTTTCTGCTTAAGAAATATGATTGTTTAGACTAGGAATTTAGAGGAGTCTGTAAGGGTTGACTCTTCTACCATGATTAGGCACCAAACTAATTTCCTGGACTTTGAAAATTGCATTGCTCATGTCTTGATCAAATTGACTTCAATTTATAAAAAGTGAAAAAGCATCTCTTGAAATTATTTGTTAGCTTTAATATAAAATGCTGTGAACCTGATGGCTTGGAAATATATAGCTGGAGTTCTGAATGTGATGTTGTTAACCAAGTTCACTAAGTGAAAGATCATGAGCTAATTAATTGTAATCTTCTTGTGGTCAGGAAGATCTTCAGTGCAATGTACTGGGGGAAAAAAAAATTGCTGTAATCCTGTAATTGCTATCTGAAAAGAAGAAAAAACAATGCAACAGCCTCAATGACCAGTCCCAAAGTAATACAATTTGCTTTAGTCTATTGTTGGTCTTTAGGAACAAGAATTCCAATGGGAATAACCCAGAGGAGTGCTAACAATTAGAAAAATTTACCTAAACAATTAAGAAGACTGTCCTGAGTAGTGGAGTTACTTGGCAAGTCCAGCAGGCTGTGGATGCTGTAGATTGGTGCTCTGCAGACACACACTGGAGCATGTGCTCGTGTCCAGTGGGCTCTGAGCAGTCTGTCTCAGCTCAGGGAGGGGGAATTGTTTCTTTCTTCTTCTCTACTGATGTACGAACAGCAGAGCAGACATTGAGGCTGAGTTTGCAATCCTGACTCAACTTCAGCCAGAAACTCACCTGACGGGGCTGATTTGGGGCAGTGGATGAAGCAGGAGAGGCAGGGGCACAATGAAAAGATCCAGCATTTGGCATCCCTCCTCCCAGCCCTTGGTCCATACAGGCATGCAGCATAACTGACTTTCAAGGTGAATTTTGAATGTTTTCTCAGTAAAATGTATGTATATAAAATGAAGTATTTTCAGACACAGGAAAGACAGCTCCAAAGCTTTTGAAGAGGAGATGCCTTCTGAAGTGATGCCTTTTTGAAAACAAAGCCTTTGTCTCCTTTATCTTACCTAACCTCTCATTTTACTCTGCTTTGGCAGTGGGAAAGGACCCTCACAAATGAGGATCTGCTGTTTAATTTAATTTAATGCTGCTGCTCCTGGTACTACGTTGCACTTCAGGAATGATGTCAGGAGAAGCAGATAAAACTGAGAATCATGTAGGTATGGATGCATGCTGGAGGATGTTATTGCATCCTGGTCTGCAGCATTTTTGGAAAATTCTCTCTCAGATCTTTGTTGGAAATTGTATGTGAAAAAAAAAACCAAAGCAGTTATTTCTTCTTTTCTGATGCTTAGTAATGTGGTATATAAACATGACCAAAGCAATGAGCATGCGATTTCAGTGCAAGTGCTGAGGGAGTAATAGATGGGAATTAGCAAAAGAATAGGAGGAATGAATGGGGATATGCACTGAGAGTTTATTCTCTTTGAAAGATGATCTCTTCCTGAGTTACTGAATAGCTAATGGCTCATACAAATGGTTGCAGACAGGATAGATTGCCTCAAGATTGATGGCTGACTGTTGTTGGTCTATGTTTTTAATCCAGGCTTCTGCTGGAATGCAAAGTTCCTAGCTCAAGATCAATTATCCTAGGACATCAAGAAGAAAAAGACAGTCACAGTATTTGTCTGCTTCTCAAACTACCCAAGATGTGAAGCTGGTTTTGCTTGCAGTGACATGCCTGGTAATGCAATGTAATACTTTCTTATTACAACCCTGTGCTTGCAGTTAAAAAAAAAGAGTTTCTGAAACACAGCACCTTCCTTGCACGTTTTGATGCTTTTGGTGATGGTGTTGTCTACGAAGATAAATCCTGGGGACCTGGGAGGTCACAGCAACAAAGCTGAATGTGCCTGAGTTACTTGGGGTGGGCAGCACGTCAGTAGCTGTGTTCTTCATCTGAATTCATTCATCACACTGCAGAAATGCCAGGGTACAGCAGGGGACACAGGAATCATACAGCAAGCAGAGATGGGCCTGAGTAGCTGTGAAGGAGGCACTTCCACAGAGTTTGTCTGAAACATGTGCCTGGTCTTCACTGGCATTAATAAAACTGGCTGGGGCAGGGAATGGAGCTGGGTAAGAAGTCCAGACCTTCCAGTGTGGCTCCGAAGCACAAGCCAGAGAATGACCATGAAGCTGTTCTCTCAAGTGTAAGTGGTTCCTTACAACAACACCGCTTAAATTTGCTTTGATTTTCCATTAACTAAATACCAACGTGGAGGTACAAGCATAAGGAAGGCTGGAAAAAGATAGAACTATAACATTTTATGGGGAATTTTAAAAAATGGCAACTCCAAAAGAATGCATGCTATTATTTCTGCTTTTAGGTTCTGATAACTCCTCTAATATACAGAGCATGAAAATTAGATAAATGCTTTGTGCACAATTGTATGCATCAAATTTTGAAAATGTTTGTTCATTTTTCTTCTGTGAGGGAGAAAACATTTCTACTCAGATCAAGTGAGACACAGAAGGGAGTTGATGCTGATAATGTTGTTTAAGATGATGAAATCAGCAATAGATACAAATCAGATTAAATTTCCACACAAAATAGGGACAAATTAATTTAATAACTTCCTGCCAATGGTGAAAGTCAAAAAATAATTGAATCAGAGAAGAGAACTAGGTTAATTGAGCACATAAATTCTTAACTACTAGGCCACTTTTAATTGAAATACATGACAATGGTGGTTATTAATTTTAAATGAAAGCTTACATCCAAATATCAAGAGCTGTGACTTCCTGTACTTTCTTAGACAACCAGCTGTGTTCAGAATTCTGTACAAGTGGGGAACTGAGTTTTTAAATATGAAAGTGAAAGGATTTTAAAAATTTATGTTACTTATTTGTGGCTACTGAAGAATTCTCTAATGCAGCTCATAGTGTTAATGCTTTTTCTGTTTTTCTACTTCCCATTATGCCCAAATAAGCCACCATAATAATTTTCTATGCAACATGTGGCCATTGGACTTGGAGGTGATGTGCAAAACTTTGGAAGTTATCCCTGCTCTCTTCTTGGAAATAAAACCCACTTCCTCTGCTCTGTCTGCCCCACAGAGGTTCCTTGACTTGTGGGTTTGGCCTATGAGACAGGACATCCTGTGTGATTTCAGAAAGTCCATATGGTTCTCCAGAGCTTTTCCCAAGGTGAGCATTAGAGAACATCAAATGCTGCTCAACAGAGAGAGGAAATCTTGTGTAATGCTTTTGTTCTGCTAACATCTATGTAAAGAGCTGCCTGGGAGTTTTGGAATGGAATCTGTCATCGCTGTAATCCTGTTCTGGAAAATTGTGATGGAGACAACACAGGCAGTGATGTCATTGGCTGTCTGAGACAGCCACTGCCCACAGCAAACTCATCTCCTCCCCAAACTTCCCTTTGTCTCTGACTTTTGAATGCCCAATTAGCAAAGCTTATTGGTGGGGCTTTTTTTTTTTTTTTTTCTCTTTCACAGCTGTGTTAAAATTCAAAACACAGATATGTGAGAAAAAGGCTAATAAAGAGGAGGGTCTGTTCAACGTTCTCTGCAGACTTCAGAGGAATTTTTGTGCACTCTGCCTTCAGTGTCATATTGCGGAAATTCTTCTTCGGTTCATACAATGCAATAAACAAGCCTCCTGTGTATTAGCTTTTGATTTTAATGCTTCTACTCACAGTCTATGGCAAGTGGTAGAACTACAAGAAAGAAGCAATTTGCTTTGTAAGGGTTCTGGCCTGCCCCTTGTTGTCTCAGACACCCATTTATTAAGGACCTGTTGCCATGTAGGGCAGAGGTAGTTGTGTGACATCATGCAGAAATACTATTTATACACTGTGTGCTAGCAATTGTGTTGGACAATCATTATTATCATTCCATGCCTTTGTAAAGGAAGTGGGAAGAGAGCCTGTGTTGTAACCTTGTTTTAGTGGTGGATTGCCCTTTTTCCAGGTAAGTTACCTGTTTGTAACGTAGTGTTACAGGCTGTGCTTTATGAATTGTACATTTCTATTTGAACATCTTTAGATATGCACTGAGTTATTGTTTTACAGATTATAACTTTAAATTTACAAGGGTGCCTTGTGTTTACAGAACATAATCCCAGAATGGCTTGATTTTGATTATGGCTGTGAGTGCTCAGCATCATTGAGGCTTAGCCCGGGGAGATTTGGATTAAATGTATAAAGAATACACCTTCTCCCCATAATAATTCCTGCTTGCATGTTGTACAAGTAAAGAACTTTTAAAATGTTGGGAGTTGCTAAAGCTGTACATAAAATCAGGCAGCTGCAGGTGTTTCTCAGTTCTCACATCAGTGAGTGTTCCCTGGCTCCATCACAGCTCCATGCCAGGCTGAGACCTGTACCTCTCCATCCACATTGTTCCCACTTGTCACCCTGCTTTCCATAAGCATGAGAGCTGGATGGGAATGGAGAAGGGATGTGCTTAAGCTGTGTCCTTGACCTGGGCAACAGGAGGCCTCCCATGCATCCCTCCAAGATACTTACTTGGCTGATGAGTTGGATTTTTTCCCTTTTGGACTTCATTTTCTGAGTGTCACCGAGAGGTATCACTTGATTTTTTTTTCCAACTTGATTCTTCTGTTGCTGGCATTATGTGTCTTTGATTAGACCATTGAGTGACAGTAGAGGTGTGAGGGGGAGAAGCAAGAGTGAAGTGTGACCCATTTGTTTAACGGGCCTGCCTTTTTCCCACTGAAACAAATACTAATAAATGGTCAAACTCTGTTCAGTGGCTGAAATGATGTGGCTCCTGTACACAATGAGTAGTTTAACTGTGTTCAGAACCCACATATAGTGGGTCTACTGTTTTGTTTTGGTTTAGAGAAAAAGTAACTGGATGGATTGTTTGGATCCACCAGAAGGAGAGGGACAAATATTATCTTCGTTACTGCCAGCACCCCACCTGCAGGGGTTATTGGCAGAATCTGAGATACAGACATGAGGACTTGGTATCACTGTTACTGCCCAGTGAGTCTGATCAAGTAAAGGAAGTTTATCTGTTCCTGTGAGACAAATCTTGGTTATGTACTCAGACCAGAAAATACCATATCTCATGCTGGCACTCTATAAGTGATGGAGTTTTTCCTGTGCACAGTTTTTCTGTTCATGGTAAACTGTTGAAGCAAGTTCCACAGAAGCAACTGGAGCTGAAAATTAAGGTGAATCTCATAGCAAGGATTTATCAAAAGCAGGACTGGCTGTGTTTTTAAATAGAATGTGCAGAGAGCAACAGGCAGCCATGTGGTCTGTTGGAAACAATTTACAAGATTTCAAGTCTTTAACTTTTTAACCTTTCATAATTCCTAAAATCTTTTATGGTTTCACTAATTATTTGCTAAAAGTGTCTGTGGGTAACAAATAGTTTTCTTAAAGAGCTTTAACTCTGCTTCCACGTGGACAGTGTGTTTTCCTGCTTGGATTTTGATGCTCTTGGGTAATACTTCATGATGGGGGGGAAGGGGAGTGGAGCTCCCAACTGGGAATCTTCAACACAAAAACTGTTAAGGGGTGATAAATCATTGGAGGCCCAGCATGTGATTCAAAGCTGTGGCCACCAGCAGTGACCCATGGGGCTGGAGATATCCGTGACAGGGAGCAGGGGGAGGTGTTTGGCATTCCTGATCAGAGGCCTAACCAGGGCACCGGGGTTTGTTTATGTTTCTGTTCCACTGACTCCTGTGAAATGCCCTCTGTCTGTGCAGGGAACACACATCGAGTCAGGGAAAGTATCCTTGGTATTTCTTCAAATGTCAAGGCACGGATACTTGAAGGTAAAGTGTGAGGAGAATTATCTGGGATTGCAGAGTGGAAACCAAACACTTGGTTCAGGGCTCTGTGATTCAACAGTCAGCCTCACATAGTTACTGCAATTTTAGGTAAGCTTTGCACAGATGCACAGAATATTGTAAGTATAACTCCTTTCCTCTAAGCTAAGTCCATCCTAGAAAAATAATTTTTGTTGGGCCAGACATGGGGACATCCAGTCTCAGGTTCTACCTTGTTCTTGCTTTAACAGCAGATTTTATTAAATAAGAGTTTAAAAAAATGTGAGGAAACCCAATTACGATTTGACCTGATTTGGTACACTTTTGGAGCAATAATGGTATGTTTTGTTGCTGTGCACCAGACAGTGGAGATATGGGAATATGGTTCTATGGACATTGTTTAGTAGTGAGCATGGATGGTGTTAAGGGTTGTAATCTCTGATCTTAAAGGTCTTTTCAAACCTTAATGATTCTGTGATTCAGTGAAATAATTTCCATGTGATATTTTATATATCAGCTGTTTCCCAACAAAAAGATTTTAATCAGCAAGTGCAGAGAATTGTTGCAGTTGCAAAGTGCTGGCAAGACAGAGCAGCAATGAATGAAAGGATGGGTTTGGAAGGCAGTGAGGGATGAGTAGGAGCTCCAAGGCCATATGTGGTGAGGGTCTCTGAGTTATGTCAGTAGGGAACACTCTTGGTTTGATAAGTGGAAAAGGTCACAAGAAAGGACTTGAACAGAGGGAAAGTCACAACAATGTAGCAGATGAGGTGTCTTTGGAGACAAAAGAGACTTACATTCGTAAAAGGGCAACAAAAACATCTTTTTGAGTGCCATGCTGTTTTGATAGACTCTATAACTGTTCAGAGACATCCTTTTTCCCCTGTAAATTTATCCTACAATGTGGGAAAGATGCTTCAAAGTATTTTTAGGGATTCCTTTATGGACATGTTGTTGGATATGTTTGACAGCAGGAACCCCAGACTGCTCCAGAGAAAAAGGCAAGAAACCTCATGTCAAGTGGATGTGAAAATACAAGAGGCTCCTTCCCATCCCCTGTACGCAGAGCTTGGCTTAAGGCCTGACTCGGGAGATTTTATTTTCCTTCCTGTGCTCCTTTTATTAGCTTGGACTGGATGTTTTCAGCTGCCATGTAATACTGAACAACCAAAAGATACCTCACTGTAAACTTCTCGACTTTTCACCAGCACCAGGGATGTCTTAAAAGTTTCACTGTGCTACAGAAAAACAGGTGATTATTGTATAATTGATGCTGCTCAATTGGTGCTGTGTGGGATAAGTGGGGGTGATGCAGGCCCACCTTGTAAAGAGAGAACATGACACAAGGAAGTTGGTAATAATTTGATGTAAAAGGACCCTTAGCAAGTTTGGAAACATTATGGTTGCCAGATGTGCTCTTCCAGATGTCAGGATTTCCTATTAAACACTTCTTCCGGTCAGAAGGAGCAGTGCCTATGATAGAGTGTTAGAGCCTTTGAGACATGAGGGTTACCTGACTCCGAAGATTAATTCTGTAACTTTTGAAGCAAATTATGCCTGTTATTAGAAAATATTGTGATTAACTCCCAGCAGAACCCTTGGCTGTTCAGGAACAGTCTGTGCACAGAGATGGAATTGTCCTGCCAGGATGCTGCTCAGTCAGTGACTTCCAACATTCCTGCTGCATTTGAGTAACCTTATAACATGATATAACCCCAGATGATTTCATGCACTGCTGCTGCTTCAATTCCTTCTCCTTGGACTTCCCTACAACTGCAGCCAGATGTTTGTGAGCCAGTTATCACCTGCTGCAGAAGGGAGTTTGCTGATATGGTGGAACTGAACTGAGTTTTTCTCATGACCCTGTAGCTCCTCCAGATCCAAAGCACAGAATTACTTGCTAAACTTGCATTTCTGATTGAGTTACCTCAAGCCATGGAGCTTTTTAAGTCAGTGCTTCTCTCCATTAGTCTGCCTTGCCCTATCTGAATCCCTGGAGTAATCTCTGCCTTAGTTATTTGTACTCATTCTCCTGTGAAGGCCTCAGGTCCCCAAATACTTCATGGTAGGGAAGATATGACAGGCCCTGTCCCTAATTTAGATTTGGGGGTTTGCCTTAGTTTGACCTGTCTCAGGCTTCCATCAGCCTGAGTTGAATCCCTGTTCCAGGATCAGCTATGTTCCCTGGGATGCAATGACAACACACAGGGCACAGCCAGGTCTAAGATCTAGGAGTGACTGTAGAAAGGCCTTGAGAGACATAAGAATCACATACAACTCTTGTGAGTCTCAGCTCAGTGCTTTATCTGCATAACACATTAAATATTTGTTAAAAATCTGCTTGGTTATTAAATGCTTTACTTAGTAAATAATGTATATTAATTTTTAGCTTATATTCCAGTACATTGCATTTTTCTCTAGTTATTTTCAACTTAAAATGATAGAGAAATAAGACTGGAAGGATCAAGAGATAGTCACACAAATAACCCAGTACTGCTAGGAGCATCAGCCATCCTAATCCAATCCTAAAAGGTGCTTTTTCTCCTGAGACTAATTGCTGTGTGGACCATGTCCCTTGACAGAGCCACACGTTGCTACATGCATGTGCTCTGTGAGCACAGGCTCTCATTAATTAATTTCAAAATCAGCCCTCCTGACAACTTGTGTGTGTTCTAGTAAGGCTTGAGCAATGTGGAGAAGTGTTTATGTGTTGGATGAAATATTATTATGAAAGATATTTATTATAAGCTCTCAGCAGCAATCCAAATTGGATATTTTGCATTTTGACCTGGGCTACTGCAGGAAGCCCACAGTGCTGTCTCTTTTTAGATAGTTATCTGTGGCCACTTCACAATTATTTGGCTTGATTATTTATGGAGAAACTTCTCAAAATGCATCTATTTAAAAGCCAGTCTGCACTTATGGTAAATGGTCCTCTGGCTTTCTGTGCTCCCTCCAGCAAAGTGACTTAGCCTGATTATGGGTAAAAAGGCAATGGTGTCGTGAAAATCAGGTTTTTGCAGACCCAGAGGGTCAGAGCAGCAGCCTGGAAATGCATTGGGGTCACCATGGAGAGAGGAGAGACCTTTAACAATTACATTTAATTTGACTTGCTATCAAACAGAAGTGGATGACAAAGCAGGAAATGGTATCTTTAGGCACGACATGAAATAGTATTGCTGTCAACTTGAATAAGAAAATCTGACTTTATTAAAGCAACTACATATTTAAATAGCCTGTAGGGTCAAACAGCCTTTCCTACAGCCTTCTGATAGCTGGCCTGATAACAGCATAAACACTATAAATATCCTAAATCAATAATCCTGTATCGCTGCTGAAAACAGGCGTGTTCACATATCACAGCAGATGGGAAGAAAGCACATAATATTTGTCTTGCCTTTCAAATTGATTTCCCATTTTTAGTAAGCCAGAGTATGTCCATATGTTAATCAGATTGCTAAGAGAGATAGCTCAGGGCAGCAGACTTTTACTTGACCTGCTTGCAGAAGGGGGGCAAGGAAGGGAGGAGGAAGTCCTCCGTGACCCTAAAAATATCTGTGGCAGGAGCTTCTGCAAATGTGATGCAAAGCCTGTGCTTCCCTGACTTCCCTGGAAATGCCCTCCTGTCCTTCCTCAGGCAGATCAGCTTCACAGGGCTCAGTGAGCAGCACAATCAGACCTGTTCCATGAGGGTTTCCTAACCCTCATTTGCTTTCCTCTTGGAGAATGTTCGCCATGATGAAAATTCCAGCATCCTGATGTCAGGCAGAAAGATCCAAGGTCCCTGGGAAGTGCAGAGGCTTCAGCCCCTCTCCTCTGCCTTCCCTTGCCCCTCTGCAGTGCCATGTGTTTCCCTGCTCCTCCACACTTGCACTGACACAGGGCTATTTCAGCTGTGATGTGCCCTTCCACAGAGCACAAAGGCTGTCCATAATGGCTTCCAAATGCACTCTCAGGTCCTATTATTTTTTTTTCCCTTCAGACAGGAGATTTTAATTAAATTTAACGACAAATAGTCAGAGATCATTTGTGTGCACATAAACTCCAATGATGTTTATGGGCAACGTGCAACTGCCTGAGAGGAAATGATGGCACCCTTGGTGTTCTGAGCATATTTTCTGTGGAAGGCATTTAGAATCCTTCTACAGGCTTCAGTTTTATCTGTTTATACAATGTATAAAATTGAGAACATAATTTCAATGGACCCTTGGTCAACAGCCCTGGCCTGCCAGAAGCTCATATGGCAGCTGCAATCCTGCAGAAGTTGTTTCTGTGTGTTCATGCCAGTGTGGCACACTGATGTTGTCCCAAATATGAAAATCAACCAAACCTAGGTAACATATTGCACTTCAAATGCACAAAAAATGCCACAACTAATTGGTAACGGCCCAGTTTTGTATCATTTAATGTTTTATGCTTGGCTGATGTGAGTTAATACAAGGTGGTACTGGCATCCACATTGAGTCCCAGTTACCTCCTTCAGGCTTTTGGGATGCAGGTGGATACAGCAGGTGAAACACTAAGCTTTGAATTAGGAAACTGCTTTCAAAAACCTACCTTCTGTCTGATTTTTAGCAGCTTCCTGGTCTAAACCTTTGTTCCTCTTCTTTTGATGAAGACCTGTGCTTCCTGCCTTGTAGATTTGAAAAATGCACCAAAGGCTAGGATGTGGTTAGATCCCATGGAGACACCTGAAAGAAAAGTGAGTGTGCTGAGGATTAGTTTGTTTAATCCTGATTTAGGTTGTTTGCTGTTGGGAGCATAAAGGGGAAGGAATGAGATGAAAATGAAGCTGTTCACTTCTTTCCTATGTTCAATGTGCATTGGCCATCCTTGGGAAGCATCTAGGAAGTCCAAATGCGGGGCAGGACCAGAGCTGATCATTCCTTATATTTCTGAACTTGAAAGGCAAATACAGAGGACCACCCATTCCTGCAGTTGCTTTTATTGTTAGAAAAGACAAGTAATTTTTTTAGAGAGGAAGGATGATTTTATGGAGCTGGAAGCCAGATGATCTCACTTCTAATCCTGGTGTTGACACAGGTTTTCCTGTGTGACCTTGGAAGAATCTCTTGCTACATTCCAGTTTCCAATCAGTAAAATGCAACAGCCATTCTTTGTTATCTCTAAGGAGCACTCTGCAGTTAATACATAGTTGCCAGACAGATTTTGACACATCTATAGGTGCTCAGAGATGATATTTTTATATCCAGTCTTTTTTTTTTTGTGGTGTTCTTATAAAAGCATTTAAACAATTTAGGTCTTAACTCCTGTGGCACTTTGGGATCTCTCTGTCTTCCATCCACATGTAGCTTAGTCCCTTTCAAAATTCTGTCGTGGACTAATGTGCTGGCATAATAGAAGATCTCTAGAAATGAATTCAGCTGTTAAAGTGTATTTTAGCAATTCCATTAAAGAGACATCAGCAGATGTAATCAAGTCAAACTGTTAAAATATTTTAAAGTCACTTTGCTAAAATATGGAACCAACTGACCCTCTTGGTTGAGAACCAAGCTGCATCTCCTTGCTTGTGCTACCCACTCCCCACATTGCTGCTGCTGCTGCTACTCAGGAAAAGTTCACACATTTTCTTCCCTCAGAATTTCTGCCATCATCTGTCATTTTTTATATGCCATCATGTCATCAATGCTGTGTTGTCTAACACATCCTCTGCCATTTCTTCATACCCAAAAACACCCTCAGCACAGTTTCTGTGTGTTGCTCTTTCTTCTGACTAGGGTTCACAGGAACCAAGGAATCTGTGCTGCTCCCAGTGTTTGTGCTCCCTACATCCTGCACCTCCTGCCAGTTCAGCTGATCCATGGCAATCATGGATCATAAATGAGACAGATATTCTGCCTCACTGCTGCTTTAAGCAGAGTAATGATGGTGTTCTCTGAGTACCTGGGGTGTGCCATTTGCAATGAGAATTTTTTGATACCTGCCTTTTTATTTTGCGTGGTGTGGGAAATGTTTGCAGTGGATCTGAAGGGGCTCTCAGCACTGAACCCTATATTGGTGACTCTTTTGTGTTGACTTAATGGGCAGGGCCTCAACAAAGATCAGAATATTTTGTAGAAGCCACTAAAAACAGTCTAAGGGAGAAGTTAGAGACAAAGTGGCCTGTCTGAGGTTATGGAGCAGTTCAGCACCCACATCAGGAGCAGGCTGCAGTCTCCTGAGAATAACTGAGATCTTTATTCTTTAGCCACCAATTTATATCAGCTTCCAAATATCCCAAGTTTTTATCCAGATCTTTACTGTGTGTATAGCTGAGCCGTAGAGAACTTTTCCTTTTTTTTTCCTTTTCCAAATAAACACCATTTAAAATTCATCATTAGCATTTTTTTGGTTTTGTGCCTTTCATTTACTTGGAATCTTCTTAGCTGCACATCTGATTCTTCTTAGAGACAGGTACTGTAATTTCCATGCTTTTATTGAATCAATTAATTAGTGTGTGTGGCTGGTTTTGAAAGCAAATAAAAAGTAATCCAGTTAGACTTTATTTAAATCCATCCACTAGGAACAATTATCTCAAGTGCAATAACTTCTGACATTCATCAATCTAAAAAGAATACAAAGATGTGTCTAAAAATATGACCATTGAACTCAAGTGGTGCTTCAAGGGCATAATAATAGACTCATTCTATTGCAATAAATAATATTATGTGGTTTAAATGTGACTAGCAGGTCTTGGTTATGGCCATTAATATTAGTGTTTAATAAGGAGGGTCTAATAAAGGCACTCTACAAAGGTTACCAAATATTGCAGAGAGTTGCTTTGCTGTTTGCATCAGCAACTATTTTAGGTAGAGGGAGAAAACTGTGAAGTGTTGGCTGTTAATCTTGGATAAATGTAATAGATTCAATTATGTAATGTGACAATGACTTTGTTCTGCTTTGCCTTGGGTTAGTTAGAATTTAAGCTTTTCTCCTTTAGGTTTATTCAGATTGTTAAGTGGCTGCTGAGAAGCTGGAACCTTGTCAAACAAACTTGGCTTTAAATTTTAAATTATTTTTAATCAATATGTGAAGAGGCCAAGCTCTGCCATATGTTACTCACCATCCATTAGTTGGTAGCTGGTCATTAAACTCTCACTAAGGTTTCCTAACTGTGACTATTGTGGAGATTTTTTTCTCTCTTTCTCTCTCTCTCTGTAGAGTATGGGCAAAGGGGAGCAATCGTGGCAGATTGCCTTGAGGACAATAAAAACTCTCATGTAGTATGGTTGTTTGTTCAGACACAAACAATAGAGACATTTTGCTATTACCATTTGCCAGCTATCAAGGGGTTTTGAGCCCCCTCCCCCTTGGTGCCTACAACTCAAAACAGATGCAAAATCTTTCTTTTCAGTCCCCTTGAAATGACCTGTGGTGGTGCAGTGTCATTTAGAGGAGAAATTATTGGAGTGAGAGTGGCTGGTAACAATAGGGGCCTTGTGCCAGGCACATGACAGAACAGTGAGGGGGCTGTTGGTGACTTTATTGGGGAGGGGAGCAGCGATCTGGCAGGTGCTGCCATTGTTGAAGGTCCCTGCTCCTAGACAGCGGTGCAGATGAGTTCATGGCACTTTGTTCCAGCTCTTTGCTCGGGTTCAGTGGAGTGACACTGGTCAAGTAGCCGATCCAGCTTTTTTGATCTCCTGGGCATGGTCCCTTCTGTAACACAACCCTTTATTGCTGAGATATGTCAACATGCTTCTGGGCCATATGGCTTCAAGCTAGAGTGACTTTTATGCTCTCTGAAAGGGACATAATAACTTAATGTTTGCTCTGCTGCTGCAGCCCTGGTCCTCAGTGCTGACCCTGGCATTGATGCCATCCAGAAAAACCAATTCCAGTGTGTTGATACAAAATAGATCCCTGGGTTTGATGCTGAATTCGACAACCACAGAGGCTGTTGGTCACCAGCTGAAAGCACTGGCTATATTTAGAAATGTGGTCTCTGAGTGTTTTCCTTTTGATCCACAGAACCAGGATTCTGGTGGTGGGATTGCAGCAAACCAGGGTGAAGAAGTTTAAATTTCCCTGCACTCACAAGAATAATGTGAATGATGTTAAGTAGGAGAGGTTAAACACACTGAAGTAAATGGTGTTAAGTAGGAGGGGTTAAACACATTGAAGTAAATGTATTAATGCATTAATTTTACCCATGCTGTCCCCTTGCTCAAAGCACCAGGCCACACCATAATGGCTACATCTGCTTCTGTTGTACATATTGTTTAGTTCTAGTTTTTTTGGCTCAGAGAATAGAAACTGGTCTTTCTGTGGGGAAACAAAGAATTTGTTTTTGTAAATTGCCATTTCTTTTTCCTGAATAAATAATGAAAAACCTGGCAGATTGAACAGATCAGCCATATGGAAACTGGCAAATTTTAGTCTGCTAAGGATAATTAAACATGGATGTTATGTGGTCTAATGAGATATATGTTTGTGGTACAGGAGAGGACCAAATGAGGAGATAGTGCTCAGAAAGGGAAATTACATCTTTAGGTTTTGAATTGCTGTCAGAGAAAAGATCTGAAGTTGTTTTGAAAGTGGTTAAGAGATTTGGGATAGGCAGGTCTCATCAAAACAGTGATTGTACATCCAAAACTGGAAGACAATTTATAAAATTCCAAATAAGGGATAGTTGGTTTCTTAATGAACACCCCAGAGCAGTGCTGATACATTAAGAGATTGAGCAAAGACTTAATATGTGGAGGAGCTCTGACCATGTGAAACCATTTGCATTGTGGATAAATGTTAATGTTCTTATTAGGCAAGTTTGCCTACCACTTGTTTGTCAGTGTATAACATAAAATAAAAGATAAATAAGTTTGCAAGTCAAGGCCTTGAAAATCTGACATTGAAATGGACCTATAGATGTCTTTTTTAAAAAACAGCATATATAAATTACTGTAATTGCGAAGTGATCTATTGTGATCAGATAGAAAACCAAACTCTAAAAATAACCACTAAAGATAATTTTGCAGGAAAAGAAAATTATGTAACTCTTGTTAGGAATGATGCTAAATCAAATGTAGCAGCTCTTTTGAGACATGCCTCCTCATAAAACACCATGGTGAAAAGCCTTCCAAATTCCAAGCCTTCCAATTTATTTTGTGGGAATCCTATAAATGTACCACATTTTATCATATATTTTAAATGCCTGCCTACAGGGGTTTTTTAAAAGCTGATGAAGTCTTCAGTTTTGATGAACAGGTAGCACAAAAAGGCGATAGTTACTAGAGTAAAACCTGGAGTATGGGCGAGGAATGCATTAGGAAAAGGCCATGGGGTTTATAGGAATGTTCAATATCAGTGTAATGGGAAAGGGCTCAAGGATGCAACCAGCCCTGCCAAACACTCCATAAACAAACATGAGCTGCTCACCTCAGCCCCAGAAATAACAAGCAGAAAACCAAACTGAAAACAAACCTAGGGGGGGCGGGGGGGGGCAGAGGAGGGTGTGGCAAAATGTGAATTGCTGAAGAATATCCCTAAACCTCCCAAACTGCACTACTTGGAGTTCTTGGGTGAGGAAAAAGTCCTTGATCTGCATGTGCTACTTGCTCTCATTCTGACCTTTTGATGGAGTAAAATTCTGCTTTCTCATCTGTGTTGTAAGTGGCAGAAGGAGAGGGATCACTGCCCAGGTGTGGGGAAGTTTCCATCCAGTTTAAGAGTGCACTCTGATCCTATGGATGGCAGAGCCAAAAATAGAAAGGGAAATGAGGGCACACTGAGCCCAAAACTCCTCACATTCAATTAAGGTTGTGTGGCCAGCCTTAAGTCAGACTTTTAAGGCTTTCTGAATTTTGATGATTTGATCTTGCCATCCTTTTCACATCTCTGTGTTTAGCCATTTCCATCAGCTGATTTCTATCTCTGGATCCTTAAATGTTCTCAGGGCTGTCTGTAAGCTTTCTAATAAATAACATGCAAAATAATAAGTGATTGACTGATCTTCATAATGCTGTTACCAGCAAGAATTTGGAAACAGGTCATCTTAGGGGATTTTTTTTCCCACAAGAGGGTTGTGTATCTCAGAGGTAACGATGGCAGATTAAGGTCCATCTCACCAGGCTGAGTGCACAGGAATCATCCTCAGGGCTTGCGAAGCTGAGAGTATTTTGACAGTACTCAATAACCACCCCTCATTTTAAGCTGTGAAGTAGTAATGAGGCTGAATGATGACACAGTTTACTTTAAGAGCTTCCAATTTAAGCTTTTTTTTGTCAATTACATTCTGAGAATTTTCCTTGAAACAGAGATTTATATTCATGAGATGGGCTTAGCAGTGATTTCCTCTTTGTCTTTAAGTAGACTTGGTTACTGTGGGCAAGTAGTGTAGGAATGTATAAGGAATACAGCATTTGTGCACCTATGAAATTATTTCTCTCCATTTTTGTAATATAAAGTCTTGCAATGGTTATGGAGTTTTGTTTTGGTGTTGGCTTTTTCTTTATGGGGTTTTTTGTTTGGAGTTTTTTTTTTCCTTTAGGATTTATTGAAAAGATAACCTCACTTAAATGACATTTGGTGTAATACTGTGGTGTGATGCTGTATTTGAACCCTTGTGTTTGATACAGCAGAAACTACAATTAGCTCACCCTATTAAGTGTAAACAGTAACTACCAGCTATAAAATCTAGCTGTTATATAAATAATATCATTTTTTTAGTATCTTTGCAGAGTTCTTGCTTTTCTTTCTTGGAAGAAACAAAGGTGTTCTTCCAATGCCTGTGTGCATAATTAACTCAAGAGGAGACACTCATGTAAAAATAAGTTGCTTAAATTATTTATTCCTAGGTATATTAGCCTAATTCTTTTGCCTCATCTACCTCTCTGGGACTGAAGCCAGAAATTATACATGTGGTAGTATGTATTTTTTTCAAATTTATGTTTGTAAATACTTGTTTTGGTAGACCACAGTTCATTCAGGACACTAAAGCTTATCTCAATGGAGCAAACAAAATGAGAGATTACCTGAAAACCTTAAACCTCTCTCTTAAAAATACCTAACCTGGAAATGGCTGTCCTAGAAGTTATCTTTTAGGAACATGGCATAAGAAGTCTGAAAATTATCCCAGTATAACTTTATCTCCAAGATAAGAAAATGTGATCAAACCCAAGCATGTTAGCAGGATGGTGCAAGGCACTGGGGACATACTCAAAAAGTACTTTGTACAGCAAGAACCATCAGGCTTTTCATCTGATGGGCAGAAATCTGTATTGAAGAGGATAAAATTATAGGGGTTTTTTGCAATCCAGCTTGCTTTCTTAAGCATACACCCTCCAAAATGGAAAATATGAGATGGTAAGCACCAGCAGACTTTTTTGTGTTAAAAAAAGCAGAACTGTGCTCGATCATGTCTGACAAAAGTGCTGATGTGTCACTGGGTGGGTAGGGTAGGTACCTGTTGGGAGCCATGGGTGGGAACAGCCCCCAGAGATCCGTTTTCACACAAGGGCCATCACTGGTATCTCACTGGAGAGAGAATCAGGCATCTCACTTGCAACATGTTGGTTCAAAAAGGAGAGTCAGAAACACAGAGTGGTCATGGAAACAATGGATACAACATGGGAAATAAACACTGAGGAAGGTTATCAAAGCTTGTTGCTAATAGAGCTGAAAGTGTTCCACAAATTTCTTTGGGTTTTTTTTACGAATTCAGCGCAGGTTCTCTGTCTTCTGTTGACAATGGCGAGGATTTCAGTGGTTCCCCTGCCTGTGAAATCAAATGCTTGTAGGGGATTTTCCCCAGGAAGTTGCATCTTGTTTTGCTGAGGAATAAAACCGTGCAAATGAATCTGAGGGGACAAAAAGAAATCAGGGTACAGCCAAAGCAGCAGGAAAAGCATTCATGAGTCAATTAAAACCACTGTTGGGATGTAAGGAAGATATTTAAAATGGTTTTATTTATTAAAAAAAAAAAATCCTAAGGAATTACAACTAATCAACTATTTTTAAAGACTGTTTTTGTAGCTGAAGGGGAAGAACAGTAGCTCTTTGATTATGGCAGGCTAGCACTCCTGGGAATACCCTCTCCCTCTTCTGCTGGGTACAGAGTATGTCTGAAGAGATGATAACAGCAAGGAGCGTATCATAGCTTTATGATCACTCATCAGCTTTGGGGAGCCTGTGAAATGAAAGGCCCCCAGACCAGCCAGGGTTGAAAGGTTGAGGCTATAACCAGACTTTTTGTTCCTGAGACGGCCAGAGCCCTTAGTGAACAACAGACAACTGTGAATAGATGATGGGCATCTTTGCTTTGCTGCTGCTCCCTGGTTTAAGGATACTCTTGTCCTCCTTCTGCCCCTTCTATATTTGACAAGTTTGCTTTCAGCAGATATGACAGGCACTGGTGGGGGTCACTGGCCCAATTCCACATTTCCACACTTGGCTTACTCCAAGTTCACTGGCCTGAACTAATGTCTCCAATGGAGGTCGTACTACTGAACATTATGAGTTTTTATATATTAAACATGCATTAGTGGGTTTACCCTGCTTATCTGACAGCTGTAGAAAAATAAAGAAAATTCAGTTTGAACTTTAAAAAGCAGGGCTTAATTTATGTCTGCTACTTTTGTTCCTCCCCTTTTTTCAATTGCCAATTGCAAAGCTCAAGGGAGATAATAAAATGGAGGAGCTGCTACTTTATACTTCCACGTGCTTCCTAGTGCCTGTGCCTTACTGGGTGAGCTAAATCTAAAACTAGGAAAAGAGTTTTCAGATGGAAATTTGATTAAACAATGCAATCATCTGTCTCACAATCTGTTTTTTTATAAGGAGAGTATTTTTTTTTCCAGGGGGAATTTTCTTTCAGAGGGTTTTGTATGAAAAGGCAGACGTCATGAATACTGATGGGAAGGGCTCAGTGTTTTGTTATTTCTGTTTAACAAAGACAAAATGCTTTAATAAAATCAGAAAACACAGATGTTACTTTGAGTATATTTTGCATCTTCTACTTTTCTTTTTTTTTTTAAGGTTGGGAATAATCCCTCCCTCAGACTGACAATAGCAGCTCATGACAGACAAAATTAGCAGCTGGAAACTTAGCCAAAAGTTTAGGCTCTTTAGTTTGTTGTTATTGTTTGGGATTTTCTTAGATGGTGAAAGGCACACTTGAAGGAAGAGGCACGGATGTATTCAAAGCCCTTGTTTCTCACTCTCAGTACAGTTTGACTGGGTTTTAGTTTTTATAAACAGTTTAAAATGGGAAAATGCACAACTCTTTGTTTAGAAATTAGCCCATTGTGTTTTTCTCTTTTTTGTGTGTGGGGACTTCAGAGGGGAGTTCGTGTGGTTTGATAATATATACTTTTCATACTCATTTAAAAGCACTATATTTTTATTAAATAAAAAATCAGTTCCTGTATGTCATTGAAAAAACCAACACCTATCTATTTCTCCTAAGTAATCTCTTTTTCTTGGGAGGAAAGAAGAGATACTGGAGATATCTTTTAACCCAGACTCATAATTAAATGAGTAAAGCAAAATAATTTCCTGTTTTCCCAGGAATTCTAAGGCATCATGGTTGTATAAAATTCTGTGCATTTTAGAGTGGCAAAGGTGGTTATTAGAACCTTTCCAGAGCCCAGAAAAAAAGTCTTCTGTGATGACAGTGCCACTTCTATCTTCTGTGCTTCTCTTCACTCTCTGCTCATAAAGATGGACACTGGATTGCCCTTGGAGTGCCTGGAGATGGGAAGGGACCATGGCTGGGGACTCCCTCCAGGGCCACCTGACTGGAGGAGCTCCACTTTCCCCAGGGCCAGGAGACCACATCCCCTGAGTTTACACTTTGTGTGATGTTCAAATGCTTCTGAACACAGTGGAGGAGCAAACCTTCAGAAGGTCCCTTTCCATGAGATCTACCCTAGATCTGTTCAGTGCTGGTTTGGAGGGGAAAGATAGGGTTTTTTTGTTTTCATGTACCTTTACTGCATCTTGGATCTCTGTCTTGATGGGACTGTACTTTGGAACAGTGGCTGCTTCAGAGCTGAGCTATGTTTTACCTTAAGAAATGAGATTTTCTATTAAATAACAATGGATTCAGAGGCAGGATTTTCTACAGGTATGGTTTTCTACAGGTTTGTCTCTCCTTTGTCCAAGGTGCCTGGGGATTTCCTAATGAAACTCGACTTCCTGGTATTGTTGGGTGGTCAGTCAGTACCTGTGCAGTTTATTTGTAAGTGAATTTTTTCCCTGTGCTCACTGTTGTTCTTTCAGGGTATAATCTCTTCAAAGAACATACTTCTGGATTCATTGTGCCTCTAGGAAGTTGGAGAGAGTAGCAGGAAAATCCACCCATCTGCCAACACTGAAATGTAATATGATCAAATGAAAGTATTAGGGTTTGGGAGGTTTGCCTTTTCTTTTTTGATGTCATGTGGGTTCAAATGTTCTCCAAGTATGTGGCAATGGAAGGGAACACCTTGTAAGGATTTAGCTTTATTGCATGACAGCTGTAACACCTACAGGATGGAGCTGAACAAAACACGTGAATAAGAAATGATGTTGTCATGGGAAGGGATCACAGAGAACAAGAGGAAACATCGCTGTCCTCATTCCACTGAAAAGGTAAACCAATGTCCGATTTCTATGTCAAACAGCCTAGCTTGTAAACATTCCTTCTAAGAGATTTGTTACCTGAGATAGATATAAATCAACAAAACAACTGGATCTGATTTCTAAGAATCTTCCCTGAAGTACTCTGTGATTCCTAGTGTGCAGCTGCTGGAATAACAGGGAGCTGTTTGCAGTGGTAGAAAATATTATCTCCTCTGTCTCTACCCGCTAGATTTAGTAAAGGATCATGTTAACAAGGCAAAATTATTTCTAACTCTGAAAATTGTGGCATTTACTTATTTCAGTGTAATAAATAATGTTGTGGAAACTTGCTTTCAAAATGTCCCCAAGTGCTGCTTCATATATCCACATAATTACTCCCTACCTGTACTAGTGCTTCTGATGCAGGAGAATCTTTCTATTTCAAGGTATTCACCCAACTCTTAATATGCAATAGAGTAGTGTTAGAGACCCAGAGTCAATGATGAAAATAAGGTGAGCTGTGTGGCCTATATCCATGGCTGAAAACTGAATTTTTAAGGAATGGACCTTTTTCCCTGGGCCTCTGAGAGGGTTTGGAATATGATTGTCCACAGACTAGCAGAATTCAGGAATGGTGGAGAGAGAGAAGGGGGCATTGATGGAAATACAAGACAAGGAAAATATTTTGCATAGGAAAACATTTCATATGCAGGAAGGATAGTACTTGGTGCTGTAAAACACTCAGCACTGGGGCTTCTGGCTTGTCACCCAGCTTATTTGTTCAAGACTATTCCCTGCCACTTCCATGGGGGAGTGCCTGAGCGAGGGCAAACGGAGCAGAAGAGCCTAATTAAGGTTCCAGGGACTAACAGAGCAAATGTTAGTTTAATGATACAATTACAGGTCACAAAGAAATTGGAGCAGATGCCCCAAGTTTTATACGTTTTTGGCAAAGTGAGTGGGAAACTATGTGCTGAAGTGAGGTCAACAGATGGAGGAAGAGAGGTGCTAGAGGGGAAGAAAGCCACACGCCCATGGACAAAATCAAAAAAGCCCCCCAAACCCCAATCAAACAAACAAAAAGAACTGAAGAGACAAACCTTGGAAGAAACAGATTTTTAAACAAAGTTTGCCAAATAAGCAAACTTTTTTTTTTCCACCCTTAGAGCAGATGTGAAGTGCCTTTTCAGTTAATTTTGGATAAAAATAAGTGAACACATGCTGTGCTTTAATAAATCTTGGCACAACCACAATAGGGAAACTCAGACCTTGGTGAACAATTCTGTGTTGGAGTTTGGTGACACTCACCGAGCCTCTCTGTGCTCTTTCCTCTCCTTTTCTCTGTTTTCTTTCTCCTGTGCAGAAGCCTACTTCCACCCTCCTACACAAGGACACGGCCAGGGCAGGTAGATGATGTCCATGTCACCTGGGGAGTACCTGGTGTTTCAAAACCTCCTTTTCTAAATGTGGGGCTGGGAGTCAGAGCTCAGCAGCTCAAAATCCTCACCCTATCATAGAAAATGCTGACTGACACTGGGCAAAAAGTTTGTATTTTCAAAATTCTTACCTAGCCTTCCTTAAATTCCTGCTCAGAAATTCAGCTTCTAAATTTCCCTCTTAAATTCCTTCTTCAGCTGCAATGTAATCTGGTTTTCATAAAACCAAGAATTGGTGCAAGCCTCTGTGAATCTCTGTGTTCCCTTTTATGAAACAGGGTAATACAGTCGCTGACACTTTATCCCACTCCTTCTATTTTGGGTTATTAATTTTTTTTTGCTTGGAAAAAGCATGGTGATGTTTCATAATAAGTTTGCATAACCATGGAGTTCTGTCTCTGGATTTGCTATGCCCTCTTCTCAACCTCCCAGCATTTTGCTATCATTTATTCTGATTATTACTATTTGTTGTTGTTGCTGTTTTTATGACAGGGGTCAGGAGCAAAATCTTAGCTCTGTAAAGACCAGCGGAAAAAAATCCCAGACTTCACGAGAATCAGGATTTTATCCTAAATCCTTTTATTTTACTGACACCCTTTGAAAAATTATTATTATTATTATTATTATTATTATTATTATTATTATTATTATTATTATTATTAATAATAATAATAATAATAATAATAATAATAATAATAATAATAATAATAATAATAATAATAATAATAATAACAATAACCAGGTATCATACTCTGATCCCTGCCAAGCATTCTGGATAAAGGTTTAATAGATTTGGTAAATCTGGGGTGTGTTATTATCAGGCTCATAACAAGGACAGAATGCACAGGGTAAAATTATCCTGACTGTAGATGTGTTGACATTGGTGAGCCTTGCAACATATCACACATTTATACAAAGCTCTAAACTTTAGTAAAACATACAGTTGGCAAATTCCTCACAGTCTTTTTTTTTTTTTTTTTTTTTTTTTCTGGGCTGCCAGAACCTTTTTGGAGAGCAGCTTTAACACAGAGAAGAGATTTCATGTATAAGTTTCATTATGCTTGCAGCAGCTGGATTCTGTACAAATCCTGTGGTACATGAATCAAAGCTATCCAGATAGTGCAAACAGAGAACATGAATCTTCCAGGTGCACTACAGTGCTTTAGAAAAGGCTTGAAAAATTCTGTTGTGTGAGTACTCTGCAACTGATCCTGTAGGTGGCACTGAAAGAGGAGTTGCCTTGCTTGAAGGGAGGATTTTTTTTTTCTGAGCTAAACATTCTGCTTTGCTGTGTGGTTGTAGCTTAGGTCTTCCTTAATGCTATTTTTGTATGAGATCATTGTTTACTCTGTTCAAACACCTGTGGAAAATGTTCAGACACCTCTTCTTTTGGAGTAACTTGGAACACCCCTGTAGATGTCAATGGTTGTGCTTGTTGGGGGGGAAGGCTTTGATCTGGATGTAGATGAATAAAAAGTATGGGCTGCCACAGGCACTGTGGCACAGACAGAGCATACTCTCAAATGGAACATATTTTACCACCCCCAGAATCCTTGGAAAGCTCCATGAAATTCATCTCTCTGGAAACTATTTGGTTAATGTGCACTGTAAATTTACAAATGTGAGCTTGTGTCATGGAAAGACCAGTCCTCTCAGTCAGAGCAGGTAACCAAACCTGCTTAATTTTGTTACTGTAGATTAAATTGGCCTTGAACATTTTTCTCCATGTGGTACACACAGCACCTGATCATAGATGTGATGTCAGGCTCAAAATAAAGCATTTCCTGTAATCAGGATCATACCTTGCTGAGAACTGAGGGGAAAAATTGCCTCTGGGTTTCTCCCTATTTTGAAGCTGTCAGAGTGCACAGCTGATTTGTGAGTCTTTGTCTGTGAATGGTTATTAAGTTGTGACAGAGAGTGGGGTGAGATATGGTAATCTGAAGGCTGCTTAGATTTAGAAACAAAGTCAGATGTAGTTTTAGAGGCCTGAGTTCTTTCTTTCCTTTTTTAGTGTGAAAAAGGGTAATAATTGTAAAATGCTCTTTGCAAGCAGAAAAATACCTCCAGTCTAGCCTCCTGTACTCACATCAGATCATGTGTTTCTGAAATGGCCCTTGGCCCTCATAAATTTCCTACTGAGATTAGTCACAAACAAGATAATTACTCATTTCTAGGCCAAAAATGCATGAATTGCCTGGAACTTAAAATAGTTGTGTTTACCTTAATTAATAGATTGGGTCAACAGAAACTAAATGCTTCCTTCTCTGACTGTGATTTTTTTTGCGTTGGCTAAAACACCAGCTGTACTTGACTATCTGCACTACTTTCAACCTGTAATCAATTTTCTATACTTGGGTATTATCTGCTCAATGTGAGCAACTGCTTGTTTGGTTTCCATTGAAATAGTTCACTCAAGACTGGTTTTCATGCTGCACTTCAGACACACTGACACAGAGGTCAGAGATTCACTCCCATGAAATATTGGCAACCGATGGGACGAAGTGCAGACTGGATTTGACAATGATTTGTACCCACAGTGAACGAATGGGAGGATATTGAGAGGGATTCAGATCACAGTGAACAAATGGGAGGATATTGAGAGGGATTCAGATCACAGTGAACAAATGGGAGGATATTGAGAGGGATTCAGATCACAGTTCTGATAGTCATGGGAGCAATGTCGTGCTTTTACTCTCGGTTGTCCATGGCTGAACCGGGCACAAGTGGATG
This sequence comes from Molothrus ater, assembly GCF_012460135.2. NCBI lineage: Eukaryota > Metazoa > Chordata > Aves > Passeriformes > Icteridae > Molothrus > Molothrus ater. The sequence continues at coordinate 7,228,421 of NC_050483.2, forward strand.
CTGCCTCAGAGATGGATTTTAAAAGCACTCAGGCTGTGGCAGTGCAATATGGAAGTTATGTTTTTATTTACGTGCTCCTGATAGTTCTGTCTGGGAACACTCGTGTGTCTTGCCAGCTACTCTGGTACCCGGTAGCTATTCTGTCTTTCCACCAATGGTTTTTGCAGACTTCTGCCAAGTTGTTTCTCTTGTGTTATGAAAGAGATAAAAATAAAATGGGCTGGACCTTGATCAAGAAATGATTTTAGATAGAATTTGGCAACAGAAGCAGACCCTCAGCAACATTTTCCATTGTACAGGCTCTCCCTTTTTGTTAACTGGGCAGTATGATGAATTGCTAGTTTCACTTCTTAAAGTGCAAGAACAAAGACAATGACACTATGGAAAATAAAAAGGATGTCCAGAGCACTGAGTTTAAATTTAAATCTGTCTCTCACAGAAAGCCAACTTTAACTACAAAGATAGAAACACACCTCAGAGGGATATGGCTGAAGTCGAAGGAACAGTGATATCTTTAAAATTCACTGAGATAAGTGGACTAAATCCTTTTGGTCCAATTTCTGAGGGAGATACCAGCATTGTTTCAAAGATCTTATTCTCACGTCAGTATTTGTCACATGAATGCTATTCATCTGTGTTCAGTATATTAAATTTTTTATCCTCAGTGATTTTGCTCTTTGAAAATTGGGAGATGTGGATACAACACAGTTTTAAACAAAATGGAATTAATATTAATTTGTAAATAATTAGGAATTTGCCTAATCAAGTTATGTAATTGAGACCTCTCCTATCAAACCAGATTAATTCTGATTTTGGTTACACTTCTCAGTGATTTTTTTTTTTGTGGGTGTCAAAATGTATAAAGATGATTAAAAAATTTAAATGTTTCTTCCCGACAGTCCTGTGGTGGCTGCTCTGTGGTGTGATAAAAATCTTCCTGCCTGGGTAGGTATCAGAAAATCTTTGTCCCTTTTCCTGCACTTTATCCCGTGGCAAACTCCTGTCCAATTTGCTGCTCATAAGAGATTTTCTAGGTTTTTGGTTCTAATTGAATAAAGGAGTTTTAGGCAATTTCCTGGGGTTAGAGGAGTTGGAGTGACCATCTGTGGCACTGAAAGAGTCATTAACTTTCCATGGCCATTTCCACCCATTGTCCTCCTTTTAGGCTATGCATAAGGATTCCAGTTAGCAAACCAAATGGGACTGATGGGTTGGGTTTTTGTGTCAGGGGAACACCTGTCCATTTAGGAGAAAACTTCCCACTTTTTCTTTTCAAGTGGATCAGTGCAGGACTGTCAGTTGGGAGCAACATTTGGTCAGGGGCAATCTGGTCCAGGCTGCTCTGAATCCATGACCCCAAACTGGAAGGAGATGTTTCCTGATCAACCTACTTCTTCAGGGAGAAAGTTTAGGCTGCAATATAATTTTGGGCTGTGAAGCAGCACTTGTATAACTTTAGTTATGCTTGGCTATAGTTTCAGCAATCTTTTCCCTACAGAATTCTCACCTACAAATGATTGTGGAGTTTTTTAAATGAGTGCTTCAATATGGTGTGGAATTAGGGCATCATCAAGTAGAGAGATCCTATATCCTGATTTATTAAATGGCCTAACAACTGGCAAATTCAAAGTGGAAGATAGCTTTATTTTTTATAAGTTTTTTTGCACTTCCTATTAAAAAGTTATTTGCTCTTCTTCTTAAGGGTCAGACAAGTACTTTGCATTCACTACCTCTATAGATGATCTTTTCTTCCCTCAGGAGCTGGTGTATCATTAGTCAATTTCTGCCACATTAACAAATTCTTCTTCTCAATTAATCCTTGTGTGTGTTTTATGTGATTGTTCTGATCTTTACTTTTGTCCTAAAATGTTGTTTGGTGTCCTGGTTTTATAGGAGTTTTCATCCCTGTGACATCTGCATTTCAGGAACAGGATTTCCTATTCTTTCTGGGGTAAAATTTCCAAAGTGGGCATGGAAAGTGAAATACAATTGTGACTTTCTCTCTCCAGCACCTACATGGTTACAAGTTCTCTATGGAAGTGGTACAAAACCTTTCTTCCTAAACAAAGGATTTTGGTTATTTTAAAGTAATTCAGCAACAGGAATCAAAAACCAGTATGAAAAACATGGAGATGAAGTATTCTGTAGCAGTTATTTCCTTGAAGGACCAGTTTGGATACACACATATCTTGGCAATGGAAGGATTTTTTTGCAGGAATAATGATTATTATTCAATAACTTCAGTGAATGTTGTGGAAATGAATGATAGTTGAAGTAAGGAACCAAGCAATGGCTTTTTGGGCAACAAAAAAGCAAAAGGAGAAAGAAAAATGTACCCCTATTTTATCAAATTGTCTTTGTATCTACCTGTCTTTTGGATGTTTGACTAAATTAATGAATTTATACCCTGGGACTTTCAGAACATTACACTTTGGTTAAAGGCTTCCGGTGAAGATGTGATTCCCTGTACTAAGGCTCAGAGAGGAACAAGATATTATAGTTAATTATTATTACATCCTGCACATGGAAAAGAAAACACTGACTGGGGTTTTTTTAATTTTCATTTGGTCTGTTTTTTAGGTCCCTCATGATAGACTGCCTCTCTTTTGTGTTAAAATATTGCAAAGGTGGTGTTTGTTGAATGATCCACCTCTCTAAGTGGCTGTAATTTCATAGCAAGTGCTCTGAAATCTTTTCTGGCTTAGATTGGAAGAAATCAGACCTAGAAATTCAGAATAAACGAAGACACAATTTCATTCAGCTTTTTGGTGTTGGAACGAAACACAAGAGTCTAATTATTGAAATATTATTATTAAACAGTGTTTAATACTATCCTCCTTTTTTCCAGCTGTAACTTGTGGTAATTGGTCTCTGAACAGATTTTCTGTGGTGCACAGAGCCTTAATGCCAGCATTAGATGGACAGTGAAAGCTTGTGAATTTTCAAAATCTTCAGCCCTCTGGTGTTGCAAGGTATCAAGTTCCTTTTTTCTTTTTTCTTTTTTCTTTTTTCTTTTTTCTTTTTTCTTTTTTCTTTTTTCTTTTTTCTTTTTTCTTTTTTTCTTTTTTCTTTTTTCTTTTTTTCTTTTTTCTTTTTTCTTTTTTTTTCTTCTTTTTCTTTTCCTGTTTCTTCTTCTTCTTCTTTTTCTTACTTTTCATTTGATCCACATCGGCTGTAGTTTGGCAGACAGCTTTGGATTTCCTTCTTTTTTCTAGAATCTGTGGCCACAGAAGTTATCATCTATAAAAAGGCCAGAAACAGAAAGCTTGTCCTTGACATACCCTGTGGAATCAAAAAACAAAAAGCAAACCATTTCCTATGACTTTGTCCTGTTGGTAATTGCTGTTGGAGCTTGCCAGGAGGAACAGGGCCTGTCTTCAGGCCACCATGGTAAACTCCAGTGTCCTGCCACACTAAAGAAAGCTCAGTTTTTGTTTCCTGCAGAGTCTGAGAGCCAAACTTGGGAGCAGGGGAAGAGCAGAGGATGGGCAGGGCCTGTGTCCAAAACGGAGAAGTGCAGCAACAAAGAGGGAGCAGCAGGATGAGGAGCAGCCCCACTCTGTAGTTTCTGGTCTTATTTCATGATTTAGAGATTTGCAGCTTAAAACTGCAGGTGTGGACTAGTTGACTGATATTGTGTTGCTGTGAGGAAGTGACAGAATCACTATCAGAGGATCAGGAATAACTTAAATACAACAGTTTATGAATAGTTTACATTTATTGTTGGATAGTGTGAATAATTCTTTAGAAATACTCCTTCCCTTGTAGAATCATAGAGTTGTTTAGATTGGAAAAAACCTCCAAGATCACCAAGTCCAGTCTTTCCCCCACCATGTTCACCACTAAACCATGTCTCCAGGTGCCAACATTTTCATGGCTTTTAAATACATCCAGGAATGGTGACTCCATCACCCTGGACAGACTGTTCCAGTGCTTGACAACCCTTTTGGCAAAGAAATTTTTCTCAATATCCAATTTAACCCCCCCCCCCCCCCGGTGCAATTTGAGATAATTTCCTATTGTCCTTTCACTTGCTAACCTGGGAGAAGAGGCCTTCACTGTCCATAGAGGAAGCTTTCCTGGCAGGTGTGAGCTTTTGGGATAATGTGTACAGCAGTTAAATCTTGGGCAGACACATTTCAGGCATCCCCTTTTTCCAAACCATGGTGAATTTTTCTATATTGTAGATTTGTAATACACATCAAACCAAAAGAGATCATCAGTGTGGCTTTTACCACAGGAAGTTAAGAATAAGTAATATCGTAACTAATGAAATATTGGTCATTATATAGGAGTACTTTAAGAATTCTCAATTAATATACAAAAACACCAACTTGTAGAAGCTCTTGTTTTAAAGAGAAGGCTCACTAAAACTCACTTTGGACCAAAGCACATCAGCTGGTGTTTAGTTGGATGTCACAAACACAAGGAGGTCAAAACTTGTGAGTTAGACCTTCAGGAAGGATGAGACTGACTCAGAAATAGAAAGACTGTATTGTGACTCAGCCAGTTTTTTGGGTTTGAATGTTTTCCAGGCTTGGAAACTTGTAAGGGTAGTTATTATTGGACCAAAGTCTACCACCAGGAACTCTCAGAAAACACCAATAGCCTCCAACAAATCTGTGAGAATTGGTGCCATTTATAGCTCTGAGTGACTTCTGCAGAAGCAGGGTCCTTCCAGGGGGGAAACTTGGATGACCAGGCTGGCAGGAGTGGCTGCATGGAAAATGGTCACAAAATTACTCTGTAATTCCCAGCTCTGGGAAGCCTAACTCTGTCCATCCAGAGGGACAGGAAAAGTGGCTGAATGTGAGTGATTCTCTTTCACCTTGGATGGTGACCTCAGGGAGAAGAGGATCGTGCCACTTACACACAGAACTAAGTTCACCTTAATGTTTGGATAATAAAATTAGTAAACTCTGACAGATTAAAGCGAGAGGAATGGGGAGAGGTGATAACAATCTTCTCTCCTGCCTGGTTTATACAAGAAGCACTTCCTTCTGTGCTTCCCTGTTTTCTCAAGGCACTTTGTTTCAGTCTTCTTTGATCACTAGGAAATGAGGAAATTGCTTCCACTGCCTGCATTGCATTTCCACTTGGAATACAGAGCACCCAGCTAATGTTCAGAGTTTGATTAGCCATGTAGCTTTAAGGGAGAATTTGAACTTGCTGAGTTACATTTCTTTTCCCTCTGCAGGTAATGACTGGAAAGAATACAATGAAGTCCTTTATCTTCACTTGAGAATTAAAAGGTATTTCCAAATTTATCAACTATGTTCTTTGCTACAGCAAAGGTACTAAACTGGTGCCCAGTCATGCTGGCAGGATTTTTCCTGTGTTTTCTGAACACAACTTTGAAATGTTGGTTCATTTCAGGTGGGTTGTTCAACACTGAAGTGGGGATGATTTTCAGATGATTCAGTAGCATTTGAGGGAAATTAATGTCAATTTAGGTCACAGTCACACTGATGATTCTGTGGTTTGTAGCTTGTTCTCAGCCTCCAGGACTTAATGTCAAATTGAGGTGCTCTTGCACAGATATTTCTCTGCACAGATTTTTTCTTTTTTTCTTTTCAGCAAACTTTTTTTTTCAATACTGCTTTCGGTTCAAAGAGCTCCAGTTTTTTCTGTTCCTAAATGAGTTCATAAATGAGCAGAAAAATCTGAGAGGTTTGAATTGAGTGTTTGCTCTGGTTTAAACATGAGATTAACCTTAAGCAAGACACGAATCTCAAGAATATCAGTGGGATTACTCCTGTGCCCATGTTTAAGAAGGGCTCAGGAGTATCTGAACATTGAGGTTGAGATCTTTCATATTTCAGAAGAAACAAGAATTTCCTGGCTGAGCTACTGCAAATTCAAACTAGCAACCTGCCACATTTCCTTTTTAACAACTCGAGAGTTTTAGATTTTTAATATGTTACATAGTTACTTTATTTTGCTGGTCCTGTTTTACTGATGGGAAGCCCAAGGCTGAGCTCCTAAAAAATGAAATTCCTCTTGCATTGCCTGTTGCTGTTCATTTGGGCTCTGTCATCTGTGGGTGTTTTGGTGCTAGAAGTATGGCATCACTGTGGGTCTACAGTGGCTTCCCTGTGCTGGATCAAGTCTCCTCTTTTTTTCTTTTTTTTCTTTTATAATGGGTGAGATGTGTTTAATTTATTGTAGGAAACTCTTAAAGATGCAAGATCCTTTTTAGAGGCTTCTACAATAGCCGTGAAACACTTATTTAATCCCATTGAATGGAGGGTAGATTTACTAGCTGGGCTAGACATGATTTTTGTTCAGGAGTCATCTTGGAGTACATCGAAGTTTAAAGATCTTTGCAGAAAACCCAAGGAGAAACAAAAGGAGTAAATTTTAAAAGGAACTTTGTCAAGGAGTTTTAGATGTTAAACAGATAGAAAAACCATGGTGGCTTGACTGAGATGAGTGTTGGGTTTGCAGAATCGTTACTGATCTGGTGAGACATGCTAATGAGGCACTTTAAATGCAAGTTTGATGGAAAAAGGGGCAATTTCATACCAAAGTGCAGCAAGGTTACCGAATCAAAGAAGGTACACTTCAGTTCTGCAAAAGGGGACAATGCTCCATTGTCAGATCCTTTTTCTTTTGACTTTAAACATGTTTTAACTACACTACTTACGAAATCGTACAATGTGGCTTGCACACTGATTGAGAATTTATGACCAGAAACAAACCTGTTAGGGGAAAAAAGGAAAACTGAGTGTGATCCATACTGTAGCTGCAGAAATAGTTTGAATGAACTTAACCTGAGCACGGTGGGGGGTGCACAATATGGTTTTCAAGCCCAGGGGCCTGGGACCTGAGTTCAAATAGAATTTCGTCTTTCAATAACAATTTAAAAAACAAGGGAGAATGCTTAGAGACATCTGTGGCCTCTCAACCTGTGTTAATATAGATGTCTCAGTTTTGTCTTGAAAGGCCCCCTTCAGAATTGTGCCTTGTCAACCCATCCACCGTGCCAAATTCCTCAAATTGCATCATGTCTGAAGCTCACAAACATCTTGTTTTACTTCCAGTCATTAAAGCTGTTTCGGTAAAAATAAAGACCAACAGCATCAGTATACTTGGTCTTGCTGCCATGAAAAATTGCCACACAAATCTTTCACTTCCATGAAGGAGAATCCAGGCTCCTTTAGGAGATTTATGGAGCAGCTTTTGTGCGTGATTGCTGCACACAAACACAATGAAATGGCCTAATTTTTGCCATGCGGTTTGTTAAAAGAATGGACAAAATTCAGTTGCAGCAAAGAGCAGACTTCCTTCTCCTCATCTGGTTCAGTAGAATGGCACTGGATAAACTATAAAACATGTTGCTCTGCCTTGGAGTAACAGAGCCCCACAGCTCTAGCAGTTAAATTTCACTTATAAGCCATTTTTAATTTTTTGTTTTCAAAACTGGAACCTTCCTGTGGCAATATATTTACCATTTCACATCTTGTGAAAGGTTGCTCAGCTGGGTTCTGAATTTACCCTCCCATTTGTATGGGTTCCCACAGGCACTCCTAGTCAGAGTCAGAAACCACAGAACTAGCATAAAAGCAAAAGGGTCACTGAAAAGGAGAATCCCAACAGTTCCTTTCTCAGACCTCAAAATGGAATTTATATGAGGTTTCAAAATTGCTTTAATTGTTTTCCACATTTCTCTGGTTTGTTTTTTTTTTGGGGGGGGGGGGATGTTTGTTTTTGTAGGGTTTTTTTTGTTTGGCTTGTTTTGTTTTGGTTTTTTGGTTTGCTTTTTTGCTAAGCTTTTAGTTCATATCTTGGTCTAAAAAAGACTATCCCAACGTGAAAGTTCTCTTTTTACACTTCAAAATGAAAAATACGTGGTACCTCCATGAGGAGTCTTATATTGCAAGGCCTTTCTGCAAGGCTTTGGTATAGCACCCATATTAAGCAGGAAGGTGTTATTTGACCATTGCATTGAAAAAGATCCACAATAAAGATTATTAGATTCTGTGTAAGCTGGCAAAAAGATCAACTATAGATCTACAAACTCCAACAATTTAAGTTGGATTTTGCATAGCCAATTTAAGTTGGATTTTCACACTTTGTTTATAGATGGGATTAGTAATATCTCCCCTAAATAGGAATTTCAAGATTGCATTTAGATGCATGCAGATTTTATTCAGTAATAATTTATCCCTGGTCAATTTTCCACTATTTCAAGACATCACAGGAGATAGATATGTAGACATATATATATGACTAAAATGAAAATTGTCTGGTTTTATAGATGTACTTATTTTTACCATAGAAAATGCCAAAGTCTAGGTAATAATAATAATAAAAGTTGAAAACTAGGTGGCAGTAATACCCAACTGTACAACCCTCCTGTGAGCAATGATGGGATGACTCAGTTTTCTCAGGAATTCTGGGGGTGCTGCCGTCCCATACTGAATGGCTCAGCTATTAACAGACAGGAAAAATACAGGACCAAGTGTTCAAATGAGTTCATTTACTTAAAACCACAGAGTTAGTTACAGTCTAAAATGCAATAACAAGAAGAACTGAGGTGAATGTCATAGGAGAGATAATTAATGCAACCAAGCTTGTTTAAATATATATGTTAAAAGCAATTTCCTTTCTGCTTGCAGTGAGTGGCAGAGGAGGAGGAGCTGTGATTAATTCTGAAACTCTTGTTTCTCATGGTTGAGGCCAGAGGACAGCAAATATTCTAAAGTCCATGAGCAGATTGCTGTTCCTGTCAATGGGATGGGCATTCCACTCACGTCAGAATAAGCTAAAAGTAACATGACTGAAATCAGTGGGATCACTCTTTGGAAGGATCATTATTGGCTGTGGTTGCAGGACTTGGTGGTGAACATCATAATTTATCTTGGAGGTATGGGCTAAGGCTGCAGCCCTGGAAGAATTGGACAGCAGTGAGATTTATTGGCTGACTTCATTGTTTAAATGCAGCACGCTTGCCTTAGATTCACACAATTTAATTGCATGTGCAGAGAAGAATGTGATGCCCTTTTCTGGTGAGCTGTGCTGCCTGTGTGGCAGGGCTGTGCAGGAAGCTTGGGGGAGCCCTGTTCTTCTCTGCCTGACACCACTGGAAATACCTGATATTAGCTTTATTAATATAAACTGGGGTTTTTTGAAAAAACAGAGCTGTCTGAGCTACCATGCTGGCAGACATTGTAGAGATTTGTTTTGTATTTGATTTCAATTTATGTAGCTCTGTCTGTGACAAAGATATTCTGATGTCTGCTCCTTTTCCAAAGAAATGGTTTTGTACTTTGCATAATCTTGATGTCCTATGTTAAACTCAGGATAAATCAATGGCACTCCTGCCCCTAATATAATCCTGCTTCCTCTAGTTCTCAAAAGAGAAATATTAAATATATAATGACTCCTTCTTCTGTGCCATGTGTTGGGTCTAAGTAGGATAGCAGTGATCTTAGTGGCAAGAAATCTCTTTTGCCAAACCAAGCAATAACAGGAGGGCAATTCATCTCAGCTGTAGGGTTACTGGCAGCTACCAGTCACTGACTGACTTGCTAACCCATAGGTAACTATTAATACTGATGTTTTTCCTTAAAACTAAGAGCTCATTTAACTTTCTAAACAACAAAACTAATGACTCATTTAACTTTCTAAACAACTCTTGTTTTCCCCAACCTGTGTTTTCATTCTTCCTGACCCAGTCTTCCTTTGCATAACAGTGAGGCCTATCAGCCCAGTTTTTCTAGTGCTTTTTGAAAGGTGTGATAAGATTATTTTATCTGCTTTTTTTTTTTTAATATATATTCAGGTTTTCATTAGGAAATAAATGCTGTGTCTTTTGTACCTGAGCCAAACTGACTCCAACCTCTCCCAAACCAGGAGATTCAGCAGGGATGGGGGGATTTTTGACCTACTCCTAAGGACATGGAGAATATGCTCTGGGGTAACTAGTAATTCTGGGGGTTGTGTAAGTAAGCACAAGCTGTCTGGGGTACAGGCTCTCTTTAGTGATTATCCCCACCTTTTCAGGTATGAAGCCAGCTATACACACCTCCCCCCTGCAAGCTGGCAGCTTTCTCATAAGCACGAAAGCCATCCCTGTGAATTTTTCTCTAGATGTAGTTTGTAGGGTTTGAATGTTCTTGATGATAGGCTTGTCCTTGCTCTCCTACAGCAAAAACTTTTCCATGCTGCTGGAAACGTGGAATCAAAACTAAGGCACACATTTGTGGACTTTTGCCCCAGCAACTGTTGTTTTGATGAACAGAGCTAAGGGCCTGTTGGATATGATTCAATGTTTTAAACTCAAAAAAAAATTCTATAGCTCTCTATTGTCAAGAGTTCCTGTTGGTTCTAAGAATGCAACTTAAAACAAACAAACCAAGCCATGATAGATAGAGTTATCAGCAATTCAGAAGAGATCTCAGCAATTACTTTTGTAACATCAGAGATCTGCTGAGGGTAATTCACATTGCCTTAAGCACACTTTACATTCACATCATAAACTGTAGGACATCTCTGATGGCTTTCATGTCTCTGACTCTGCTTTTGCTTTTACCTGGGTATTAACCAGATGACGCTTCTGTCCCTTCATTTATTCCAACAGCCTCTCTAATGCCAAAGCTCCTGGTGAAGGAAACTTTGTCTAAGAAAGGAGAAAAAGAGTAAATGTAAAATTGGATGTGTTTAGAGGATTGTGTTCCCTCCCATGTGATTGTACCTGCAGAAGGTGATGCTACATTTTCCTGCAGAATGTTGCATTACAAAAGGCAATCAAAGAGAATTCTTTATTCTTCCTGGAAAAGGCAGCCAGATCTTCCATATTTAAAGGTAACTAGAAGTAAATAATTAACATTAAAAATTTGGAAGTCAAAATACTGCTTGGATCTATATATGCTGAGGTACAAGAAGCCAAGTATGTAGGAAGGAAGATATTTTTCTGTGCACTGTTTTCCCAGTCACCCTGCATAAATCAGTAAAGAAAGGTGTCTCTGTTTCAGTTAGTTGCACATGTCTGAAGAAAATTAATATGCTTGCCTTAAAATGCAACATATATCTTCACTTTTTGAACCTTCCAATGAGTCCAGAAAAATAATTTCTATGTCTGGAACTCAAAGACAATTTTGCCTTTTATCTTGGTGGCATCAGGACCGAGCCTCAGCATTACATTTCCACGGCAGTCACTTATGCATTACATCAAAAAGAGAAATGGAAGTTTTCCAGCAAAAGAAACATTCGTTCCTAAACGAGTCTTTTTTTGGCCTTGGCTCTGTAAACATGTACAACCATTTTCTGTGTGTGCACCCAAATCTTCAGGATAATAAGCCTGTGAAAACTTTTTTTATTACATATGGCATAATGCTAAGGTAATAAACCAGTCAATGCTATGAACAGAATACACTAATTGTGATGAAAGCCTTAAATATTCCAGGCAGAATTCTATTTACAGAAATGTTCAAGGTTGAACAGCCTGTGGGACATGTTCTTTTTTTGTGGTCACTGAACAACTGCTGTCACTGACCTCTTTTTCTTTAGAAGGGCTAGACACAGGTACAGCAATTGTAGAGATCTAAAGTTATTCAGACCCAGATGAGTCCTCTGTAACCTATTTTCTTTTTTGACTGGATTTGCCAGTAACCTGCCCAAAGTATCTTTACAGCATCTACACGCTGTGCTGAGATCCACTGGTTTGTGCCCATCTCTTTCCCTTTACTAGCATTCTTTTGTAAACAAACTCTACAATCTGATCCTGAAAACCTTCCTCACTCCTCCTGGAATCAGGCTTTTCAGGCTGGAGGATTACCTTTATAAAAACCCTACAGATAACATCAAGGAAGTCTTCCTTACTTAATCCATGTAGGAAATGATTTTTTTACCTTCCTTCTTTTTAAAAATTAATTAATTTATTTATTTACATTTATAACAGAACTAGATTTTATTTTCTTAGACAACGGTGTCATTTAGCTTGTAGACCAGTTATGAGTGTTTAGAAAGTGCTAAAGACAACCAAAATCTCTCCTCCTTTCTCCTTTCTCCTTTCTCCTTCTTCTACTAGAAGGAAATTCCTTTCTCCCCCTCAGTCCAGTTACATTGAGACCACCAGTTCCCTGAATCTCCAGCCCTTTAGTGCTGCATGTTCTCATATGGCTCCTTGGAACCCATTCACTGAGTGTGTCACTCACATATCAAACCAACCTACTGCTGTCAATATCCTTTTAGAGCTGAATACTTGGGCAAAGAACTCTTCCTTTGGAATGTGGTGCCTTTCCCCAGCAGTTCCTCTTCCATGTCTGCAGCCACACAACCCTGTCCTGTCCTGTCAGTGCAGCCTTCCCACCACCACAAACTCCCTCTAATTCCTGGGCACTGCTGCTCCTTTGGGGCCTGGAACAGCGGGTCCCTGCTAGAGCTAAGGTGGAAGCAAATGCATCTCCTGCCCACACAGCTCTCACCACTGTTCCCACAGGTGGAAAGGCAGCCCTGTACGGCTTTACCATCACCTCATTGCCTCGGAACGTGAGGTGGGTGGGGGTGAAAGTGGACACGGAGCAAAGTTCTTGCAGTGACTCCTTTCTGTACTGTGCTTCCCCTTTGGTGTCAACTTTCAAATGGAAAATATTTCACGTGTCACCACAAGGGAAAGATACTGCAGGGCTGCAGAACATTGCTCCTGAAAACTGTCATGAAATAATTGTGTGTAATTAGGTTATAAAAATGGGGTTTGTATAAACTGCCCTCTTCCAGCAAACACTTGGCTTCCTATAATTGTGTGCACTTTTGTTTGAACTTATCAAATATGTGATTGTTCTCCTTCTCCTTCAGGGAGATAAGCAATCCACCCTCCGGATATGCAGAATGATGTTGTTGTAATCATCCTTCAAAGGGAGATCCACAGTAAACAAATGTTGTTAGCCTGTTGCCTCTGCAGCTTCTTTCAGTGAGCAGTAGAACTTCCATAAAAAGGCCAGGATTGAGAGGGGAGGAGAAATTTAGCTTAAGAATTAGTAGGCAATTTTCCTTTCTTCAGTCTCAGAAAGATCACAATTTAGAGGTCTGTGTAAGAACACCTCAAAAATACTTACAGATAATCTTTTTTTCGAAGCAGAAGGTGCTTTGCCTCAGAATAGGTTGACACTCTGATGTTTGTCATTGTTGCTATGAACCACCTAAACTGGGATAGAAAATTATGCCTTAAGGAAAAGCACTTAGACCAGATAATGCTGTATTATAGCAACAGGGTTTCAGTGCACGAGGAACATAAGCATTTTACTGCTGCAGTTACATCTGCCAGAATCACATGGCCTCACTGAATCTGATATACTGGCCAAGCTTTGAATGGCAGACTACAGTTTATAGCTGTGTGCTTTAGAAGTTTTTGGGTTTTTCAGTTTGTTTTTTTTTTTCTGGGCTTTTTGAGGGCTTTTTTCTGCAAAGATAAAATTCCTAAATGTGATGGGATCATCACTATAGATCCAAATTTCCAGCCCAGTTGAACAGCACTAGCCTGCAAATGGTCCCAGAGGTTCCCTTTGCTACAAGGAGTCCACCTCTCAGTGGCACAGCTGCCTCTCTCCACCCTAAACTTTCTGCAGTGGGGACTTCTAAAAAAGCCACCAAGTGTTAATGGAGGTGTGGTCACTTCCTGGGCACAGAAAGTGAAACAGGGCAAGGCTGAGGGTTTGATTCCTTCAGAGTGCTCCTAGCAAGGTCAAGGATGATGTTCAGGCTCCTGATGCACCCATGTCCTCTCCTTTCCAACTACTGTGGAAAGAGTCATCTTACCCATAATTTCCCCCTCAGATTTATTTGAGCTCTTTCTTACAACAGTAGCTAAAAAAGTGTTGTATATTAAGTAGGGGACAGGCAAACATTCAGTGCTGTTGTCAGCTCTCAATCTCAGAAAAATTCTTCTCTTTGCTAATTGTTATTCATGGTGATGCATTCATGGATTGCCATTCTGGATGTGCTTAATCTTAGCATGTTAAAGCCACCATTTTGCAGACTGATTGTATTGCACTTCAATTTTATTATTTGTGCTCTACTCTTGGTTACAAATCTAACCTATGACCAAAACCTAATACTAAAGGTCTCCTACTAAATTACTGTCATTGCCCTCATTCACAGATCAAACAAACCCATTCAAAAACCTAAATCCAAGCTGATTTTTCTTGCCTTGAAAACAAAGGCTCACTTGTCAGAATTGTCTATTATCTCAGCATTTTTGCAGAATCTGCACGGTTTCCTGCCCCTCAACATAGTGCATCCTTTGTTTGATTTGCTTTCAGCTTTTCGATGTAGGTGATTTTCTTTGTTTCTGTCCTAAGAAAGGTAGTTTGATTTTTCACCACTTCTTTTCCAGAAAATGCTCATCTTTAAAAAGTTTTCCTTGAATGATAATCTGTAGCATATTAACTGTTAACTTGTTGGAAGTTTTGCAATTTTTGATCGATTTTTGGAGATCATCTGAACTCTGCAAGTCTGTAAAAATCTATAAAAGTCTATAAAAATTCTGTTACTGTTTTCCTTCCCACTGGTACTTCTAGACAAAGAATGCCTTCAAGGAGCTCCATTTTCCACTGAAGTTTACTTGCATGAAGGAGCATATGTGCAAATATCCATCCTCACAGAAATTCCCTAGCACATCTTTAACCTCACCTTTAAAATTTTCCTGAGAATCCCTTTCTTTTCTTGTTCTCCCTTTCTTCAAATAGCTCATGTCCATATTTGCAAAATTAACTTGCATAAGTGTTTTGTTCAGCATGCTGGTCACAGCTTACTTGTATCAAAATTCTTCAATTTTCTTCATTAGAGCAAGAGGATTTTTTTCACAGCTTGAATTTCACATACCTTTTATGGTTAGGTTTGCAGTGCCTTGTTTTCCTGAATACTGGCTGATACTGCCAAGAAAAAAAAAAAAAAAAAAACCACCAAAAAAACCAAACACTAAACCTCATGAGTACAGGTTGAATAAAATCCAAAGTATGTGGGAATAACCAGCTGGAGTGAAAATCAAATTGGCCAGTCATTCCTAAGAAACAATCAGTAGAAAGAATACAAGTAAACTTTGCACAGGGATATGGTTCTGTTCCAGGAATTCAGCATGCAAATATTTCTATCGCTGTTTCATGCCAGTGCCCATTTTCTTCTGCTGTTCCCTAAGTGAGGGATGCCTGAGGAGCAATCCATGCTCAGAGAAGTTTTTGGATGTTTCCATGCATGTAAGAAAGGAGAAAATTACAGGTGTACATGTCTTACAAAAGCATGGCCAGGAATATTTGTCTGTGGAAGCTCAAAATTCCCAATCTGGTTGCAGTACCTGGCTAGACCTCCTGTAGCCCTATTATCACCTCTATCAGCTACACTCTGGGGTGTTCTGGGAGCTCTCCCATCTTCACAGTCAGTTAAGTGAAAAGATTAATTTTCCCTCTAGGAAATAGGGTTTAGTTCATATAAGTAACAAGGATGGACACAATGACCAGAAGGACTTCCTGTTTCTTTTACTGACCTGAACCACAAGGATTCTTTCATTATTTCTTTCTATTCATACAGGTACAATCCTGAGCCATCCTGAGCTAAGAAAAATAACCTGTGGGGAAACAAAAAAATGCAAGTTAAAACTGTCTAAATTTTAGTTCATGAAAATGAGCTTCAGACCTGAAGTTGTGATTTATGTCAATTAAAAGTAACCCCTCAATATCAGAAGATATTTCACTTGGGCCACTTAAGGATTAAAACAGGGGTAAAAAACATGCCAATGGTCCATGCCATGACATGGAATTATGGCTCTTACTGTGGGAGAAATAAGCAAATAATAATAATTTAGGAAGTTTCTCTGTCCTCCATCTCTTACTTGAAATTAGAAGAAACAAAGATTCTAGGGCAATGATTTCTCTCCTTCCTTTCACAGAGGTAGCTTGGAACTGCCTCTTGCCACTCAACTTTATTACTCTCTTGGACTTTAAATTGGTTTATTGTGAGTGAACCAAAGATTGCACTGACCTAAATGTCACTTGAATTAATGTATTCTTCTTCCAGTCTTTATTTTTTCTCTTGGAGCCACTTCGACCTTAAATTACCTTGTATTTCAAGGCTGGAAGACAAGGTCACAGTCATGCAAAGAATTAAAAGTATGGGATGCTCCCAGTTTGCTTTCAGTATTTTGAGAGAAATTAGTCTGAGCACAGTTATCCCAGAGTTTGTGGAATAAAGTAACTCCAATGCAACTAATTGCTGTTATTATTCTATGAACCCACTTGCTTGGTGATGGATCGTTCAGAAAAAGAGAAGGGGAGTGATGAGCCAAGAACAGCGAGTAAATCAGAGCTGGAAAACTCCTTGGCCACTCTCTTCTGACGATTTTCATCTAATTTTCCTGGTGAACATTCCTTTCCCTTTGCAGAGACCACAACCACCCCCAGCCCAACTGTGTGGCTGCACAGAACCCTTGGGCTGTCAGCTGCTCCTCAGTGATGCATTGCTCCAGCTCAGGACTGGGAGAACCATGGCTCTCCTGGCCTGGCTGGGAACTGCCAACAAGAAAAGCAAAACAGTGGTGTCCTCTATCCAGCAATATTCCTCAGGGAGAATGAGCACCATTATTAAAGTTCACTTTCTCTGAGAATAACCAAGCTGTTCCATTCTGCTGGTTACATAGTCATGGCAATTTGCCTGGAAAATGAAGGCTAGAGGCTCTATTCTAGCAGAGTGTTTCTAAGAAGTGGACTCTGATATTTTGTGGGATCCCTTTAATCCTGGTAGTTTTCTGTGTGCTCTCTGCTTTTTCAAAGTGTCTTGCTACTTCTTGCCTTGTTCTCTTGGCAGAGTGGTGTGGAGGGTTTTAAACATGGTGGGGAAATATTTGTCTGCCTATGAACTAGTTCTTTCTCAGTCGATCCTGGTTATGCCAGTGACTGGAACATTAGGGAAACTGGAAGCAGGAGAGGATGTATAACATGGGATGGCCATGGTGGGGGTTAAATTAATGTAATCAATTGCTGTGGTACAGAAGATCAGAGAGCTCTGAACAGACAATGAACAATACTCAGGTAAGTTAGAGAAAATAACAGCAGAAGCTAAGACCAGATTTCTCAAGAGTGGCCAACTCCATCAGAGCACCAAAGAAAATCTTGACGTTTGGATTTTGGCAGTAGCAAATAAAATCCTCTTGCAGAAGGGTTTTCATGAACAGAAGCAGCAAGGCACGAACTTCAGAAGGACAAAACAAAAAGGGGGAAAAATTGGTTCCATTTGGCCTCTTTTGGTTCCATTTAATTTCTTGTTGCTTTCTATTTCATAGTTGTCCAATATAATGTGCAAAAGATAAAATGATCTCTAAATCTCTATTTTCAATGCAGTCACCCTCCTTAAATTTAATCATATAATGTCATGGTTCCTGCTCATTAGACTTCCAAATAGCAGTGTGTGCAGCTTCAGGAATGTAGAAATGTATTGTAATATTAAAGCAGGAACTGTTATTCCACAATTCTCTCATAGTTTATTTTTTTCCTCTATTGTCCTTCCATAGACCAGAGGATATATCCTTTTTTAAAAGAAATTTTTAACAGCTGCCAATAATTTCTTATGGCCATTATTAAAGAAGAACATTAAACGGAAAATTTGAATTGAAGAGATGCCCACTTTTATCTTACTATTTTGCTTCTTAGGTATTGATGAAACCCAGGAAACTGTTTGAAAAATTACCAAAAATCAATTCAGTCATTTGCATGTGGCGATAGAAGATCATTTGCATAACTGCTTTGAATGGAAAATGCTGCAGTGCTGATAATTCTGGGTGCATTAGGAGAATTGGCTGGACCTATGCTGCTTTTTGATTTGCTGTGTGCCTGAGATCAGGGTCAGAAGGAAGTTGGAGGAAATTGCTCCCTTTAGAAGTTGGGTGGTTCCAACATCTACCAGCCTCAGCTCTAAAGGGAAGTCTCTTATGTAATGTGCTGCAAGTCCTAAGCTTCATCTAAAAAAGCTGTGGCTCATCAAACTCATGAGCACAGCATGCAGGGAAATATGATGTTGCAATGCACATTACATCAGTGCTGCAGATACAGTACATTTGGTGGTGCTGCTGCTTCAAATTGCTGACTTGTGATTTTTATTTTTTTTTCTGGACCAACTGAGTCATCAAGTTCAGTGTGTTTGGAGTTGCTTTATTTCCACAGCAATTCTGCTTTCAAGTGGTTGCAGTGAAAAATACATCACAACATTTCCTGCATTCCTTAGTGAAAGTCATTGTTTCTAATTTTAGTTTTTACTTTATGTACAGCTGCGACCCCTAGAAAAGGAGAAATCTTCTTTATTCATGTCTGACGAGCACTTGAGCCTAAAAGTTAACAAACACCAGGACCACACTTGACTGCACTAAATGCAATCTACAGAAGCAATTGCAGGTCCTTTCCTGTCAGTTCTTCTTGTATGTGGGGTTTTGAAGGGAGTCAACCTCCTGCAACCCAGCAACACCTGGTCTGGCTTCATCTTCTTTCAAACTCTGTCTTTGCTGTCAAGTGTTGCTTAAATCCAGAGAGGAGGGCTTTCGGCCCACTCTGTAACACAAATCTGTTTGTAGCATGAAGGATGAGGAGGGATGAGGTCAGGGCATGGCCAAAGGAGCAGCAGGGTCAGGAGCTGATGGCAGAGTTCCCACCTGCACAGAGCCACTTGTGGGTTCCGCCTGCTCCTGTGTCCTTGCCACATCTCCAGGCTTCTGGAGCCTAATCCAACCTTTCCTCTGGGGCAGCAGGAGCTGGGGAAATGTAAAAGGATTGTGTACAACATCAAAAGGGGTACAGCAGAAAAAAACAGGCCTGGCTTCTGGAAGTCCTTGCTGGTGCAGGCACAGAGCGTGGCAGCTTCGTGGGAGGAAAAAGGATCACTCTGGACAAAAGATCACAGAAGGAAGTGGAGAAACAGCTCATTGTTTCAAGAGTAATGCAGTAGAGCAGACAAGTCTGCCAGTCTGCAGAGCTGAAACACCACTGATCACTGAAGCATTTTTAGGCAGTTTTGTTGGTCTTTTTGTAAAGCATGCATGCAAAGTAAATATGAAAAGAAATGCTTGTTTTGCCAAAATGAGAAAGCGCTAAAGTTTGGTAGACACCAATCAAGTATTTAAGAATATTCAGAAGAAATTGCAACCTCAGAAATCTCTAAGTTTAATAAGAGCAACACTAGATACCAACGTGAGGGGAAAAAGACTGTACATTTCCTTGGCAAAAGATGGGAACATATTTGTAAAGATGGTTTAAAAGCTTCTGGCATAGAGCAGAGCATGGGCTCAGAGCAAATATATTCCATACATCACTGGAGCCTAACTCACAGGCTGGCAAGTCTCCTGCAGACTGGGAGTTTTAAGTTTGTTTTTTTTGCTTGGATATTACCTGTTTTCATACAGTTTTGAGCTTTTCCTGGTTCGTGTGATCTCAGCCTGTCTTCTCTCTTCCTTTGGGCTACAAGCACTCCCCAATTTTAAGTGTCTTAAATGTTTTAGGACAAAGCTCTTCCTATTTAGTAAACAGGCTTAGAGGCTGAGAGCCTAGTGAGTGAAGGATATTCAGAGAGAAGAAACAGCCTTCAAATTTTATTTCTCTTTATGAAATGAGTCTGAATTCTCATCTCTTTGAAATCTGCAATATTTAAGATGGAAAATGCTCAGCTTAACTATGGTGGCCATCACCAGAAAAAAACCTAGATAACACATGATGTGTTATATGTAATTAGTGGGAATTAAAGGCCAGCTGCAGTAATTGATGTCTTTGCTTTTGTGGCGTTGATGTAGCATGTTCTGGCTGTTGTCTGCTACAGAGCAGTGGCCCGGGGGTGTGACAAAGAAACAGAGGGTGAGAGGTACCAGGGGATGAAAGGGTGGGGACGGTTTCTGCACCCAAAATGGTTTTTGCACCCACAATGGTTTCCTGCCCCTGTTTGGGCCAAGCCACTTGTCCTTGCTGAAGTGAGAGAACAAAGCTCCCCAAGAAGGACAGCAGGGACTGTGGGGTGACCTGCCTTGCTCCCAGTTCTCCCGGCTCCCAGGAGGCTCACGAAGGGACAACAGTGACGTTCACTCTTTCTCATCCTTTACCACCTTCTGTGTTTCCCCTGCCAAGTATCAGCTAAGGTTTGGGTCGGGAAGATGTGGGAAAAGAGCTCTGGACAGGATTCCTTTGGTGGGAGCTAGATGGCGCCGTGCAATAAAGCTCAGCCCTTTACCTGAGTGCTCTGGGGCAAACCCACCACTGGGCAATCAGTGTGCTGTGGGAATATAAACCCAGACCGACAGGAATATCCATGTCCTGGTGTCCTCCCGAGCGCCCAGCCCCTGCTGGACATCAGCAAGGAGGCGAAGCTGGAATTGTGCTGCTGCTGCTGGGGTCAGAATCCTTGGCTGGACAGCGGGAGCTGCCATGGGCTCGCTCCAGTGGTGGGCTCTGAAAAGGCAGGTGCCTGGGACAGCAGAAACCTTGCACTTGCACTAATACATCCAGGTGGAGAGAAGCACAGCTGCTGGTGTTACCAATGAAAGTTCTCCTTTTTTATTTTTTATCTTCTTTTTTTTTTATTTTTTGAGATATTGTATATTGAATAAAGCAAAAGCAAGGAACCTACAAGCCCTACATAACTCCTCTTGCAACACTGATATGTATTTCCAATTTTTCAAGCTATTTCTCTGGTGGTGTTAAAGGATACTCCCCTGGAATCATCCAAACTTTCCACTGAAGTACTTTAAAAAAAAAAAAAAAAAAAAGAAAGCACACAATAGAATAAACTGGAAAGCACATCTCTGTGCACAAATGTCAGCACACTGCCGGGTATGGGATTTGTATTCAGACAAAGTTTTGCTCTTTCTTTTTGTGAGGGGAAAAAAAAGAGTCTTACTTAAAAACAAATGGCTTATGAAACAATGCAAAGAGAGTGGGGAAGACCACTTTATTGTGAAAAACTGAAAATTCAAAGAGCAGCACCATGTGAGAACTCAAAAAGCAGTCAGCAATGGGAGCAGACATGGGACAATTTGGAGGATGATCAGTGGAGGCTGGAAAATGTTTAATGAGGGTTCCATACCCAGCTCAAGCAGATCCACTGACTTGTTCTGTGGCTCCTGTGAAGCAAACTGAGAGATAACCAGCTTCAAACTCTGCAGCCCCAGCCCCTCATCACTGTCACTGGCCCCAGCTGCTAGCAGAAGGACGGATGAATAGCTGGCCTCGGAAATGGGTCATCCTTTGGCCTCTAGGAAGGTTGGAACACCGGGAGGCTGTCACCAGTCTCAGCAGGGCTCAGAGCTGTGTGGGGTGCCCAGACCAGAAGGGTTGTCTGCCTTCCTCTCTGGGGCATCATCTGTGACTAGAAGTGTCACTGGTGGCAGACCCAGGTCCCACCATCTCTGGGGAGAGGATACTCTACCCTGGCCCCTTCCCACCCTCTGTCTCCTGCCCATTTCAAATGCTCAGCACCAGGCAAAGAGGGGCTCCCCTCCACCCTGTGCTGCCCTGACATGAATAACTGCTTTCAACCTTCTAAAACAAAACAAACAAAACCCTCCCCCAAAACAAACCAAAAATAAAACCCACAAAAAACACCAAAAGACAAAAGAAGAAACCCACAGGAAAAAAAAAAAAAAAAGTAAAACTTAGACAAAATACCTTGGGAAGACACTCCCAAGGTTTGTTCCAGAAAAGATTGGAGGTGCGTGCGTCTCCGAGTCTTCTCGTTGACCATGTGAGGGGACAGACATTCACCAACATTCTTAAAGCTTTACTTCTTCTTCCTATTCTTTTCCTGACATTTGCTGTTTTATGCTCTCTGGCAGCCAGCAGAGCTCCACTGATGCTGACTTGCAGAGCCCACAGAGATACGAAGGAAATATTTTTCCTAGCAACAAGCGGCACACGAAAACACCGAGAGCCGCTTCCCCTGCTCGTATTTCCCTTTGGTTTTTTTGGTCATCTGGTACTGAGATAAGAGCTGCATGGTGAAACCTGCAACTGGCTTGTGTTTTCTGAGGCACTCTGGAATGGAGGAATGCATGGAATTTGTCTGCAGAGCCATGGTGCTGAGTGGGAATGCTGCCCACCATGCCCAGCTGTGTCAATCCCTGGCTGCTCATCCCTGGCTCCTCCTGAGGGACCCTCAGGTGGCACTCCAGGACCCTCAGGTGTCTTTCCAGCCAGGAAAGAGGTGCATGGCATCACCCTAAGATGGCATCTACATCCAGGCTATTTGGGGCAGGTCCTTTGGGAGTGCTGAGGCTGCCTGAGCCACCTATTCCCAGAGAATCCTTCACAGGTGAGGCTCTTGGACATTGCTCTAATGAGAATGTAACCATTAATGAGAGATAATGGGAGCATGCCCAGCTGCCAGGGCAGTGAGGATCCCCCTCAAGCAAATGTGGTACTTGAGTTCCTGAGCAAGCAGGAGAAGCATGGGCACTATTCCCTTTCCTTTTATGTCTGTGGAAACCTGAGGAGGAAGCTAGGGATGGTGCTTCATCCCTAGGGAAGGACTTTCTATTTATTCTCTGCTGGTGAGGCAGGGATAAAGTGTTAACATTATTTTACCAAAAATGTAGTTTTCTGGGATTTAATTATTAGCCATGTGGGGGCAATGACTGGTCCTAGTGTCTGCTTGTGAGTAACTCCTCCATCTTCCCTGTCCTTGCTTAGCCATCCTGAAATAGCATCCACAGCTGGGAGTGCAGAGGGGCTTTGTCAACACCAGCAAATCACTGCTCCTGCCTCTGCAAGGTCAGGTGCTGAAGACAACATGTCCAAGACTACAACTGCCACCAGTGAGGAGCATGGAGAGTCAGGAAGCAGTTGGAAATTGCAAAAATTTGTGGGCAAAGTTGAAAGCATTCTCAAGGCAGAGCCAGCCTCTGAATTTAGGGCTAGCTTCACACCTACAGGGTGACTATTTTGTGAGTAACTTCAGCAGGGTTAGGATGGAGCCCAGGAGGTTCTTACTCATCACTTCATGGGTTACTGACAAGAACAACAGCTGCAGAACATGGTCCTGTGTCATCAGTGGGTTTCCTGAATTTGTCCTCCAGTATTTTAGAAGAGTTTACCCCCTGGAAAAGCTTAGTGGAGCAAACTGAAAAACTTTGTCTGCAGTGGAACACTTATTTCTGTCGTTGTTTAGAAATAGCTTGCATGAAGATAGGAGCAAGTTTGTGAAACTGGTTTGAAAGCAGCATGAATACACACTTCAGGCAGACATACATGTCCCAAGATAAGAAACTGTCCTGCAGGCTGAAACTGGAGATCAAAATCTTATATTTTGCCTGAATCTATATCTACATTACAGTATGATTCTTACAAACTCTGCTTAGCACTTCCATGGTTCCTATGTGTGGACATGGAGCTGTTTTTTTGCAAACTGCAAATGCAGCCCAATGATGATGATTTTACATGCTTTAAAAGAATACTGAATAGTGAAGGATAAAGTTTTAAAAATAACCCTTCAGGGTTTTTTTTTAACTGAACTTGAACTCTTAAGGGGTTTCAGATTTGCCAGTTGCTCATTACAATTTATCCGGGAATTGTATAGCAGCGAACATCCTAACGTGTAGGGACCAGATAGAAGACCTAAAGGCTCTATTGTGTGAGGAAGGACAAATCTTCTGGTTTATCCTTCACTTTGGAGAGGAAAACAATGTGAGGAAATGGTGTGTTGATCAGTGTGTTGCACACATCGTGCTCTATAGAATGAGAAACACAGAACAGTTGCCTTCTACCCATTCAAATAATGTCCTGTGGGCAGGTTGGTAAGGTACATACCCTGCTCCATACAGTGCTTAATGGCTTTTTGTTATTTATGTTCTGAACTGTAGCTGAAAGATTATAAATCAGGGTAAATTCAAAAGCATCTATTTATTTCGAGACAGAAGTGGAAACATCCCCTCCTTGCAGCTAATAATAGGATCGGCGAATTGTTAAACAATTACATTGAAAAATATTAATAATAAGTGCTTTATGCAGGTTAAACAAAACCTCAGTAAGCTTTCTGTTTTATTGTTTAACTGTATGTGTGAGTCATGAGGAAAGTGTTAATGTCCAGGATCGGATATGAATCATGTATTTGTGAACAAACTTGCAAGGGCACCGAAAGCCCAAACACATTTATTCCTCGTTGTAAAGTCAGCTCTGCACTTGGAAACTGAAAGTGTAATCAAAGTGAGAGTTTATTTATTAACCAGTCGGTGCTGTGCATCTTATTTACACAGATTGATAATGTGGGGTGCAAAACAAGGGAAGAAGCTGGTGGTGCACGGGGCTCTGTGTCCCTGGGGTACAAATCACAAAAGGAACCTGAGCAGCACCAGCACCAGCCACTGAATACTGAAAGTGTTCTGTGACTTTAAAAGGCAATCCCCTGTTCATGAAGGGAATCCAAATGGCACCTGTTTGTGAGGAGAGGTGCCCCATTCCCTTAGAAGCTGACTCGCAGCATTTATTGTTTTGACTGCTTTAGCATCAAAAAGGGTGAGAGAATTCACTTCAAGGGGAACACACAAAACCACGGGAATAAATTGGGTGTTAATTATAAAACATATTGATTTGCATCACAGATAGAAAACTGCCATCACTGAACTACAAGCTCTTTGTGCTGGCTGGTTTTGGGCTTGCTGACGGGACCAGGTTCTCTGTAGGAAGTAATTCTTTCCAATCACTGGTAGTAAGTGTGTTTCCAGTTACCTCTTCTCTGGAAAGGAAGGCTGAGTTGCCTCTTCTGGAGGACGTTTGGAGGCAACTGCCGGAACTCATGCCCAGAGTTTTAGGCTACAGAAGTTTTTTGAATTTTAGCTTTTAGGTTTAGGGGAAATATAGATCAAGCTCTGATGCTGCCTGACCTTGAAAAACATCACTTTTGCTTGTCTGTTTTCCCTGCTGTGAAATAGATCCTGAAAAGCATTTGGCTGAGTTGCCATAGGGATTGTCCACTGCCCATCCCGTCCTTTACTGAGCAAGCTGCTGCTGGATTTTAGCTGTGCTGGGAGTGCATGATTGATGCCATTATGGCACATGGCATGGAGCTGCTTTGGAACATGACTGAATTGCTGTGGATTTGCAAAGGCATGTGCTCTCCTGCTTAGCTCATTGTTGGCTTTCTTGTGATTTTAAAATATACTTAAGTTTTAGCAGTAAGTGAAGGTTTTGTACTTTTGTCTATCTAAGGTTAGTTTAACGCTGCCATTCTAATCTTACGAGCCATAAAAATCTGGCTATCAATTATAATGTTAAAAAGAAGTGAGAAGTAGAACAAATAACTTGGCAAGGCTTTGACTGAGCCTGTATTTGGATGGAGAATTCCTGGCCCTGTGCTCCTAGCACCAAACCTCACCTGCAGGTAAGAAATTACACATGTTTGCCAAACTTCCCCGCTGGAGAGTCTGAGCAACTGGTTTTGCCACACATGGAAACATGGCTTGTGCTCTCAGGTGGCAGGATGCTTGGAGTCACAGCTTGGCACACTCCTGGCCTTTCTGGGAGGCTTACTGAAGCCACCTCCAGGTCTTCCCCCGTGGCATGGCTTTGAAACGGTGTGGGTGCAAATATGTGTGTGGGCTAACTTTAAAGAAAGTAACCATTAGTGTTTTAGTCAAAGGAGATCTAATTAAAGTGAGGTTTGGTGATCTGCAGTGTAAAATCTACAGAGATTTTACAAGTAAACTTCATTTCCCAGCAACTTCCTGGTCTATCCAGATCCTCAAGTTAATTTTTTTTCTTTTTCATGTGTTAATATTCCCATGTTTAAAGCTAGGCAGATGCACAAGGTTTGCAATAACAAAACCAAATATATAAATAATTAGAAGTAGTTCACTTTGCTGTTTTGGTCAGTATTCAAGTTCTGATTAAGTAGATGTGGGTTTTTTTTAATGTTGTCCTAAAAATCTAAAGACCTAAAAATCACTGAGACCTTTTGGTGTTGCAGAAACATGAATTGACAATGATTAGGGATGCTTCTTCCTTCAGCCTGTGTTTTCCTTCTGTCTCAAAGTGGGATGCTCCACCTGCTGTGTTTAAGTAGAAGTAGGGAATGTCTCCCTTTAACATATAACCCTTTTCACATCATCAAATTTGGCTTATTTTTAAATTTTGTTACACTGTGTACGTCTCATCTGCTTTGAGCAACTTCAGTGGGAGCACAAATACATCTGTGCAAAGCAATGGTGTGTCAATGCTTTATGGAAAAGTCCTTTATGGTTGCTGAAATAAAAAATACTGGAATGCACTAGAATTTAACCATCTTATTGCAGCCACGTGGATTGATCTGTCTGGCTGTTCTGACCACATTTAAGTTGTTGCTTGGTGTCAAATGGTGTCTCTGGATTGCAATCCTTTGGGGATGTATTTATGTCTCCAGCTAGGATCACACAGGGATGTGCTCAAAGAGCACTTGCACTGCAGCCTAGTGGGAGCTGATACCTCTTTCTCTCTCACTTTTGTATTTGTCACTGTCTGGAGTGAGAATAAAAATAAAGGAACCTCCCTGCAGTGCAAAGCAGCTTGACTTACTCTTGTCCTTTTGCCTAACCTTGTTGTTGAAGCATTCCCAAAAAAAGGGATGAGGCTGATGCCTGTTGGTGTTGTAGTTTTGATGGAGTTTAAAGATATCTTACAACCTTTCCTGTTACCTCTGTGTGCAGTCCATATCTGTAATTTTGGGTGCAGCCTGATGATTTTCCTTATTTGTAGCTTCAGCAGTGGGTCAGATTTGTTGAATTTCTTTTCTCATTAGAAGATAAAATGCATCTCCATCCCTTGTCTACAAGAAGTCTCCCTGGCTTCTGCCTGCCCTCAGCAGGGTCAGCTCACAGAGCCTTCTCAAGGTTGAAAATTTAGGCTTTGCTGCCATGCCTTGTCTGTGGGTTAAAAAATGACTGTACTGAGATGATTACCAGGGAACATTCAGTTTCCTTATTGCTGATGAGAGGGCTGCAATATGTGTCCAAATCCCATTAGTGGAAATCCACTCACTGCAGAACTATGCAACATTTTTCATAACTCATGTAGTATAATTGTACAAATATGAGGTATGAAAGAGAATAAACCTAATTTTATGAGCTGTTTCTGTGCTATTGCAGTGTTGGTTTTTGGTTTGTTTTTTTTTTTATTATTATTTTAAAGGCCACAATCTGTGCTGGTACAGGGTCAAAAATTGTTCCTTAACATTTCATAGTTTGGAGGTGCAAGAAGTATCTCTATAAGATGGTAGGTACACATCTCACAGACTCCAGACCCTCACAACCAATATTCTGCAGAAACCCAGAGCAGCTGCCAAGCTCTCAGTGCTGGGACTGTGAGTGGAGGTGAACTAAAAATGGTCCCATCTGAGCTGCACTTTTAAGATGCTTGTGTTTAGTGGTGCTTGGCTGCTTGTAGGAATTGTGGAGCACCTGACTTTATCAGACCCTCTGCTGTTGAGAAAACAGAGTATGACCTGAGGGTTTTCTTTCCCTCCTCTACCTATTGGAAGATCCCATGTGAAAAATTCCCAAGTCCCAAAGGAGTGTTGGACATTTGTGCTTCTCTCTGGTTACCCAGGAAGAGGAGGAAGGGTTGTCATGTCTAGAATGCTCTTAAAGGTGCTTCAGCCAGTTTATAAACATCTTCACCTCTATATCTAGATTAGAAGTGTGTGGGGTTTTATCCCAAAATACAAACATTACTGTTAAATGCAATTATTGGGGGATATTTAATATCCAATTAATTGAATATTAAATATAATATTTAATGCTAAACTACAAAAAAACCACCCCAAACTAGCTGAACTACCCTAGTGTGACTGTAAAAAAATAGAGGACAGAATTAGATATAAATTAGCAGCAATGGAAAGATACTTAGCTGAGTTTAAGCTTTTGTAGACTGCTCTCAATATATAATGAGGAAAAACTGCAAATCAGAAGCATTCGTTGCTGGGTTAAGTTAAAAGCTGTACAAAGTGTGCTGATTACAAAGTCCATTTACCTGCATAAGTATTGGCACTGGCTTTTAGGTATGAAAATAAGTATATTTTATTCTGATAGTAACATTTTATGGCTCACGTTCATTTGCTCGCTAATATTAATCCTAGAAATAAGAATATCATAACTACTCATGTATAGCTAAATTATTGCTGTGTTCTTCTATGGCACCTTCAGGAGGATAATATTAATCCTAGAAATAAGAATATCATAACTACCCATGTATAGCTAAATTATTGCTGTGTTCTACTATGGCAGCTTCAGGAGCTGGGTTTTGTGTGCCAAGGGTTTTTTCAGAAAGTGATTCATTCTGCAGGAAGAGATGTGCAGTAAGAGGAAACAATGCATCCAGCAAAAGTTACTGCTCTCCCTAACAAAACAAAACAAACAAACAAACAAACAAAAATAAAGTGAGGACAAACACAGACCAGAAGAGAGATTCTGTACAGCTCCTTTGTTCCATGAGGGATCTTCCCCAATAATAGGAGTGCTCCAGTTAACCTCTAAGCAGTGATAATATTGAGAAATATGATTAGGATAACAAGTGGATTTTTTTTTTTTATTTCCCTCCCCTCCGTTTTCCTAACAACAACAACAACAAAAAAATCCCGAGTAGGCATTCAACCCAAATATTTTAGACACTGGAATTAGCACACTTGGGTTTACATTCCCATGATTCCCTGTGGTTGATACCTTTCACTGGACTATTGATAATCACTGGTTTTTGTTTGCTTCTTCCATTTTAGGAGCTCTGTGGGTTGAGTGGCTGTTTGTACAGTATTATTAACAAATATGCCACTAGTATGCCACTGTGAACAATTATTTCCTGTTTATTATCAGTCCTTTACAGCCTGCTTGTCACTTTTTGGGCAGGTAACTGCACTGTGCTGAGCTGCCAGGAAAGGAACTGATACTAAGAAAAAGCTCAGAGAGACTTCATAGCTTAGAATAGTTTATAGGGGCAGGTGTAAGAGACAAAGGAATAGTGTCATAATTATTGGTTTGGAAGATTCTAGTGAGGGCCATAAAATCCAAGCCAGGGCATTGGAACAGATAGTAAGTGGTGTTATTTTTGGAGATTTTTTGATTTGTTGTTTTTCTTTAAGCTTGCTGCCCCTGACATTGTAATGCTTTGAAGTACACTTGTCTGCTTTCTGCTTTTGTTGCCTTCAGATTAACCCAGCCATAACATTCTTCCTTTAAAAGCTAGAAACACAAGCAAACTGCTGATTACTCAGAGTAGGAAGTTAAAACAACCAAACAAACCCACAAAAATATTGTGAGATCAAGTTAGAATGTATTTTGAGCCAATCTCTTCTTAAACAATGAAACTGGTTAAGGTTTATGATAAATTAAGGGATTCAGAACCATTACAGGGTAGGAAACTGAATTCCAAACTGGAGGACTGGAAGTGTCTGACAGCTGTTTTTATTAGAGCTGTGGAAATCTGGTCTGCCCAAAAAAATACCTCAGGTAGCCAAGTTTAGGACAGTCTTTCTGCCTTTGACTGAAACTGGGGCTTGCATGAAGGCCTTACAGTGAGGCATTTGATGCCTGAATGGGCATTCCATTTGTGTGTCCCAAAATTGGAAGAGATTCCTAACAAATACCCTGGCTTTGGCTCATTTATGTTGGAAAGGGCCCTCTTAGGAGGTTTGTTGCCTTTGAGTCCTGCCTGGTTGCACTGGGAAATATTTACAAGCCACACTTCCTCACACTTGGAAGTACAAAGGCAAGGCTTCTACTCTGCAAATAGTTTGTGTCCAGTCCTTCATCCCCCAGGCTGTGTGGGTGTTATTTGTCATGCCTCTAGAAGCTCTTGGGCACCTGGGTACCTGTTTATCTGAAAGGCATGGAGCAGATGCCTCTGTTTTTTGTACCTGTTCCACTCAGGTTATTTCCTCATTGCACCATGACTGTGCTGGCTCAGACCTACCATTGGTTAAACAGAACATGTAATAGTCCACTTAAAACATAACACATTTATCACTTGCCTCAGATCAAAGGTGTGTGGCTTCAAAGGCTCTGATGAAACTGTGGTGATGTAGAACACTGGCTTTATCTCTATGTGTTACACTCTGATGGTTGGGTGGTTTCATTTGGATTTTTTTAAAAAAAACACATTGAGTTCAATACTGCAAGACTCTTCTGAGATGTTTCCCATCCTTGCTGTCAATCAAAGTGCCTAAATAAATCCAGGGTTTACCATAAGATAATTTCCTTTTTCCTACCTAGAAAAAGTGTTTAAGCTGCTCTGCTTAGCTGTGTCATAGTATTCCTGTTCTTCCTTGCTGTCCCTGTGTTCCTTTTTTGCTGTCCAATTCCCACAGCTTCCTCTCTCTGGCGTTGCCAGTGCTGTTACTACACTCACTAGTTGTAAACCCTTTTTGAAGGTGCCACAGATGAGAAATGTTTGTGTTTCTGGCTCACTTTTGAAAGTCAAGCTGTACTTAAGAGCTTGTAAACCATTTAGGTCAAAACAAGATTGTGTGCAGGACCTCAAGGAGTACTTAGGACATTACCTGGAACTGTTTTCCTTGAAACATCTGAACTAAATCTGGTTTAATGGTTTGCAAGGCTTCAGGCAGGGATTGTTAGAGATGCTTAGGAATGGTTATGGGACAGTAGAAGTGTTTCCAGAAAATAAGGTACCCAAGATTTCAGCTCTACAGTCTAATAATAATAATTGATAATAAGCTCAGTATTGGGTGCTTTTAGGGTCAGTAGTTTGAAAATAATGGAGAGGATAAAGCAAAGATGGAAATGCTCATTTCTGTAAATCAAATGTCATTTTGATTTCATGCTCTTCTGTTTTTTGTCAGTGTTGGTGAAACTCTCCTGAATAAAAAGAGGCAAGTTCTCCTTCTCCAGTTCCTTTTTCCTTGTGACTAGCCAGGCCCATATGCTTCACGTGTCTGTGATCAATGAATTGTCACTTGCTTCAGATACCCCTGTAAAATGATATTTTCACAGAAATCTTTTGCATAAAATCTTGAAGCTCCAGTTTAGTAATCTTGTGTGAGCAAGAAGTCAAGTGAAGAGTCTTGTTTAATTCAGTAGAAATGCTGTGTGTTTTTTGTGAGATCAGGCTCACCAGTTGATAAGCTGTGTTTTATTATAGCATGCTCCATGCTTTGGCCTGTAAAAACCAATGATGTTTTGTGATTTTTTTTATTACTATTATTATTTATTGGCAAAAACCTTAACTGATATTCAAAAATCTGGAAAGCAGATACTGCATAAATAATTCACTATTTTGTTACACAAAGGGGAGGGAGAGGAAGCAAACTAATTATATTCTTCTTCACAACACGCTGAAATTTGGTATGTAGAGTCTTAAAAGGAGCATAAGTGAGAGCCAGCTGCCTACAGAGAACTCTCCTTTTTTTTTTCCCCAGTCCTTTCTTTCAGTGCAGCCAAGTCATCTCTTGT
This sequence comes from Molothrus ater, assembly GCF_012460135.2. Lineage (NCBI taxonomy): Eukaryota > Metazoa > Chordata > Aves > Passeriformes > Icteridae > Molothrus > Molothrus ater. The sequence goes on from NC_050483.2 coordinate 7,259,805, forward strand.
TGTAAACTGCTGAGTCAATACTTTTAAAAACTCACCAACTGTTTCTTATTTCTATATAGTTAACTGATAAGAGCCTGTTAAGGGTTACACCCTTCCTTATTTACAGTGTTAAGGCAAACATGGGTATAAGAGGCAATTCCATTTAAAATTTAAGGTGCATATTACGTGGGATCACAGTGTTCTTTTGGCACATTTAATTTAATTTCATTTGTGTGCGTGTGCAGATGAGGCTGGAAGCTGGAGAGCTGCATTCCTGATGAGGGATGCAGCAGGCATCTCCCTCACAGAACCCTCTCTCAGCCTTTCAAGTGACCTAATCCTCGATGCTCCTAGAAATAGGCAAGTCCTTCAGTCCCCTTTGCCAGCTGAAATTGTAGCTGCAGCAAGAAGTTTGCTAGAATGGAGAGACAAATCATACCAGAAATGGCACTCCCAGCCCTGGGAAACAATTCCTTTGCCCCCTTTGTGTGTTAGAGCCCCCTTTCTCTCTCTGCGGGAATTTAGGAAGTTTTTAGATGACAGAGGAACAGGGAGAGGTGTTGTGGATTCCAGGTATAGCACGAGCTCCATGCAGTCAGGGGGGAGTTCTGCTGAAATAGCATCTGTCAAGCTTATAAAAACCCCTCCATAAATGTACACAATTAAATTGAAACAGGGTTCCTTCCAACAGCTTTTAAAACATTCTGCAGGTTTTAATAGATTTTCGATAGAGCTGTCAGCACAAACACATTTGGAGCAAGGTAATTTCTTTTTCTTTTTACATCAGAACTGTAAACCATAATTCAGTGCCATGTAAAAATGTTTCTGCGAGCTCTAGTTTGGATTCCTAAAATTTGCATGTCAAAGACACAACAATAAATATCTTGTGGTTTGGGTGTTTAATTGTAAACAGTCAAGAACCTTCACCCCATCATGTCTTTTTGTTTCCTACTTTCATGGATGATGTTTGGCCAAAGCCAAAAGACAGTCCTAAATAGCCCTTTTTCCACGCTCTCTCTGTCTCCTCCTTTCACCTTTTGGATAAGTTAAGAGAAAGCAGCTGTTGTGAAGGGGGACAAAACTCAAGAACTATCTCTGGGACAGGGCAGGGTTAAACAATGTGGAAACATGTGATTTCTGCTTAGGATGAACTGCTGAAGGGAGAACTTAGCACCAGGATTGTAGTTAGGAAGAAATGTTGAAGGGGTTTTTTCCCTAGTGGATAAAACAGAAGATTGGAATTTGTGGTTTTTTCTTGTCTTCCATCTTCTCTGGTTTCTTCTATCTTTTTACCTTTGAGACAAGTGTTACAGTAAATAAACTAATTTATAAATTATATCCAGGACATCGGTACTGCAGTTTCTCTTCCTTTTCAAAAAAAAAATCCTAAGGGGTAACCAATACAAATGAGTTTTATGAGACAATCTGAGGAAATCCACCAAGTGGGAGATTCTCAGTACAGATGGGAAAATAAAAAAAGACATAATGTCTGGGCTCAAGCCAGGCTTGGCCGTGACACGTGGGCTGAATTCTTCAACCCTGTCAAGACTGAAGTCTTTGGTGGGTGTTGGTGCAGAGAAGGGTTTTGGATTGATGGCATGTGTCCTACCCACATTTATGAACCAGCAGTGAGATGACAGCTCAGGTAAGGATTTCCAGGATTCCCAGTCTGCTCTCATAAATTCACTCAAATTCTTGCAGTATTTACCTTTTTCCTGTGAATAAGTCCTTTCTTTCCACTGGATTTCATGGGGAACTGGGTACTCTGATAGCCTTTATGCCTTTGCAAACCCCCACCAATATTTATTTGATGTATAATATGTTCCAAGCCATTATGAAATTTGACTTGACTGTCTTTAGGGCTTCTGAAAACCATGGATTATAGAAAAGTTAGTAACATTTTGCTGCTAGCTCATTTGCAGTTTTTTTTTTTTTGCCTGGGCGAAGGACTGTGTGTTTTTGTGTTGCCTGTGGTTTCTTCTTGGAGTAAGAAACTTAGGCTGAATTTTAGGCATGTTACAGTAAGAATCCAGATGTTTCTCAGAATGAGAATGAAAATACATTTGGTTGCCCATGTCAAAAATACTCTGATCATCTTATTTTGGCACTTTAATTGTGTTGGTGCTTGAAACTTAGATTGAAGTTAGCATCTAAAATTTGGAAGGATTGCAGACTCCCTGTGAACTATTTTTTTCCCTTTTCTGCCATTCCTGTCTATGGAACACATTTTTTTAACTGGGGAAATAAAAATCTAAGTCATAATCTGGACGTGCTTATTAGGGATTTGTGATCCTGCCATTAGGTCATTCCTTGAAGTACGTGAAGTGGTTTTGGACTCTTCAAGTCAAGAGCTGAATGGGATTTTCTTAGATTTAATTGCAGTTAAACATGGACAACAGTATTAGTTCTTGCTCTAAAAGAGGTGTCCATGCACAGCAGTAAGAAACAGACTGGCTGGGAAGCAGGTGGGTCACAGAGACTGGGAACACAAATGGAAACCAGGATCTGGATGTTAGTTTAACAGATTACAGTTTCAGTTAAGGAATGGGAGCAATGTTTTGTGGTAGGATGTCGAAGGCAAGAGCAGTGTGATAAGAAACCAATGGGATGGTTGATATGAAAGGTCTGAGGAAGGATGTGGGCTGGAGGAGAGTAGGACTGCGAGAAGGAGCCTGGTATCTGGGGACAGCTGGATCCAAAAGCTAGAGAGGAGCTAGAAGATGGCACAAGAGGAACCAAGAAAGAGCTTTGTGACTACGAAGAGAGTTGGGGTTTGCCAGGGTGAGGCTTCTGCATTCCTAAGTGGAGAGACTGGGATATGGATGAAGAGGAGAGGCAGAATGGGAACTGGGGTGTGTTACTAATAGATGAGCTGATGAGATTTGCATTAAACCCTCAGCAGTTATTCCCTTGATCAAGGAGCCTCGAGATTTAATCTCCATGTTTTAAGCTTGCACTGGGTGTGGTTCTGCAGGAGGATCCAGCCCAGCATTCCAAAAGCAGCAGGAGCAGGTGTAGATAGGGAGAGCCCCATTGCTGCTGGAGCTGTACTCATCCCTTTGTAACCAAGTTTGCCATTCAGCTGCAAATTGCATCTGTTCCCAGATCCTTGCTCTGGGTAGAGAAGGTGATGATTTGTGTAATGGCTCGATTGAAATGGATAAAGGGGAATCTTTCCATTTGGTTAACAATTGTGGAGGATACTCCCAGGGTCTCTGACTGCTGCTTGCAGATGCAGAACGATGCTCCAGTGAGCCTGGCTGTGTGTGTGCCACTTCTGAGCTGAATCATCAGTGTTAAAAACCACATTCAATGCTTTACTCCAGCGCCCATGGTATTTCTACAAGGGAAGTTACAGTCACACTGGGTGGAGGAACCTCCCTGTCTGGCTATGGGAATAGTGAATACAAGGAAATGCTTGCGGTTCTGGACATGATGGCATCGTTTGGTATTTCTCTGCTATTTTTTGCACTGATGCATTTCATTTGGCAGTTGAGAATTTCACAGCAAACACTCTGTAAGATGCAAACACTCTGTTCCAATGTTTAATGTTTTTGAACGCTAATGGATTTTATTTTTTTTCCCCCCTCCGTGCTGAATGTTTCTTTCTCTTGTGGAGGTAAACCTGTATGTGAACTGCATACTGAGGGGGCTGCTGCCTGATGGAGCAGATGCTTTTAGTGCTCCTGAGCATCATGAGTAGGCTTTTTGGGAGCCACTCACAAGCCCTCCTGTACAAGACTGGAGGGTGCTTTCCTCTCCCCTCTCTCTAAACATTGTGCAACATGCATGTGATCCCCAAAGTGTTTCTTAAGATTCAGATGAGGAAAATCATTATTTATTCTGGTCAGCAGCCATGTAGCACTGGAGAACAGACAGTGCTCTGCTTTACATTCTGCTACAATTGCCATCTCCTTTTTTTCCCCATCCCAGCATTTTCAGCCAAGGGTGAGAAATACTTGATGCCCACAGTCTCTGTTCATGTTCTCTTTAACGAGACCTTTGGGATCTGTAAGGAGTATTTTGTGGGACTCAGTAAGTGTAAGTTCCTGTGTATTGTGATGAGAAGTGCATATTACTCAAATTTTTGTGGGCTTAATTGTATTGGCCTAAACTTTGCCCCTGTACCACTGTGACCCAGCTTCCTGGCAACTTCTGAATCGAGGCCCTTTCATCCCAGCTGTGTGATAGATCCCAAGCAGGAGTGTGGAGTAAATGTGGTTTCTTATTCATGAATTAAGCCTTAAATGAATTGAGCAACACTGGTGTATTGTAAAAGGCAAGGAAAGATTGAAAAGGTCTTTTTAGAGGACCAGTGTAGAAGGTGTTTGGATTGAGACAGAATAACTTGGAGGAGTTACAGCTGGGCGGATCAGTTTATTATTTCTTCAGATTTTTAAGGCCTTCTTTCACTTATTAATAAGTTCTAGTTTGCTATCTTTACCTATCTAACTTTGAAGAAAAACAAAAGTGATCTGTGGTATAATTCTCCTTTCTTTAGTCTCTGTTGATGAAAGAAGTGCCTACATGCAACTTAAATAATGAAGGCTTCCAATGTGCACTATTTGTATTCCCTCTTGTCTATGTTTATGGTTTTGTGAAAATGAAACGTGACTGAATATATTTTTAATTTCCTCTTCAATATTTCATTGATACACAACTACAATTTATTGCATTTTGCACAGAACAAAAATGCAGCCCTGTAGTGAAATTAGGCCCTTTTGAATGTGGAATATTAAGACATAATCATTTTTGTTTTCTGTGTCATGAAGTCTGAGACTAGACAGATAATCTGACTTTTAAAATGTTTATGTGAAGTTTGAGAAGTGCTCAATTTGTCTTCGAGAAATAATGAACAGAATGAACATCATTCTCCCTGTCTTCAGCTGGAATTTTGGTGTGTCTATGGCTTGGGATAACCAGGTCTTTCTCAAGAGAAAGACATTTATATGCTGACATGTAAGCTGGAGAAACCTGGGATGGTTAAGAGACAAGTGGAAATACAAGAGCAAATGAACATCTGCAGTCGTTCCTGTGCTGGTACTTACATGTTCCAGAAGACTGTGGAATTGTTTCAGTTATTGTTTAGCCCTGGCAAATGGATCTCTTTAAAAAAAATCCATAAATTCACTGCTCGTAGCTGGGAATTTCATGTGGTTGATCAATGGGTCGTGCCTGTGGTACTTCCACAGACAGGGGGAAGGAATGAATGAACATGGGGTAGGACTGCAAGATCTCAAGAGGTCCCTTCTAATCAAAAAAATTCTGTTTGTGCAAGTGTCTGTGCAGGCAGAGCAGGGCCCCTGTGCTTATGCTGCTCTACCTGACTTCTCTCCTCTCTGAGTGCACCAGAACTGCATGAGCAAACGTGAGGTCAGTGGGCTCATGCAGGGAGATTTTGGCTTTAGGCTTTCACTGTTGAGGAGCTTTAATCAAAATATCTTCTTTCTTTTCATCTATTATAGCAAATAGTTAAATGATGTGAGAGTTCTTCCCTTGGTTCAGTGTCTCAGCTGAGTTACTGATGTAATACCCTGGGGAACCCTGAGTTTAAAATACACTATTGCTGTAATTAGAGCCTTATATTCCACGTATTTTCATGCTGTTCTCAATCCCTGCCTTTCCAGCCATTAATGCCACACAAAGCTTTCCCTTGGGAAAGTGACCAGAAGCAGCCTGTAGCTGACATTGGCGACCTCTGGGGAGAAAAACAGAGAAATGGGAACTGACTGTAGCATGAACAACTTCTGGATGAAACACATATCTCATGAAAAGTGGACTACTTTTTTTTTTTCCCCAAGCAAACCTTCCCCTCTATTCCTACTGCTGTAGCAAATCTTTTTGCTAGTGGTACAAAGAAAATAAAATTGTGTTTAATTCACACAAACCTGACTCAGAGCTTGCTTTTGCCAAGTGAAAACATAAACACCTGAAAATTTGACTGTGTGAAAACATATGATGGTAATAAACCAATAAAACTCATTAGATTGACAGCAGTAACTCTCCTGAGTGGGCTTTGAAGGGAGAATTATTTAACCAGGGATTAATTCCACCTGCACCACCTTGACTTTTGCCAAGCAAATTGCCCTCACCTCTGGCTGTTTGTGCCGTGGTCACCCCACTTGCTGGTGTTGGTACACACATCCAGGGAAGGAATGCTTCCCGTGCAGTCCATTTCAATAAACTATTGTGTATCAGAATAGATGCCTGCATTCCATGGCAATTTCGTTTTCAGCAGTTTGTCCTAAGAAAAATAGAAGATGAAATAGCGGAAATATCCAACTTCCATGTATCAGGAAATCATATGTAAAAGTGTTGTTATTGCTGGCTTAGCCCAATCTGCTGTTAGCCCTGGATCCTTGTTAGTGACCTGATGAGACCGGATTTCATCTCGTCTACCTGCTGGGTGGAAATTCATGTCACAGCAGCAAAAGCATCTGCTTCCTCTAGTTCAAAGCTTTGGCACTGCTGTGTTTCATTCTTAAATTGGTCTCAGAAGTTGTTTGGCAAGAGCGTGCTTAGTCATCTGTATTTTTATTTTTGGTTCGTGTCACTCAGTAGCGGCTCTTGGTTACATTCTTCCATTAAAAATGCACAGGTTTGCTTTCTTTTAAAGTTTTGGTTTTCTGGTTCACACCCTGAACATCTGGGTGGCAATAAGAAGTGAAGAAGCTTTTCATTCATAAAGCTGGAATGATTGATACAAGCCCCAATAACTTCCCTGCCTTCTCAAAGAAAAACTTTATGAATGGGTGAGTCAGGTTGGTGCAGATGGCAGTATCGAAAATAATACCTAATCGAGAACAAATATTTGAAATTACTTTCACCTGTGAATAAACACACCAGGTGTCTTCCAGCAAACTGGGTGCTGTGACAGCCAGGAGGGTGTGCAGCAGAGTGATATCTGCTCACTTTGTCAATCTTGCCAAGTTTCAGAGCTCTGTGCAAACAAAATACCTCACCTTCCTTCTGCTTGTGGTGATGATACAGTCTCTGACTCTTTAGTATTTGGGCTGTGTGTTCTAGCTGGTGGGCAAGGCTCCCTCTAGTAGTATTTGTGCCTCTGGAAGAAGCTGCTTCTGGTTTTCTAGGCTTGTGAGAGTTCTTTTGCTCCCAGTGCCTGGTACACTAATAAGATTTATAGTCAACTTTATATGAAAAATAGTGCATGACCGTTTTGAAGAGAGACATCAAAACTAACCAAGTCAGTAATGGAAAAAAAAATCTAGCCCAAATCTATCATGTGTTAGGCAACTAATGTATTCTTCTGTGGCCATAGGTAAAATTCAGAATTCAGTGGAAGTGTTTCTGAAATCTGCTATTTTGTAGCTGGGAACCACCTGACGCTGACATGACTAGCTTGACACCCTACACTGTAAAAGAACTAGTACCTTTTGTGAAAATATTATTTGCCTTCTCTTTTACCTTGTATCATCACCCTATTTCCCTGAGCCATCCTCCAAAGAAAAAAAAAAAAAGAAAAAAAATGTAATTAGAGTGATGGGGTGAACTCACTGGGTGTAGATAACTGACTTCCCTTTGATTCTGCTGTCATATTGTGCACATGGTCAATCATGAGAAGCTTCATCTTGCCTTGAGAGATAATAAGGGCCATTGAACTCCAAAAATGAACTCACATTAAAAGAATGTGTTTGTACTAATTCCTGTTAGCTGGGATGCCGGCACTGTAAAAGTTTCTGTACATTTTGCACTGTTTTTATGTTTTAGTTGTGAACACAAGACTCTGCTCATTAGAGAAACATGGATATCAAAACAGCACTTTGAAATAATTTTGGAGGAAACATCCATGGAATGTACCAGCCCTACATAAATAACACTGGTGGCATTATTCGTCCTGACTTTATTTCTTAACAAGAAATTATCTCTTGAACTCTATAACCAGGATGGACTAAAAGACATTAGGGTGGAAATGGTTGAACTGCAAAAGGAAAGATAATTCTTTAAAAAGAAGCTTGCAGCACTATGAGAATGATAACACAGTTTGGGGTGACCCTGAGTGTAATATTTGTCAATTGATAACTTGCATGTAAATCTTTTGAAGTGTTTTAGAACTACACACAAGCTACAGCTGCTTGTGTTTGAGTCTTCTTAGCTCCCCTGTCAACCTGGCACCTTTCTGCGACAAGAGATTGCTGAAGGATTTGTGGTGCTGTGAACAACACACCAGCTTTTCAGTAAAATAGTGCAGACTGAAGTTTCCCCACAGGTTTTGGGCTGTTGCTGTACTGTTGGAAACCCTGATTCTGAACAGGATGTAAAATGGAACTCCTAAGCTGGCTTTGATTCAGCTGCAAGGCTGGGGAGAAATCCTGCTGCTCTCCTCTGGGATAGGAAGTAAATGATCCCTCTATGATTCTGATAATTTGGAGCTGCTGGGGAGGATTCTGCAGGTCAGACCTTTGGTCTGCACCTCATGGAAATAGGTACCTGGTAGCTGGACCTAGTCACTAAATCAGTTTTCCGAGGAGTCTTCAGTATGTAGGAAAAAATAAAAATAGCAAGGTTATGTGGGGTGGAGACTGTGGGAGGATGGATTGTAGGAGAATAGAGATAGTGCTGAAGGCAATCTCAGCCCTGAGGAGTTGCAGCTGTGTTAATTACCAAAGAGTAGCAACAGCTCTGCCTTTAATAGGCCACAGCTGTGTCCAATAAGGAGGGGTGTTATTAAAGAGTGGGTTGGGTGGCCAAGAGGAGAGTTGGAGCTTGTTGGTGTGGTGTAAGGAGCTGTGAGGGCCAGGTGATTGTGCAAGGGCCAGGAAGGAGTCAGCAGGCCGTGCAGAAGGAAGAGAAAAGGAGTCAACATTGTGAGGAGCTGCCCATGGGGTTCACAGAGAGGAGGTATGAAAGTTTTGCAGTAAGATAATAAACTGGTACCAAGCACTGACACCAACAATTGGTGGCCTGTGCAGGGATGAGTCCTGACAATTGGTGACCCTGATGTGATCCTGTGGTGATTTGGGTAGGGAACTGCAGGGAGAGCAGTAATGGTGGAACCCAGTCTAGCAAAGAGCCTGAGTGTTTAGATGACTTATGAAGTCAGAGTTATGTTTCTGCACAGCTACAGGTGCTGATTATGTGCATGGATTCTTTCTTCTGCCTTTTTTTTTTTTTTTTTTAATTTCATTCAAGGACCCCAGTTGAGCAGCTGGGATCCTGCAAAGGAGGACTTAAATATTAAGTGAAGAAAAATTCATTTTGGACAGTTTGTTATGAATTTTGTAGAAGAAGGGTGTTACATATGAGGAGTGGGATCTATGCACTTTGGTTATTTGATATAAAAGAAATGTTAATGAGAGCAAATTAAAAAACTTCCTTTTTTGTTAAAATGTGAGAGAGATATTATGAAAATGAGTAGAAAACTGCATGAGGAGAAGCAGCAAACAGACGTTGCTTCAGCAGATTGAAGAACTGGAATTGCGAGAGATGAAAGCAACAGAACTGAAAGAAGAACAAGAGAATTTATTAAAGTAACTGTAGGAACTGGAAACAGAGTAGTTTTATTATTCAGTATAATGTGTTTATTTGTTGATGAAACATATGAATTACAGCTATTAATTTTGTTATTATCCCATAGGCATGAGTGTAAAGACTTTGATGATAAGTACTCTGTGAGTTTAGAGAATGAATCAAGCTCAATTCACAGATGCATTCAAGAGTTAAATGGGAGTTACACCAAAGATGGTTGTACTGTGATTGCTGTCCTCTGCAAAGGGCCCTGCAGAGATTAGTAGACATAACATTAGTTTATGAAAAGCCTTAGGTTGATGCTCTATACTGTGAAAAGCAAAAATAAATCGAAACTTAGAAATATAACGCATCATGGTAAGAATATATCTGAACATTTGTATAACTGTAAGTCCTAAGTGGAATATGTGAGCTTGTCATAATGTCAGTTTACTTGAACATGCCTTTCTAGAGATGCTGCAACTCTGTAAGAAATAGAAAAGGGGGAATTGTGGGAGGATGGATTGTAGGAGGACAGAGATAGTGCTGCAGGTATTCTGACCCCTGAGAGGTTGCAGTTGTACTAATTTCCAAAGAGTTCAGTAACAGAGCTGTGCCCAGTAAGGATGGGTTTTATAAAAGAGTGGGTTAGCTGGTCAAGAGCAGAGTTGGAGTGTGGAGTGAGGAGCAATGAGGGTCAGGAAGGGTTAGTATGTGCTGTGAGGGACAGTAAGGATTAGGTGGTTGTGCAAGGGACACGAAGGAGTCAGCAGGCCGTGGAGAAGGAAGAGAAAAGGAGTCAGTGTTGTGAGGAGCTGTCTGTGGGAATTCACAGAGAGAAGGTATGAAAGTTTTACAGTAAGATAATAAACTGGTGCCAGGACTGACACCAACAATTGGTGGCCTGTGCAGGGATGAGTCCTGACAGAGAGGATGAAGATGTAATTCAGTATGACACAAACACAAGCTGGAAATGGTGGAATCTTATGTTTCTGCACAGCTACAGGTGCTGATTATGGGCATGGATACTTTCTTCTGCCCTTTTTTTCCTTTTCATTCAAGGCTTTGTTTCTGTATTAGAATTGTGGGGTTTTTTTGGTTCTTTTTTATACTGGAGCACCTTATTTTTGTGATATGCAATGTCTAGGATTTCCTTAAAATTCTGCTCAGAATGACTCCAGCCACCTCCTTTCTTTCTGAAGTGTGGCTAGCCCTGCTTTAGTGACTTCTTTGCAACTGGCTGCTAATGGCCATTCTCATGGAGCAGCTAACAGCTTACAAGAAATTAATGACCTTTTTCTTAATATTCCAGCAAGATTTTCTGTTTTCACAAGTGGGAAGAAAGAGGGAAGTCAGTTTTAGCCCTTGTAATATCTTTTAGAGTTACAAGTGCTGAAATAGCCAGTCAGGAGAAAAGTACTCATAAGGGTGTTATTGAAGTTGTCCCCCTGCTGCATAACTTACAAGTTAATCAATGTTTGAGAGTTCAAAAGAGAGGAAGGTCAACATGGATTCTGATAAAGTTTATCTCACGTCAGTAAGTTCAGAGGCTGGAGAGGGAGGATGTGAAACAATTCCCCAAAAAGTCAGGTGAGGGGATGCAGATCCTCTGGACCCCTGGCTAGGAAGCTGCAGTGGGTCATTTAGGAACAAAAACCATTGCCCAGGGCTGTAGCACAGGGAGTATATTTTATTTTAATCCTTGTTTTTGTTTCCAGTGTGATTCCCTCCTTCATTTTTGTGGGCAGCCTCCAGAAGGTAAAACATGCGTGGCCGCACACACAATGGGGAGAGCAAAGCTTTTGAGTTAAATATTCAAAAGTCTTTATTACTTCTGAAGTTAAGTGGCTTGCCTAATTCCAATGAACTAAGCACCATGGCAGAAACAAAAACTGGTGAAATTCAAGGCCCATTAAAGCAAGAGGAATTTTCCCAGGCTTTTGCTTTCTCCACTCACAAATATTCCACCTTACTTGATTTATAGTGTTGAGATTCTGTTCCTGATTTGCTCTTGGTTCAGAATGTTGTATGCAGCAGAGCAAAAAGATTCTATCCTAGCAGGGAAGCAAAGTGTCCTGGCATCAGAGGAGCTCATGACTGAGAAGTGTTTTTTGTAGATGCAGCAGGAAATGGAGCATTTTAAAGGCCCTTTTCAGCCTAAAGGATTCTATGATTTTGCAAAAAGATGTATCTGAAGATGCTCTAAGCAAAGCCTTCCATTACTTGGAAAAGAGACCTTCAGAAAAATATGATCTGTTGGAGTTTGGGCATTCAGTGCTGGAAGTTGTCTTGACAACAAATGTATTTCCCAAATGATTTTTGCCTTTTTTTCAGCAGGAAATATAGTTGATACAAAGTCAGAATGATGTCAGAAAATGTGGAATGTCTGCTAGTTAACCCAGAGTTAAGAGATTTGATATTTGCTCAAAAAGATGGATATATGTAATAGAGACTTCCTTGGGCTGGGGGTGAGGGGGATGAGTCTAGGAGATTGGCTTTGGGGACATAAATAGGTTCTAAAAATATTTTTTTTTGTTTTTTTGGCCACTGGTGGAAGAAAATGCAGTTCATTAAGGATATTGACATTGGCCTGTTCTGTTGGAGGTACTGGCAAGTCTGTCTTCATAATTATACTGTACATCTCCAGGTTTCCCCTCATATTTTTTTCAAAGCTGTATATTTTCCAGCTAAATGTACATGATCAGCTAGTTGTTGAAATAATCCAAAACAGATTTTGCAAGGCAAATGCATGAATTAGGATTGTAAATGCACTTACCCCTTAGTAAATAACGGTCCCATAGAGAAACATTGATTTTATTTCAGTAACTGGAGGTGGATTTATTCCAGTTAATGTGGGTATTGCTGTACTTTAGCTTGCTCTTCTGGAGATATAATGGTCAAAAATAGTTTTTTTTTTTTACTTTTTAATGCCTACTGGAAAATGTGTTGACTTTTCAGTAGAATGAAAAAATATGTCCAACTCTAGCTGAACTCACTCACAGGAGCTCCTTGAAAATTTGCCTAAATAGGAAAAGAAAAAAAAAAACTTCTCAAGTATGACTTTTAGCTTGCTGTCAGCATTATAGATAGCATTTGCTCAGGGCTTGTTTCAGCTGTTGCCATGTGGAATCACTGAGCTGTTTTCGTATGCCTTCAGGAGAGGCTGCCTCCAAAGCTGTGTCCATTTGTGCAGCAGGGAGAGGTGGATTCAGGCAGAAGTGGGTGGATCTAATTTAATGCTGATCCTCTTCCGTACTGTGAAAAGGAGGGGTCTTTAGATCAGTTTACTGGGTGCGCTTTGCTGCAGAATTCCTGGAACAAGCCTTCTCCCTGAGCAGAAGCAGTCATTGCATTGTGGAGATTCTCCTCTCTAGTCTCCGTCACATGGAGCTCTTCCTGTGCAGAGTTCCATCACTCCAGCCTGGAGTGGGTAATGGAGCAGCATGAGGTGAGCACCAGGGCCTCTCTCCTGTAGCTCCTGGGCTGGGCTGAGCCCCTCCAGGGGCTGTGCTTGGTGATTTGTGGATGCTTTTGACACCGTGTGTGCAGCAAGGTGAAGTTCCTTGAGCTATGTCTATGGCAGCTGCATTCATCTCTCATAGCAGTGGTAAATAAACCTCAGGTAGATCCCTCTGGTCAGGAAAGGATTTGAAAGAGGATCCCAACTCACTTTTTTTCCCTGGTACACTTTAAGCCTACCCTAGCCTCTAGAGAAGGTTGTTCTACCTGCAAAATATTTTGTCTGGTTCTCAAGTTCCTTCTACAATCCTCTTGGCATTCCTAAAGCCATTAAGTGTATTTTCCCCCTCTGTTTCCTTCTGTAGGCAAAAATCAGGGCCAGCCTTACCAGTAGGGGTCAGGGAATGCCTGAGCTAATCCTGCCTTCAGCACACAAGGAACGGTGGTGGTGGAACAAAGCTTGAGACACCTAAACCTGCAGCCATTTTTTTGCACAGAAATTGACAGTTTTTGTTGGATTGAGTTTGTTTTTTTTTTTTTGACTTAGAGATGGGGTAACTGAAAGGCATTTTAAAAACTTTTATTCCCTTTTCAGTCTATGTGAAGGGTGAGACAATACAGGTGTTATAATTCATGCCATTGCAATCAGAAGTTAACTATTTCTTAATTACAATACACTACAAGCATTTCTTGGCCTATCAGTTTTTGCCACACCATGTTGTAAATGCCTTAAAGCCAATCATCTAAAATTGCCCCTTGTGGGTCTTACTACAATGCATCTTTCATAGCTCTTTTTCTCTCAAGTATCTAGTCTTTTTTGCAAGGCCATCCTTTGAAACTTGTTTAGTGTTCAATTTCTCTCTCCAAATGTCTGTCCTATTCCATGGCATTTCTAAGTCAGCATTTCTTATCTATGTGAGCCTTCTGTCAGGTTTTGAGAATTTTCTACAAATTCATTTCCCACATGTTTTCTTAAGTTGCCGTGTAATTCAGCACTTGCATGGACTATGCACAAAAATATTTAAATTCCTGTTTGCCTTTAATACAGGTGCCTCAAGAACAGAGAGCCCCAGAGTTTAGAAGGTGTGAAGACATGTTTCTTTAAGAATTAATACCAACCAAGCCTCTGCTTAGGTTTAATTCCGCACGTTATATGGCTGTGGAGGATACACATGCAATGCAGAGTGCATGCCGTGTCTCCCCAGTAAAGAAAAAAATTTTGCTTCCCCCACGAATTTTTAAGAGACAATTTATATTCTGCAAGTTGGTCCTCCTCTCAAAATAAGTCTTGAGACTCAAGCTATTTCACTGTTGGATGTCAAGAAGTGTGCCTAGGCCATGCAGCCAATGCATTCCATGGCTGCCACGTCATCAGCTCGTGCTCCCTCCTGGAACAGGAGCTGTGTCGTGTACGGATCCATCTCCTCAACCTGCACTGGCATCTCCGATGGAATGCAGATTTCCTGGGAGTCACACAGCCCTGTGCAGAGGTGCAATAAATCTTTAAACATCATTAAGCTTGAATGTATGTGCACACACATACAAGTTCATACAGTGCAGCAGGTTATGAATCACTTTCTCTCTTTGCTGGGCTGCTTTTTTTTTTCTTTCCCTTCTGGTTTTTCCTCTTTCTCTCTTTTTTTTTTTTTTTGCCTTCCCTCAGGAATTGCTTTTGAAGGTATTTTGATTAGTTATGTAATTGGCCACTTGTACAGTTAAAAGCAAACTTTCAGGTCACATATTGTATGTTTACTCTTCGGCTTTAGGAGAGCTTCATTCAGAAGAAATTGCTATTGTTTCTTTGCCTTCCCATGGGAAAGCTTTAGTTTTGGAAACCATTCAACAAATGTAAGGTATGCAAAGAGTACTGTAAAGACAGTTCTTGAGTTTGCCAACTTTTTTTTTTTTTTTTTTAGCCAGTAGTACCAATTGCTTTCTTCTGTATAAAGGCAGAGGTTTTTCCAGTGCTGCCATGGACTGAGCTTTGATTTCTTGGTGACCCATGGAGCTGATAAATTGTCAGTGTTCTCTCCTTCCTCCCCCCCTGCCCCAGACTGCAGGAGCTTCTACAAGGATGGAATGGCTCACCTTAGCTGATTCTGAGTCATGGCCTCAGCTATTATTGAGACAAGTGACTATCAGTGATAGCATTACCTGAACCAATAGATTTTTATGCTCAAATCTTCTTGTATCTGTTTCACTTCTGGTGAAATGAATATATATTTCAACTGCAGATAGCTCCTTGAGACTGGGAATTCATTGGAGGTGTGAAGATGCTCATGAAGGACTTAACATTGTTTTCCATCAGGAAAGTGTTCTTTAGATGTCTGGCCCACAGTGCATTAGGTATGCATCATATTGTAATCTATAATCACTTTGATTATAGATTTAATACCCAGCTGTACTGAGTCAGAAATGCATTGAATGTATCCCCATCCTAAAATAAGCCTTTCAGAGTGACTGAAGGATTAATCTAGTTTGCAAAATCTGACATTTCAGTTCAAGTGGATATATCAGCTCTGGTTTATTTTGGTTCTAGGGTGGATTTCTCAATTATTTAATCTCATGTTATTATAGTGATAAGGTACTTCCTAATAAAAATTCTGAGTGTAGTTTGTGAAGATAATTTTTGAACACTTAAACCATGGAGAGATGCACTTCTCACCTGAGCATGGTAGATATTTTTTTAGGCATCTCTTATGTTAGATTTCTGGGGAGGACTTGATGTTTAACTGACAAAAAGAGGAATTCCCAGTAAAATGCAACAACTTATTGTGTATTTTTATAAAATTAATGAATTGGTGTTATCAGCTTATCTTTTTAGTAAATATCAGTCTTCTGAAACCCAGCTGTGCTGTCTTCTAAATGGCATAGTGGAAATGCAACAGAAACTTCTAATTGCTGCATTGATTGGTAGAATGAAAATTTCTCAGAATGATGTTGTTACTCTATTAGAAAGCATAGCATGAAAATAAGTTTGGTGTTTGCATCTCCTGTTGTAAAACATAAAAAAATCATCAACTATTACATGTTATACCTTACCTGTTAATGTAATTGCAGTGTGACATAAAAAACCCCTTAAAAGCAACAGGTAACACTTCCTAACCATGATGGTTTGGCTGAGAGAGACTGTCATGAGGAAGCACTTGGGCACCACAATTACATAAACTCTTTTCTATTTAAAGTTTTGATGCTTGGCATAACTGTCATGCATGGGATGACCTTTCCTTCTGTTGCTGTATCCCAGCAGCTCAACTTTGACAGCTTGCAAGGGACACCTCTGCTTGCTTGGTGTTTCACCTTTTCTCCTTCTATGCACTAAGAAAAAAATAAAACTCTCTGAGAAGAGCTGCCCAAACTCTTAGGAAGCAAATTTGTGTCTGGGTGATCACAATTCAAATCATTATTGGCATTGCCAGAGCTGACTGGAATACAGCATCCAGCTTGTTCCATGATTCATCTTCTCCCTGGCTTTTTGTCACTGAACACAGGTTTTTATGGACTCTCTTGCCATGGATCATTTTATTCTGTGTCTAAAACTAATAGCACTTTGGAGTTCAAAGGGAAAAATTTCAGCATTATTGAGAGTGCTGTTCTCGACTTGGGCTGATCTGACCTGGCTTAGCTCAGAAGGAAATCTAACAGGACCTTCTCCTGGGAATGCAAAACCATTGCATCTGTCATTGTCCTGAAAGCTTCTGCTTATGCTGAGCGGAAGACTTTGTAGCACTGTGGCTTGCAAAGAGCAAGACAGGGTTAGCTGGGGGCAGGTCAGGTCTGTGCCAGCCAGGTTAGGGTGTCTCTGTTTAATAAGGCACATAGCCCCAGAGCAGGTTTGGGGGTGGGGATGAGTTAGAGGGCTGCCAGGCAGCTGGGTGGCTTCTTCCTGCTGCTGATACCTCTGCTGGTGCCTGGGGTTTGCATTGTTCCTGGCCTGAGCTGAGCAGCCACACTGCAGCACCTCGGGCCATCCTTATCGCTGGGACAGGGGGAACTGCAAGCCCCGAGGAAAAGTAAAGCACACGGATAATGAAGGTGTGGGTGTTTGTATTTATACAGCAGGGGCTCCATATCAAATGACCCTGGGGGGAAGCTAACCATTCCCAGGCAAAGGTGTGGTGGGAACTCAGATAAAGGTTTGTACATGGCCTGCAGGGAGAATAGCTCAGTGTGAAATCAAGTTTATTTAAACTCTTCCGAGTCTTGCAGCCCGTGGTACTGTGGCAAACACTCATCTCCACAAGCCAGGACTGCTTCCAGGTAGACCCCAGTGGAACTGTCAGGAAAGAGGTGTTCCATGCAGCAGAGACTATGAGAATTATGTGGGCATGTACATGTCCCTTTTTCAAGAGAATGCTGGTTATGTTAATTTCCTTCATTTCCTGCCAGCTTGTGGGTGTTTCAATGAGACCAAAGGGTTTGTGTCTCCTGGCCTTTAAAACACGTGCTTGGGGATTTGCTTGCCATATATTGATCTTTACTGTCAAAGCCTGTACCCCAAAACAGAGGGCAATAAAAAATGAAGTCTTGAGATAAATTTTTGTGAGGGTCCATTTTAAGCATTGATTGAGGACAGCCAGTTATTCTGAAGATATCCTTACTCTGAGGAAAATAGACCAGACTGCCTCCTCTCACCCGCTGTTCTACTTTTATAAAATGCTTGGCTTTAATCATGACTTAAATAAATAAACTATTTATCTGTGAAACACTCCAGATACTGAGAATCACATTGTAATGCAATAGTTTAGGAGGTGGAGCAATAGAAATTGTTTCTTGTGCTTCCTATTAAACTAATTGCTACCAGTCCTCACAGGATCATATTATCTGTAGGTGGGGCTGGGACCAAAGTGTCTGAAAGGGCTTCTTTGGCTATTGCATTTCCATTTTGACAAGTATAAAAACTGCTCATGCAGATCTTTAAATCGATATCTTATCTCCAGGCCCTGAGATACCAACCAGAATGAAGTGCAGCAAGGTTATGAATGGAGCCACATAATGGATTTGGTTGTTTGAGTCTGAGAAATTATGTGAAGCTGCTGAACTGGAATTGCAGTAATCCAGAACATGCATTGAGTTTCCTGGTGTCATTAACACTGAGGTTCATTGTATTTGGCTGCACACAGATTGGGTCAACAGTTTTTATCTCTAGCATAGTAGAAGAGATGCAGTGATCCCTTAGCCTAACAAAAAAATCATTTATAAATTAAATACCAATGGTTAGTGTGTAGGAAATGTTTTCTGGCAAATAGGAGGTCATAGTTCAGTGCTCTGGAATCAAGCAGGGGGGTGGAAATGAGCCTGATTTTCAGCAAGAGCAGGTGACCACCAAGTCAGTGGTATTTGAGGTTGAGGTACATTTGATTCTTCCTTTTAAGTCTATTTCATTGTAAATATAAAGTTATCAAGGAAACTGTGTGGATTTTAAAGAAGGAATACGTGTCCTTTTACAACGATGCTGTTTAAGGAGTTGCAGATTCTAACTTTCATCCCATAATGTAAATATTTGAAGTAGATTGGTATCAACATGACAAAGTGGAATTTCTTTCCTTCTCACTGTCCATCATCCTCCCCTCCAGGGTGCTGTGGGGCAGCAGCTCCTGCTCTGTTGTCCTAAGCAGAGCCATCATTGTTCTGAAGGTTAAAAGTACAGCCAGGGAAGGTTTGGCTGGGCTTTGCTGCAAGGCAGAGGTGGGATACCTACCACAGTCACTGCTGAGCAGGGCTGCAACAGGAAAACACAGGAAGTGAAGGTATTTGCCTGGGTCATGGGTCCACTAAATTTAGGCTCTGATGGGCTAGAGGAGAGAATGAAAAGACCTGAGTGTTTTCATAGCAGAATTGATGAATGCACTGAGCAGCTCCAATGTTTAGTAGCTTTGCCAGTCAAACCCTCTATTTTTTTTTTTTTAATGGACTGAAAATAATATCTTTTGTGGAATCTGACACTTGAAGCACAAACGTTTTTAATCATTCTTTTACCAGGAGAAAAATAAAGGTAAAAACTTCTTTGAATGGAACTGATTTGTTTATTGAGTCAGTAGCCATACCAAAATACCAACATTTCATGAGACTCCGTGACTTCATATAACTTCATTATATCAGTGTGCTGAAAAAATGAACTGTTTGTTTAAGACACCTTCCCTAATGCCTCCGAGGAAAATCTTGATGAGTTAATTGAAGCTTACAGGAGTTAATGAAGATTCAGGCTTTGGTTTTAATCTATTCAAGTTGTCCAGCAGGAATTTAAGGTGTTGAAATTCAAATGTCTAAATTCCTGGGGTCCAAGATGTGTGTACAAGTGGTGTGCAGAGGGGGAGCAGAGGTGCCCTTAGTGAAGTACTCTGGGTGTGGTAGTGGAGGAGAAAAAGAGCATGGTAGGTGTTACAGTGAAACACTATTTCAGAATATTGTATTAAGTGCAGAAACAAGAAATATTAGAAATCTAATTTCTCAAAGTTTTCTACTTTTTTTTTTTTGAACACGCACACATAGATCTGTCCTGTGGTGAGGAATTCCCTAGGTTAAACAACACTGTATGAAGAAATATCTCCTTTTATCAATCTTACATTTGTCACCTGCAAGATTCACTTGCTAGTTCTTGTATTGGTAGCTACATGTAGTAATTGTTTGCTGTTCATCTTTTGCATGCCCATCATAACCTTGGAGATCTTAACCACATGTTCCTCATAAATCCCTGTTTTCCAGGCTGAGCACTCTCAGACTATCTTGTTATTCATTGTGTGGAAGGTGGTCTATTCCTTTGACCACGATTATGACTTTTCTTTTTCCATTTTACATTTTGTAAGATGGGGAAACCAAAATTGCTGTATTTGACCCGTAGGCACATGATGGGCTGTTTAACAGGGAATGTTGTTCCTTTCCTGTCTGATTCCTGACAGTATCTGCTGTCTGTTTGTTTTCTGACTGTACTGGTAGAATTCTAGTGCCTGTGTTAGGGCTGATGTGCTGGGATGAATTCACTACCATGTGTTGAGTTATTTAGTAGGCTCTTCCTACTCTTTACCCTAAATAACCTTGTGCATCTCTGTTTCCTAATCCAGTTTCCTCTGCTAATAACTCACAGTCCTGCACTTGGCCAGGCTGCTTAGAAAAAGCACAAGTGCCATTGCAAACTTGCTGTTTCCTGTGCTGAGGGTGTTTGCCTGCAGCTAAAACAAATTCCTAAACCCGTGGGACTGATCTGTCATGCATCGAACATTGTGCTGCTTTCTCAGCTTTCCCTTCCTCTGTTCCCTCCCTAGCTCTGCTCATTCCCTAGAGCAGGGAGCTTGCCTCCTCTTTTAGGCCTGGAGCCGCAAAATAATCAAGTAAAATGTAAATGATGGTTAATTAAGATGGACTAATGTAATCCTGGTATGTGGTACTAAACTGAATGAATCTTTTGTAATTAAAAATGATGACGGGAACTATCCGTCCCCTCTACTTGCCAGCATTAGTTTTTGCACTTGCCAGTGTCATTCAGACTGCTTTGAGTAGAATAAGTCATTATCATCTCGGTTATCTTTGCTCAGGTTGGTACCAAAAGCCACTTTGACTGTGAGTGTGGTTAATTGCCAATGGGAACTGGCATAAACCTAAAAACTTGCTTTACATAATTCAGTGAATACCTCTGCTAGCTGCCGACAGCTCGACAGCAGCTTGGAGATTAAAGGATGTATTGTCCATGCAAATTTCATGGTGGAAAATAATTACTTAATGATAAAATATCTGCCAATTGCTCTTGCAAACTATACCAAATGTGCTTATTTGTTGCTCTTAAAGAAGTGTGTCTTGCAAGCATCTTCCCTGCTCTTTATACGTGAGCACACAAATGCACCTTGCAGAAACAATTTTGAGATACAATTGCGTTCTATTAGTAACTCCATTAGATTTGCATCTCTTTGAGGGCAGACTTACTCTAAAATGAAGAACTGCATGAGATTCACATTTATTCCTTCAGGCAGCAAGAACTTTTAGATACCACAAGGAGGGGAGAGAGTGTTACCTTAGCACACAGTTGCTCACTTGCTCTCTCCTGATCCCCACCTCCCTCTTCCTCTCCCCTCCTGCAAGACCCGATTGTTCTCTGAAATGTAGTTCTGTGATTTTGCTGCAGGCCACTGGTTGAGTTGCAAGTAAATTGCTGCTTTCTCTCATACCTGTATTTCAGATGAGTTCACAGAGCAGATTAAGATAAACAATGGGGGCCGATAATGGGAGCCAGGAAGGATGGTGAGGGGAAATCACACAGAAAAAATTGGTTGCTTTTTTTCTCCCCATCTTATCTCTGTTACATCTTGTGATGGCACAAAGATATGCAAGAGACATAGCACTAGGTAAGCGATGAGAATATTTTCTTCATATTGAGTGGACAGTAGTTATTTTGTTATTTAATATACTTATCACAATGAATCCTTTCCACATAAGAGGTTATCATTTGACCATCTTAGACCTAGAGATCTCCATGAACTTGTATGCTTTTCAAATTAGTTTTGGTCTTAGGGAAAGGGAATTGTTGGAATGATTTCTAGGTTAAAAAAAGAAATCTTAAAATATTTCTGTCACTAGCCCAGAGTATTCTTTAATGGTCTTTTGCTCTACATAAGCATCCAATGCATATTGGTGAATTTAACTTTCTTATAATGTTAACTTAAGCCCACAATTTTTTCCTTTGCTCCGTTCTTCTGTCTGCAGCTCAGTTAGAATTAAGAATTTGATGTAGGTAACAATTTGAATTTGCCATTGAAATAGAACCTGGCACCTTGCAATGATCTCTTCCAGTGTAAGAAATTGATCTCATGGATCCCAGCATTAAAAAAACCCAACAAAATTAGCTTAAAAATGTCAACTGTTTTATAGCAGTTTCCTACTTAGGATAAAAGATGTTTTCAAACATTAGTGAATTCTCACAAAGGTGGGAGGGAAGTTATATCAGTTATTGGAGCTGACAGAGGAAACCTCTGGCACAAACTGGAAACACTTCCTGATCCCCAATCTTGTGTAGCAGCCAGGAATGGTCCTTCACCCAGCAGTTCCTTATCTAAGATGCAGAATTTGAGATGATGGGAAAAAAGTGCCTAAATGATAAGTAGACAAGCAAATAATAATAATAATAATGTGCTGCAAATTCAAGTTGATGGCAACTGTTGTGAGTTCAGACTGAACAATGCAAGTGTACTTTATGGAGAAAACATGACTGGAAATGTGTAATAATGATGTGGAGCATTTGACCAACAGTGTCTTGAGCAAGCTCCTTGCAGGATTAAATTGCAATGGACCAACTGGAAACTCTGATTAATAAGCAGAAATATTTGTACTGGTATCCCAACTTCAGGGCACTACCTATGAAAATGTCTTTGCTGGGGTGAAAATTGGATGGCACCAGGCTCCTCAGACTAATTATGAACATTTGGAGCTGAAGAAAGTGACAGAGTTTTCATTGACAGATGAGATATGTGTTCTTAATTTGAGAGGATAATCACTTCTCACTTATGGGGTTTTTTGAATTTCGAATCATTCTATGAGAGGAGAAAAATAGATTAATCAAATATTGTAACCTAAACCCAACCAAATCTAGCATTCATCCAAAAATTCCTACTGACCTAGGAGTTCTAATTGTCACAAGAGTTGCTGTTTGATTTCAGTATGTATTGTGTTAATGAAATCTCCAGAAACTATAACCCAAGATGTTTGCTTTTGTCCTCGTTTCCCTCTCACTAGTACACCCCTGTGACTAAAAATGAAGTGATTTACAATTTCCCTGCTACCTGCCTGGCAGCTGCAGGGGTGCAGTTCATGAATTTAAGCTTGCACGTGGCCTCTCCTTTGCCGCAGCTCATAGCCCTATTTATTATAGCTGTTGTTTTGGGGTTTTTTGGAAGCAGAATGAGAACCTTGACAATGTGTCTGCTTGCAAAGACCTGTCAGAGGCAGCAGGGGCATTCAGCAAAATCAACTGCAGCTTTATAAGGCCAACACAGGCCAGGAGCAGACTGGGAAATGTCCCTTCTGCCCAGGATCCAGGTGGAAGAGCTTTGTCACACGTGGCAGGAGTGGTCAGTGCAGGCTGCTTTTGTCCATGCAGAGCCTGTGCTCATGGAAGGGCCTCTTGCTTCCCTTTAGGGACCTATTGAAATGAAAAAATGAAACCTAGAGGTAATAGTTTCCAGTCATAAAGGAGCCTTACATTCAAATCAGTTTTTCTAGTCTGTGCTGCAGTAGTTGAGGTTTATTCATGCTGTTCTTCAGGCACCCAGAGGAACGAGATGTTCATAGCCAATATTTTACTGCAGTTATGGATCTGCTTTTCTTTATCTGCTCTTTATTTTTGATTTAATTTTTCATGAATATATTGAAAAAATATCCCGAGTCTATAATTTTGAGTTTCTCAGTTCTTGGTCTCACAATGATAATTCCAAATATCGTATTGATGTTTGTGAGGTAGGTTCTGAATACTCCGAACAACATGCCTCCTGCTTCAAAGAGTTCATGATTTAGAAGACCAAAAGTCAGTGACAGCTGAGAAGGGCAGAGCAGGAAGAATTTGCTCCAATTTTGAACAGTGAAAGTTGGTTTTGCAAGGTCCTAAAGCAGGGGTAGCACACCG
Organism: Molothrus ater; assembly: GCF_012460135.2. Classification (NCBI taxonomy): domain Eukaryota; kingdom Metazoa; phylum Chordata; class Aves; order Passeriformes; family Icteridae; genus Molothrus; species Molothrus ater. Next base: position 7,283,314 of record NC_050483.2, read on the forward strand.
GTTGCATTCCTTGATGATAAATTAGAAATAACTCATGAGACTGAGAGTTTATTTTAAAGGAAGTAGAGATGCTTTTTTTGTTCCTCAAGCACTTTTTTCCATCATCTCAAATTCTTCAATAGATTTGGAGATATTCATATGGTTAATACAAATTTAGTATTTTGAAAGGTTTATTCTGAAGGGATTTTCATGTATGTGTCCATTTTTCACTCGGATTGAGTTTCTTGTAGAGTTGTGTGGTTGTATGTACTTGACTTCATTACAGAAGTTATAGTAACTCAAGCAGACAGTAGATCGTTATGAAAAAAATGCAGAAAGTTAAAACAAATGTCTGGCCCTAATACTGGGTGGTGAAAATGAAAATTCTGTCAGAATTCAAGAAGATACCTATGAAAATCTTTAATAGAAATGCTATTAATTGAGTGCTACTTAAATTAAGCCTCTAAACCCACACAAAGACAAATTCTGGAGCACAGATTGAGCATTGGGATTGCTGGCTAGATTTTCAGACTCAAGGCCAAGCACTGCTCTGGATTTCAGAGGCTTGGGGAGGAGAGCAGTGCAGTTTTGCTGTTAAACATCTCTTGTGGCTGCATTGGATCTATCTGGAAGTTCTGCAGAGCCACAGTGGGGTTTTAGGAAAAGTGATGTTTCTTCATCGCCTAAGGAAAACAAGTAAGGAAAAGCCTGTCCTTGTTAACATCTTTTCCATTCACTGATGTGTTTATTTTGTTACGTGTACAACGAATCCCATTTAGCTTTCTGGTTATTGGGAATATGGTAAAAAGTTTGAGAGTGTGGAATTGTATTCCTTGGATAAAGTTCACACCTCAAATAGACCTTAAAGAAGGCATAAAGCCTGCTCTGGGTTCTCAGTTGGGAGTTAAGTGGAACTTAAATGTAGCATAGATCATAGATTGGCAGATAGTAATGAATTTCATATATAGCAGTAGCTAATATGGAAATATGAATTCTTTACTTTGCACTCAAAATACAATCTGGGATACTAATGGTAGGGATGACTATGGCATGTTTATCTGAAAATTGTGGGGGATGTATGGCATGAATAGCTGCCTGAAATGTGGCATTTTCACCACCATCCCATGGGGCTTTCTCCAAATAACACCAACAATGTTCTTCAGTGATTTATATTTGTATTTTTCTGGAAAGGTGAAGCCCACAGATTCTATTTAGCTGACAGTTTCTTTAGGTGACTGTACAACAGCATGTGAAGCACAATAACACAAGCCAATAATTAAAGGAAAAGGTTACACCCTTTTAAGGGTTCTTTTTTTTTTTTTCTTGTTTTTGAACTGCAAACTCTTTCTGTAGCAAATGCAAGCATTGTGAAGAATGATAATGGGTGTCCCCTTCCCTTTAAACTCCTTCCTGCAAAGGGGAAAGCACAAGTGTCTGGCAATGGCCTCTTCCTTCCCTGGCTCTCCGGTGAGAGGTGAAACCCATCCTTGTTTGGGAGCACTCAGACACCTGTCAAGGCTGTGTTTCTGTGCATGAAGGTGAAATCACTCAGGCACCTCTTCCCCTCAGCATGATGAGGCATGAGCTGTCAGTGTGGCCAGCCACAGGACCCCAGACCAGAGCTACAGAGAAGCAGGAGACCACAGGGGCAAAGTGCTCTGAGGCTGCTTTTGAGTTTCACTCTTTCTAGTGGGTTAAGTGAGTTGTTAACCATGAGGTTATTGCAAAACCCTGTGAAATATTGTTGGTAGCTGGGCCTCTGGCACCAGGAGAGAATTCTGCTAATTTTTTCAAAATTCTGGCTCATGTTACAGTGGAACTGAGGATAAAATATCTATCTGTCCTTGCTTCTATTTTGCAAACCTCTAAACTATTTAGCTTGCCCACGCATTGTGGTCCAAAGCATTGTATGTTTTGGATTGTCTGAATTTTTATTTTGGCTTTTTAAAAGGTACACTATTTATATGATTTAGGAAGCTTAGTGGCATGCATACTAATTGTAGAAAAATCCATCAGATATTACCCAGTAGACTAGACAGGCTCCTTCATGGCTGTTATGGTCCATCAGGTAAATACATACTTTGAACATGTACTAATGTCAAAACCCATGAGTTATTTACCCAGGAGATGCTGCTCCAGCATGCTGGGCAAATGTGTATCTAGGGTGGGGTTTTTTCAACAGCTGATTTTTAAACTTTTTTTTTTTCTGAGAAGGCTATATCAATTTTGAAACAGCTGCCATGACCATTTTTTGGAAGTGTACACACATTTTTAAAGCTAACACATGCCAAGCTGTGTGCTGTTATTTAATGTGCATTTATACAGCTCTGTAATGTTGTGTATAATGGGCTCTGGAACCATTTTCCTAATAAGCCAATATATCCCTGTGGTTCTTATGTAATGCTGGCTTTGTCTGGCTGGTAATGGAACAGATGGATTGTTGTTGCTCACACCCAAGCACTTGGGGTAGTCAGACCAGTGCCAGGTCCCCATTTTAATTCCTCAGTGTTGCCCAAGTCCTTCTAGGAGATCAGGAACAGTATAAATGCATTGCATACCTAATGTAAAATGTGTGTTTTCTCCGCATTAACCACTTCATCCCTGCAGCTAAGGTAGCTGTTCACTCTTCAGGTAGTTTTATAGCTGAATAATCTGGGATATGGAGAGAAGCAGTAACTTGTCCAAGCTTAACCAGCCGGTCCTGATGTGAGGACACGAAATGTTGTTTTCTAATAGTAAAACTTCCGGGGCTTTCTGTATATTTTGCCTCATCCCCTCTTGTTTTTCTAAATAATGCAAGCAGATAAGGAGACAACTTTTTGTTCTTGTTTTTGATCAGAAAGCACTTTCTGAAAACATCAGGAACACAGGTCTGTGGACCATGGCATTATCTGAAACACGAAGTGTATAGCCCAGTGCATTTGAACATGCCCTCAGGATTTGGATGTCTTCTACCTGAACATTTTTGGTCTCCCTTTCAAGACCAGATTTATGGGGATGTAAGCACTTGAATTTAAGTGTATATAAGTTGAATTTAAGTGTGTGCACCATAATCTTTTTCCTCTTTGATTTTGCCATCATCCCCTACTCTGACTTTTCAGGGAAAAACATCCGAACTTGGCATGGTATTTGCAAAGTTTCAGCATGCAGCTACAATGGAGAGGCCAAGCTGCAGCCCCAGGCAGGGCAGTGCAGGGAGGGGAAGGGGGTCCATGGCAATCTTTTCTGCAGGAGTGCCAACATGGCACAATTAAATGGCTGTATTAAATGACACTGCAGTAAAGCCAGAAGGCCATTAAAATGGTCAGAAAATGCCTCTGTTGCACGGTTATCTTTATAACTTAGTCATATCTGTAGCTGGAAGGACTTTGGCTTTCATTCACGTGCCAACCATGTACTACAACAATTAAAATACTGCACTCATAAAACCCTGACTGCTGCGTGCGTGCGCGGCCCGATTGAAGCTCAGCAGATGACTGATCACAGCCCCAGCTGTAAAAGGTGGGGAGAAAAAAAAAATCTGTGATATTTGGGGTAAAAATCAAGGCTGATAGTGGTGTTATGCTCCGTGTTCAAAGTGTCATTGCTGGCTGGTGATTTATATTTTGCATGTTCACCGAGCAGCCTTTCTCCTGCGCGTTAGTTTGGGCGACAATGCATTTTTTTCATATGGGAGGAAGCAACAAAATAATAGAGAGAAATTAACCAATCAAAATCATGGTAAATAAAAGTCTCTCTCTCTCTCTTTCTTTCTTTTTAAGGCCCAAGAGGCAGCTGGCACTCTCAGGCTTTGTTATACTGAGGAAAGAGAACAGCAAAACTGCATGCAGTATAGAGTCAGTGTTATTGAAACTAATGGCATGAATGATCTCACACCATTGTCGTGAGACGGAGATTTACTGTGCTTAGTAGAGAACCCATATTATGGAGAAAAGCATCGATCTACTTCCACATTTTATTCACATGAATGACAAACAAGTTATTCACCACTATGCAGTCACATTCAATCCCTCAGTGTCTGGGTCACAATGCCTCCCAAGTCCCTCACACTTTACAGCTGTGCAGAGCACCTAGCCAATAACTATTTGTCTCCACTTTGCAACCAACAGAAAGGGTTTATTAACCCCTCTTACTTGACCAGTTTACAGTTTAGACTTGTGTTTGCTGGATAATTTTAGCCACAGCATTTGATTCCTACAATAACACGTCCATTAATGCAATGTCCTCTCTCTCCCCCTCTTTTTTTGTGATGGGCATTAGGCAGGTGGAGAGAGAAGCTGTGGTTACATTGCCAGCTTCACTTTTTTGGTCAGATTTTGACATTTCCATGGCCTAGGTGTTCTGCTTCCAAGGGCTCAGTGCTTGTTTCCTATGCAAAGAGTCCAACTAATGGTAGGCTAAAATAAATGAAGATAGGCAGGGAGAGAGATTAAGTGCAGTATGGATGCTTTGTTCTTGGGTTTTCTGTATTTATTGACTAATGCCACCTGATAGAGACTTTTTCCTTTGTTTTTAACTCTAACTTTGGTACAGTAATGGAGATATCATAGTGGTAACTATGGCAGAAGAAGGAAAATGCTGGCGAATTATTTCTGTTTCAGTGAGGAGAGACTAAATGATGGTGAAGAAAAGTCCAAAAGCACCCAGTGCATTGCTTTAATTCCCTGTTTCTTTACGTTACAGCACGTGTGCAAGCCCTCCTTAGCCATGAGAGGATGCTCTTGGTACACAAACTTTGGATGATCCACAGTCCCTGCCACCATCATCCTCATCATTTTCAGTGTAGCCTTTGGGGTAGACTGAAGATGTGACAGGGGAACCTGTGTGCCTTGTGCTACCAGTCCTGACTATTCTAATGGCCTTCTGGGAAATGTGAGATTGATTTTCCAACAGGAAAACTCACTGTTGAGCCCTTCTTCATCATCATTGTAGCTCCACGTGTGTAGGACTCTGCACAGTCACCTTGTCTTCGTAAGCTTTGTTGCACGCTCCTTAATTGCACACATTTTCTGTGGTCTCCAAGATTGCAGAAAGCTGTTGGTTCCCAAACTTAAGTCCCATCAAATCTATAGCCACCTGTTAGCATACAGTTTGTATCATTGATTCTTCACTTTTTTCTTCATTTGTACTTCTAAAAACACATCAGCTTGTGAATTGCTAATGTTTCATAATGTTAAATGATTTGTCCCAGAGGATCTGGTGGCCAAGTCAGGAAAGGAATTTGTCTTCTAAATGCCTGCTCTCATTCTTAAAGGACACTCCCTTGAGTTTCTGCATCCCCTTGATATGAACTCTGACTATAGTGTGGAATAAATGGAAAAAATGTCTTAATATCCATGTTGCTCTAAGGAAAAATTAAATTCTGTGTTTGTCTTTTAATGCATATTTCTGCCTCTTACAACCTCCTTCTCAAAATGGGATCAAATAACAGCAAGATTTTGACTTTAAGAATAAGAAACTTTTCGTTTTAAGGTTGTCTTCCTGCTGGGATTTTAGGGCAGAAATTTCAGCATTAGCAAGATAGGCTGTTGAATTTCTTGCTCTTAAAAATCCATGAGCTTGGCAGATTTGAGTTACAAGCACCACAATTTCAGGTCTTAGAAACCCTTGCAATACGTTGTGGTTGCAAATGGAGGGAGTGGGAAAGAATTTCCAGTCCCAGCTGATTGCACAATGACCTTATCAAATAATTTAGTAAAGGAAAATAACCCAAAAATAATTCCTGAGAACTGAGCTCTAGACATACAAAGTGCTTTAGGCTTGCCCTTCCTGGGGGAAAGGAGGCTTTGTTGTTTTAGATCTGCAGGGAGGCAGAAGTGTTGGAGCAGAACACGCTCAAGAAGCTGGTTTTTGAAAGGATGCCCTCACACCTTCCCCCTATGACCGAGGCAGGAGGGGTTGATTGGTGCATGGAGACCCTCCCTTTGCAGACACACTTTTCTTGTGCTTAAATTTCATCTATCATTTGTGCCCACCTTGGAGATTAAGCTGGGAAATGTGTGGCTCGTTTTCCCTTTTCCTGAGGCGGGACGTGGGATAAAATCCAAGCTGGTTTCCAGACAAAGGCGAGCCCTGTGCAGGCTCCTGGGGGCTGACACACGGGGCATGTGTGGCCAGCAAACATTTGCCTTCAATTCCACAGCAGCTTTTGGAGTTCTGGTTCCCCTGGCATTTTTATCTTTCCCTTGTCTCAGTTAATCTGTGTTATTGTCTCTTGCTAATTCCCATCCAAATATAACATGGAAGTTGCAATCAGTTAACAATTTGGTTTCAATTATACAATTACTTTTCCTTCAGTTGTTCAGATGTTTTCTGTGATTCTTTGTTTTCCCATTTCCACACCTTGGAAATGAAGAAAAATAGGATTGGAAGAAACCTCAAAAGATCTTCTAATCTGTCCCTCTGCCCCAAGGTGGGATCAATTATATCTCCATCCTTCCTGGCAGATGTTTGTCTCTTGCTTTTAAAGTCTTCCAGTGATGCTTATTCTACCATTTTTCCAAATTAAAATGAAAAGTCCTTCAATCTCTGGTTTAATTTTAAATCAGCACTGCAAAAGACTGGTTGTAAATGTGCCGTGGAATATGACTTAAATAGGATATAAATTGACTGTAACCTTTGGGTATATAACTGAAATTAATCTTTGCAGGGGGCTTTATGTAGGACTTCATTAAAAATTAATTTAACTCTGCTATCATGAATCTTTCACAGCTTTTGCAATTCTTTTAAACATGATAGTTCTTGCCATTTGATTACAGAAATTAGTTTAATTATAGATTGATGTCAAATGCATGATGAAACACAAATATACATTCAGAAAATTTAAATACAAATTCTTTTGCCTACTCAACACAAACAGATTCCTATTTGATAAATGCTTGTTTATAGGAACTGCCAATTTTATAATTCTAGTCTTAATGAGAAAACTAGCATACCTGTGTGTCAAGGGTTGGAATATTCTTAGCTTCTGTGTACATTGTGTGTTTTCCATTTATATAGAATTTGCTACTAGAAGTGTGCCATTGCTGCTGGGCTGAAAATATATCCAGTGACATGAAAAACTAGCAACTGTTATAACATTTTAAGACCTGGCAATCTTCTGCAGCCACCATATGATATTTCTGGTGTTGAGGGTCTTTTGAATTTCTGAAAATGCTGGAAGGTTTCTGATAGAAGTGTATTAAAATTGTAGCAGATCATAAATTGGTCAGCCATTAAATAGGAAGTTCCTGGGTCCACATTTTGTGAAAATCTCAGACTTGGTAAGGAAGCTAGCTAGAATTTGGGGCTTTATTTAGAGCTTCATGTTATCCAAGATCCCTCTCTCATGAGGTGCTCAAATGTCCAAGATTTGTACATATTCTTAAGATTTTACAAAGATTTTTGTTGTCTCAGTTGCAAAAAGTGGATAATTAATAACTACTTCATCTTGTAAATGTGCATATTTGACTAGAGGTTCTCTTTTGCAGGTTGTTAGAGTTAGTTCCAAATTTTCCTTACCATTTCTCTTGCCTTTCCCTCCTTCATTTACAGGGTGTTTTCTGCTTTCTGAAACTTGAAGTCCTTCTTCTTTTTTCTTTTTTTTTGGTTTTTTTGGGGGGTGGTTTTTTTTGTTTTGTTTTGTTGTTGTTGTTGTTATTTTGTTTTTAATTATTTTTTATTTTTTCCAGAAAATGTTTACTCGTTTACTCTCATTCTGTGCTTGGAAGTGAGGGTCAGGGCTGCCTTCCGTTCCTCTACCTTGCTAATACTGGAGTTACCCAAGCCAGGGAGAGGATGGAAATTCTCTGGAAAATTGGGATGTACATACACTGGATCAGGCAGTGGCTATGAAGCTGCTCTTGGATAACTCCTCAGGTTTACTCCAGTGCCTGCTCATTGTCAGCTTGGGAGAGTTCAGGAGGTCACCTGAAATCCATCTCCTGTCTGCTGTTGTTCTCCCTCTCAGAGCCCTGAGTGTGTTAATGGTTTCCCAGCAGCAGACGAAAGGAACAGGAGAGATAAGAGGGGCGCAGGGATATTATTCAGCATGGCGCTACACGTGTGACTTGTTTTCTCAGGCTATCACTTGGCATTCATGCTGTGACACTGTGCAGGAGGGGGCTTTGGATGGGCAGGAACCAAGCAGCATCAGTTTATGGAGCAGCGGGTACTTCAGTGCCTCTGGCATTTTTTGGGTCCATCAGCCAGAACAGGCTCCTTTGCAGGGTGAGAATGGACCCTGAAATTGTGGCTCTCCACTCACTCTTCCCCAGTCCTGTGTTTAATACCACTTCCAGCTAACCTTTAGAAAAATGCTTGCGGAGGAACGGGAAGAAGAGAGATTTTGCTAAGATACAAAATGCATTTGATGTGCTAAAAGAGTGAAAAACTCTACAAGCAGAGAGTGTTGACATATCTTATCTCAGTTGTCAGAAGTGGCTTGTGAAATCCAGTGAGATGAAATCCATGCTCTACATATGGACAGTACAGGCATTTCTTGAACTTATTCTAACTTCATTAGGCAGCCTTCATACTCACAGAAGGTGCCTGCCTTGACAATTATAAGTAGGTTCTTGTCTTTTTTTCCTTTGTTATTCCTTTCCTAACACCCTCCTTGTTCTCCTGCTCTGCCTCCTGTCTGACAGCCTGATTTTGGTGCCTTTCAGTACCTGAAAAGGTTATAAGCTAATGAGGAAAGTGGTATCTTGTAACTTCCATATTTTGTTATTGTTTCTGACTTTTTCCCTTAGAGAGTTGGGGGTGTCTGAACACGGAACACAAATCCTTTCCAAACAAGTATTCAAGGATGGAAAAGCAGTTAAAAGGAGAGGACTATAAGAGAAGGAGCACAGAAACTAACAAGAAAGTGTTAGGCATGGAAATGTGAAGCTGAAGTTACACCAGTGCCAGTTAATGAGTTTCTAATAGGGTATGCAGATGCTATCCTGGAGGGCTCTGCCTGGAGGGAGTGCAGCTCCTAATATGCATCAGCAACTTCATGAAAGAAGATGCAGGAACATTTTTGTGACAAATGGATTGTTAAACCTGGTGCCACCGGTAGAGAGGCAGCGAGCTCCTTTCCCTCTATCATTTAATTAAAAATGCTCTGCTTGAGTAGTCTCTTCTTTATGGGAAGTTTGTTCTCCACGGGCAATTTGTGCTGTGAGATGTAAGATACTGGCCCCAGTGCATGTGATAACATTGCATCAACAAGGAGCCTGTTCTCCCGTGTGCCCAGGCAGATCTTTCATTCAGGACAAAGGAAGTGTGGTTTGTGTTAAAGATATAGTTCAACTTTCATAATGAAGCAAGTTGTGAATGATGAATGAAAGCACTTATTGAGCTGAAAGTACACACACCAGATTGAGCAATCTTGATCTTTGTGCAACAATCAGCTGAGTAAGATAAAGCAGGGACTGCATTTTTGACTGCCTCAGTTTGACCTTCATTTTGTACTTTTTTTAGCTGCAAATTAACACATCTGATTGTCAGCCAAATGATTGTTGAAATTTTTTTGCCTGTTACTTGGCGGTGCAAAAAAGATAGATATGCAAATTGCACTCACAAAAGGGTAGGCCAGTCCTCTGACAAGACAAGCAATAAAGTACAGTTGTATAAATTGTTATGCAATCAACATAGGCAGTTATTAAAATTGTTCATTCAGAGGGAGAAATACCATACTCCCTGGCTGATTCTGAGCCATTTGTCCTTCCTCTTTCATGCTCTCTCCTCCTTTTTTTTTTTTTTTTTTATTTTTCCTGCAAAACCAAACACTGCCTTTTTCATCGATCATTCACCATGAAGAAATACCTTGATTGGAGCTCGAGCTGAATCAGATTTTAATTTGCAAGGAGTGTTTGAAACAGATTTTCAAATGGCACAGCAGCACAAAGGTAATTCGCAGAGGCGTGTGTTTAAAATAAGGGGCTAGGTTATAGGAAAATCCGGAATGTGGGCTGGAACGTGTTCCAGAATTCCACCCTCTTGTCCTGGCTACACAAACAATGTGACCCAGGCCTGCCAAGAGTTGTCGTGTTTAAATAGAGAGAGAGAGAAGGAAAGTGGCAAGAATTCCCTCAGCACCATAATCCCTGCAGCCCTGCTACTTGGCACTTTTAGGAGAAAGGCGGATGCAGGGAACAAGAATAAGACATAGCACACTCCACCTCCTCTCTCCAATGAACACTGCTTAGAATTCCATCTAATCTGGGAGAATAAACATTTCTGAGGCTTTTCTCTGAACATTTGATCTCAGTGACTAGAGCAGTTCATTTTAATTTTTCTTTAATTCCTTGCTATTTTTCTAACTCTGTGCTTGCAGCATCAGCTTTGCACGTTGTGCACTCCAAGACATAACTTGAAAATCAAATCCTGGGATTCTTAATCAAAATCCTACAAACTTTAACAGAATATTTGCTTTAGGAAAAACTTGGCAGTGTAGCTGCTGCTGAGTTGACAATTAGAAACAGTTAAGGAGCATATCGCTAAGGTGATGACCATTTCATTGGGAGATCTTAAGCTAAATTGCTCAAAAGACAATTTGAATTGATGGGCTTTTATAACCACTTAGGCCAGGAATGGATGCATAATGCACTGGCACAAAAATGTCCATCCCACACAGAGGTTGGCAGGTATTCCTTGTCCTTTGAGGTAACCAATTTTTTATTAACTATCTGCTTCATTTCCAATTGAAATGAAAATTATGTTTTTATGGTCTCTTTTGCAAGTTTTTGTCAGTTGATTTGCTGCCCTTTAATGTTAGGAAAACTGTGCTTGGGGGATGTGGCTGGAATTGGTTTTATGGGCTGTGGCAGTGCACAGCTGAAGCTTTAGGAGGTTTGACATTTTCCTTTTCAAGCTTTGCAAAAAGATGCAGAGCATACCACCACTGCCCCCCATTTTCCCACCTATATGGTAGGTTTGCCACCTACTACACCCTTCACAAAATTTTCCATTAACTTTTTCCTTTAGTAATGTTAAGGTCCTCTTCAGACAGGAATGTACTGAGGGGTCAGAATAAACCCATAGGCTGGAATGAAGAGTTTATTAATGAAGAGTCTCTCCTGAGAGTGAGCATAGAGCTTTCAAATCATCTAGGGAATGGCAGGATCTTTCATTTATGTGTGTCTTAGGTTGTTGCTGTCTTTGAAAATATTCACCTTTCTACGTGTACTGTTTAATGCAAATACAGGAGACTGAAGAGTCTGTGGAAGCTTTTACCCTAGATTTATTCTTAGAACAGGTGCTTTTGCATTTGTTTCACCTACAAAGTGGGAAAACTCATGGTCAGCTTCCCAAAAGTGTTAGACTCAAGCAATTGATACTGTAAATTATGAGAGACACTGAGTAAAAGGCAGCTGGTATGCTCAGCACTGCGTAGCTATTAATCTCCAGGCCAGGTTTTTCAAGGAGCTGAGCACTCAGCAGTTGTTGTCAACTTCCAATTCAGCTCCTAAAGGAAATGCCAAAATAATCAAAACTTCTGATGGAGGCCTAGTGCTTCAGGAAATCTAGTCATCTGATTTGGAAATGCACGTGGGCAGTGGAGCTCTGTTGAGTATCCAGGCCCTGACGGCTGTGTTTAAGGCTAGCACATCCTTCTTGGGCAACTGGCATATTAAATGTTTTCAAAGGCTGTCCTTTCGCTTTATTCTGGAAACAATGTTTAAAACACAAGCCTTGAAAGGTATTTCCTCCTCGTTTTGCTCTCTGTGAGACCAAAGTCTCTTTATTTATGAACTGCATTACAGGCAATTACAGCCTGCCATTCCCCACCCAGTGCTGACCTGGGGGGTAGGAAGTAGTTTGTTCTTTATTCCCAACCAGTCTTTGGCTTCTCTCCCTCCTCACTTATCAAGAAGCAGTTTTTCCCATACAATATTGTCAGCTAGTAACCAAATTGAAGCAGTTAAAAGGCTTTGTGCATGTTATCTTGTGGTACAGGCTTCAGATTGTCGAGTGAAAATCTCCAGAGTCTGTTGGCAACATTTGGAACTGGTGGATGCCCCTCAAAATAACTTTAGTCTTTGTCAGTTGATTGTGTCTTAGTCTTCCCTTTAAAACCAAAGCACAGAACAGAGCAGGGTTGTATGTTCACTGTAATAAGCATTTGAAAACTAGTTGCCATTCACTTTGTCTCTCTCTGTTATATTTATATATAAATGTTATTTTAGAGGACCAGTTATTTTTTTCCTCCTCAGTTTTGCTGATGTAAATGGAGCAACCCAGATCAACATATAACATGGAACTGAAACCACAAATAGCCTATTGCCTGTATTAACTTTGAAATAGGTTGGTTTTGCCTTGGAAAAATGTACATTCCAAATGATCAAGCCCTCATACATTTGTTAGGAAGAGCCTATGTTATGCCTGTCCTCAGTTGTGAAAGCACTTACATGCTTTCACAAAAGTTATCTAGGAGAATGAACTATGAAAGCTATGACTGATGCTGAGAAAGGAGAACAAGTCCAACTTGTTCTTAAAACCCCCCCTGTTCTTCTGGGATATTAGGATCATTGCCTAACATATGGGGGGACATATAGCAATATACATGCTGCTGTATTACCTAGATACAATGGAATGAGAGGATCTCCTATCCCTTCTTCCTTTTAATTCCTTGTGTTCTGACACATATTTTTTTCTTAGAGATTTATATGGCGCAGTATCGCTTACCATTCTGTTTGCAAGAGACTTCCTTCCTATATTTAATCTTCCCTAAAACTGCTCAAATTGTTATGTTAGGCATGCCTGCTACATTCATGTTGAATGCACAGAAAAGGGGCAGCTGCTTTAACAGTTGTCCTTTCTGTTACAGCCTTATCAGAGGAACTATAAAAATATGGATGTCTCTTCCTGTATGCATGATTTGAATGGTGAATAAGCTCTGTGCCGCGCCAGCTCCCAAGAAAATGAATATTGCCACCGCAGGGCTGGCTCAGCGTTGCCAGGACTGTTGTTGATGCACACACGGGAGGGGGAAATGCATCGAGCGAGGCTCCCTGTGTGCATGATGTGCCCTTTAGGTGGTGCCATTGTGTTTTTTTAAGGTGAGGCAGGATGGAGGAAAGGATGCGGCGCACAATGCATCCTCCTACCCGCGGTGACTCGGAAACATCCGAGCGCGCAGAGCCATCCCCACGCACAGGATGTAATGCTGCTAGAGTAAATATAGAACCGCTGCTGTCAACAATGGGGAGGGCAAGGGCTGAAAGAATGGCAACTTGAGACGTCCTTTTTTTTTTCTTCTTTTTTTTGGTTCTTTTTGGGCTTTTAAATGTCAATATCACCAAAAGCGAGAAAGTGCAGGGAAAGGACACTTATTCGGAGTGGGTGTGGTCTGTGGAGTTTAGATTTAAACTACTGCTAAACCCATCCAAAGAAATGGAAGGGTTTGAATGTGTCAGTTGGGTTCACGTGGCTCCTGGTTGAGGATGAATCATGAAGAATCTCAGAAATATGCACAGAGAAATGTTTAGGGTGGGTCTCAAAGTGAAGGCGAAATGCAGTTTGTTGCTAAGTGGGCAGGAAATTTTGCCTTATGGGGAAGGACCATGGAAATGGGGAGTTCAAATCCCTGTTTTCATGGCCCTGGCTGGCCAGTTTCTTACTGTGCTGCTTTTCTTTATTTTTTTTTTTTTAATACATATTCCAAATTGTCTGAGCTTCAGTTTGAAGCCATGTTCTTAAAGCTTTAATATGTTTTAGATGCTTTGAGAAAGCTGAATTGAAGGGATCACATGCACACAAAAGCATTGCTGTTGTTTACATATTGTTTAGATGGTGTTTTCTTAAAAATCAGGGCACCCTCTGTCCTGTGTTTTCTCACTGCATACGGGTCAGAAAAGCACAAAAGTACTGTATGTCTGAAACACTTCCAGCAGCTTCCCTGGACCTGCTTCCAAAGCTCATTGAAATCTTGTTAACCGAGCACTCTACCTCCCCCTGATACCTCACACTGCAAAGCAGCTTTGAAGGCCTAGACTGAATAATGAAGGAAACAAGGGCATCTGGGGTCCATTATTTACCCCATTTCATAAGGCACTTCTACAAAGTCTGCTGCCTGCCTTTTCAGATCCATGACAGAAATAAACACAAAGCCTGGAAAGAGCGAGCAAGTCAGAGTTGTCTGCTGCCCTCTCCACTGCCCCCCTCCCCTTTCCCTCCTGTTTCACAGGACACATTTGTTTCATCTCAGCTACATGGAGTTCTCTTTCTGCCCAAGACACTTGTTCTTACCCCTTCACGGATTGTTTATTCCAAGGAGCTCCTTTCCTTTTTTTTTCCCCCCCTTGGGAAGACATCTCAAACACTCCTGGGTTTTGAAGAAGACCAGTGTGAAGCTGCTCAGAATTTTATTTTCACTTTTTTTCCTAATTTCTTCTCAAACTGACAAAGACTTGAAGGCTTGAATTGCGATTGTGGCTGCATTAGGAAAACACACGTGAAATGTCAGTGGGGTGATTCCCATCTCAGTGTGCTAATTCACAGGAGGGCATTTCAATGTAATGGGGGTAATTTGGAATGTTAATGCATCCCAAAGGCTGGAGCTGCTGCTGAGGGAACAAGTTGTGGAAATTTTTGTCAATTCTGGAGTGTCTGAGCATTTTTAAGAGGGTTGGCCCAAAGTGCCTCTACAATTCTTGTGAAAATAAACGCTCAGCAAAGCTGGCTTTCCAGTGAAAGCCTTTTTGGAATGCTCAGTCAACACTAGAGCACTTTCTCCAGGCACTTAGCACCCCTAGTGTAGGTGAAGTATCTGGGTGGCTACACCATCACAGAGCAACTGTAACTTGCAAGAGATTCATTTTGCACATTTTTTCCTATTTGTTCTCTGACTAGATGATAATTTATACCGATTTGTTAGTGCCCAGTTGGTAGCTGTCTGTTTGGATGTTTGCACCTGTGGCTGATCCACAAACTTTCAGGTGTTTATTGAGAGGGTGGCAATTATTTGTGAGTCCTTGTTCAAGTCCTTTGCAAGAATGATCACTAAAGCCCCACAGATTCTTAAATTTTATTTTTTTTAATTACCCAGGTAGAACATTGCTATTATATGTTGCTTCTACTTTGATTGAGTTGGGCTGACAGTTCCAAGTTGAGTTAATTTCTTGCATAAATGAGTGTCTGCAATCCATCTGCAATGGACTTTCCTCTTGCACAGTTCAAAAAAGCAATAATGTTATTAATGTGTCAAAAGAGTTCTAGAATAGGATGAAATAAGTCGGAGACCTTTGGATAAGTAGTTGTTTAGGGAGCTCCTAAAAATAATTCTAATAATAATTTATTAGAGTGTCCTAAATGAGGGTTCAGGTCTAAAGGAAAAGGCCAGACAGTGCATATCCTGAATTTTAAGGCTGCTGTAGCCTCTGCTGTTTAATTACAGCCATCCAAGCCATTTTCAAAATGAGGTAGGGCTTCTGTTTCAATCTCCCTGTCTATTGTTCAAAGAGTAAATGATCTTGTGTTCTTTAGGTTGGGATCAACTTTACTGGACTTTATGTGCCTGAAACATCACCCAGAATCAACTCTGAGGTGCAGAGGCTGTTGCTGATCTATTTTAAGTGCACAAAGCTGCTTCCTGGTTATTTATAAAATTAATGGGTGACTTTTTTTTCCTTTCAAAGCAAATGATAGATCTCAGTGTTCACCAGCATTTGTTTCATGGGCAGTTACCAACCTGTGATCATGTGCAGATCATCTCAATAAGAGGCAGAAAAATCTCCCAGAAGCAGTGTGAGTGCCATTTATCTTTCTACCATAATAATCTTAGGTTTAGCCAACAAAGTATCTCACAGGATATTTAGCTGACAGCTCACACCACCAGCCTCTGCTGAATCATTGCTACATGTGCCATTCCTTTTTCTTTTTTTTTTTCTTTTTAGGTTTAGAGAGAATGTTTTGCCACTATAGTAACTGCCAGACAAAATAATGAGCAGTCAAAAATAATGAGCAAAAAAGAAAGGCAACCTGAAAATGATGGTTTAATTCAACCATGACATCTCTTGGTTGGCTGTGAATTGCTGCATAAAGATTTGCCTGTTTTCAGCAACCTACTCCCTATCAGTCACTGATTCTTTAGAACAACAAGCCCCAGAGAGACCCCCCCCAAAAATGTAATGCTTTCTTCCTCACTGCACACTATTCTGATGCTTAGTTTTTCTGCACAGATGAGTGGAATGCTTACTGAATACCTGATTTAATCAAAAGCTTTTGGTTGTACCTTTGCTACTATTTTGGAAGTGTCATGTGAAGACCCTTCATGCCAGGAAGTGTGAGGTGGGTTTGGGACACTGTTAGCCCATTTCTTGCCACACAATTTAGAAGGATGCCCCAGACTGCAGAGCCAAAAAATGAGGGCTAGAATGGGATGAAAAAAGTCGGAGACCTTTGGATAAGTAGTTGTTTAGGGAGCTCCTAAAAATAATTCTAATAATAATTTATTAGAGTGTCCTAAATGAGGGTTCAGGTCTAAAGGAAAAGGCCAGACAGTGCATATCCTGAATTTTAAGGCTGCTGCAGCCTCTGCTGTTTAATTACAGCCATCCAAGCCATTTTCAAAATGAGGTAGGGCTTCTGTTTCAATCTCCCTGCCAGTGAGGTTGGCTTGTGCAGGGACTGTATTATCCCATGTTCTGACTGCAGCCTCTTCTCATGTTTGCAGGCAAATTAATCTCATTTTCTCCATGCTTCTTGTTTAGTAAGGAAGGCACATGACAACCAGTGAGAGCAACTGTAGGAAGAGCTTGTGGAGATGCCACGCATCCTCAGTTTGGCCAGAACCCCACAGACAGCCAAATCCAGAAGATGGTTGCAGTTTAGCTGTAATTATGTGCTTCTTGCTGGTCTGACCTCTCTCCACGCCTCCCTGGGTGCAGCAGTTGTTAGTTGGGCTGGGATGGTGTGGAGGTGGTGAGCACTTGTGCTGCTGCGAGCTTTGCAGACGTCAATGAGCGGTAGCTGCAGTTGCTAGACTTTGAAACCAGCAGGGCCAGCAGCTCTGAGGGGAGCTGAGGGTGTGTGGCATCCTGCTGCCTCACTGGCCTGGAGCTCTCATGTGCTGCAATCTCTGTTAGTTCAGATTTCCCTGCAGCTCACAGCCTTGCACTTCCTTGTGTGGTTCCGCTTGCGTTATTCTTTTTGTGCATTTAACCTTTCTCATTGGGTTTCAGTATCATATTTGCTACTTTCTTTGTATTTGCTGTTGTCCTTCAGGTCTGCTGTTCTTTTGTTTCTTTCTTCTCTATTAATTTTAAATATACCTGGTACTTTTTGCAGTTCAAGCCTGCTTTTCAGAAAAAAGAAAGGTATTGGTCTACTGAGAGTTGTACAGATCACAGGCATGTCAGTAATTGATTCTGTGTAACCATCAGGTGTAAAATGAACAAACAACAGGAACAGCCCTGAAGTCTGATGGCAGTTGTCTGTCTTGCTTTGAGGTGCTCAGGTAGGAACAGCAAAATTATCAATTGCTGTGCTCAGAGAACAGTGTTAAGAACTCATTTTGTCTAAATCCCTACTTTGGGAATTAACCTTCCCTGTGGTGTAGCTAAATTGTTCAGTCTATTAGTCTTAATTTTCTTCCCTGTAAAATAGAGGTAATACTAATTGTTTATGTATCTCATGGCATGTTATAAGCACTAATTAGTGCTGGGGAATGAAAAGATGTTGCTTAAACAAGCCGGGGACCAAGAGAGGAAGCAGTGAAATTGGCTGGATTCACCCCAAAGTGATGGCTGCACTTCTTGATGGTTTTCTGTGTACTTTCATCCTGGGAGACCCTTGACTTGCCAGCTTGCTTACAAATCTTGATGCACCCCAGTACTGGTGGATGGATGAAGGGTGGGGAGAATTGGGGAACAATTCTGTGCTGTGGGCAGAGGAAGAAAGGAGGAGCTGCTATTCTTCAGATTAGGAGCACACAGTGGTTTGAACAGTTGCACATTCTCCTTTCACAGTGCACCTGATCTGGTCCTGCCATGGTGATAGGTGTTTAAAAACCCCACAATTTTACACTTTCTCTTGTCCTTCTCCTCTATGGTGTGTCTGCCCTTTTCCTTTTATCTCAGCATTCTCCATCTTTCCTAACCACATGCACATTACCCACATTACAGTTTCCCTACCCTTTTGCCCACATTCCTGTTCTTCATCCTCCTTGAAGTATTTTCCCCTTTTAAGGGACAGGTTTATCTTGTGACTCAAATCATCCCATGTTTCCTCACGCCTCTGTGTCCTGTTTTCCTTGCAGAGTTATGTGGTGTGATGCATTTATCATGCACCCCTAATCTGCTGTTTGTCCAGTGGTTCAGGCTTGCCAAGACAGCATCTGATTGTTGCAGACTTTGAGATATTGGATGCAGGATTAGCTAGATGGCTGAATGATTAATGAACCAGGCTCACCACCACATCTTGTTAAGCATGAGTTTATCAAATCCATAAGGAGGTTGTTCAAATTCACTATTGTGGATCCTTTTTCCTTCCTTAACAAAGCCCCCACCCTCTCTGCTTGTTGCAAAAATGTTTATTACCTGGTCATATCCTACCTGGTCTCCTGTATCTTCTTGGTCTGCTTTAATGGCCAATTTCATCATCATGCCTGTCTCCCTCTTGAATTATTGTGATTTTTTTTGCTCATCTTTAGCACGGAAATACCTACAACATTCTTGCTCTACCTCTGATAATATCTAGGTCTTTTGCAAATCATCTCAGGTCTATTTCTTTGCTTTTCCATCTGCTATGGTCTCTTTCTGCTCTTTTCACCTCCTAATATCTGTCATGGCTCAGAGCTGCCTTGTTCCTTCTCTGCAAAATTTCTTATTTTCTCAGTATTGCTTTGGAATCAATACCTTTGCAATTTTTTCCCCCCCATCTCATTACTCATCAGTAACCTCCACAAGCTTCTGTCTCAGAATTCCTGTGGCGTGATCTGCCTTTTATTCCTGCAATAAACTCTTGCTCATGTAAGTGGTTCTAGTAAATGTCATCCCCATGGGCTGCAAAACCCTGATGCAAAGAACTGATTTTGCAACACATGTGCACATATAAAGTGACTGTGTACATTGTTTGCAGGTCCTGGCCTGTATAATATTGTTAAATTCATGAGCCTAAGCATGGCCTAGTCCCTGCCTGTCAGACACAATTCCTGTGAGGATTTAGAAGGGTTTGAACTCATCACATGTGAAAGTGCCCTTTAGTTCCAAGCTCTTCATCCTGGCTGGTCTGTGCTTGAGGCAACATCTACGTGTGTGAAAGGAACCATAAACTCAACTGTGTTGCCATCATAAACCTTTTATCTTCCTTGCTGTGTTTATATAAAGACAGTGTGCACAATAAAGAGGGGGGGGGGGGGAAAGGACAATTATGGACCAGAAGCAGCGACACTCTCAGGTCAGAGTCCCTGGAAATCCACGTGGGGATTGCCTTGATGCTCAGCAGCACCAGGGAGGCTGTGCAGAGTAACCAAATATCGCCACCTGGGACAATGCATGTGTGTGCCATCCGTGCAGGGTCACAAATGACTGCACTGCAGCAAACAGCCCCTACCTGCAGTGAATCTGTAGGAACCTCGTGGCCATCAGGGGTTTAGGCAGGTATGTGCAGTGAGCAGGTGTTTTCCTATAGGCACATCTCACGTGCACGCATGTGTTACTGGATGGACCACAGATCTGACATTTTTCTTAGTGAACTTGGGAAAAGAATGAGGTGGAAAAGGGAGGGGGAGCAGAAACCAATCAAAGAAAGCAATACTTTTTATCAATCATATTTGATGCTATTCTTTCTCTCTCTTTCATCACTTTGATCTCTCAAATAAAACTGATACTTTGGCCACTTTCCAAACTTTTAGCTGTGCAGTCTGAGAGGGCCCTGGGTTAGCTGCTGAGGGTATGTGTTTGCAATTATGCATTTGAAAGTATTTTCCCCTCCGCTGAGATAACATTCTTTTTGTGTTACCACACACTTCTGCTGTCTCGTTTTTCTTCTCCCATGGCACTGCAGGCTGAAAGGCCTCACTGCGTTCCCCCTCCTCCCCCGATCTTTGCAACTGATATCTGAATAAAATACTTTACTCTGCTGGTATTTAACCTGCTGAGCCTTTCACTTTCTAGCTGTGAAACACACAAAAAGGGTATCGGGCAGAAACATCCCAGCAGTCTCACTTCTTAATATGCCTCCAAGGTAAGGCAAGAATGAACAGGGTGGGAAAATTTACACTGATGTTGGGGATCTTCAGTGCTTTATTTATAGGTTAACGTTCACTGAGAACAGTTTTACATTTACTTTTCCAATCTCCAATGTTTTTTCCACACAAGAGAACAAATTTGAATATTCTTCTTTGTTGTTCGTCTGGCTGTAATTCAGTTTGTATGGGTAATGATCTGTCTTTTATAGGATAGGTAGGTTATAATTTTTTTAGCTGATGAATTTTGGCTTCACAGCAATGAGTATATGGAATTACATCAATTATTAACATGAGAAGATAGGCTCTGTATTTCCCTGACAAATAGCCAAGTTCCTTGAGCTAAAAAGCAAAAATCTGTGTGACCTTATGAGCCCTTCACACTGCAACCTGTTCTACCACGTGTGATTTTTCTGACCTTGGACTTGCTCATTGGGGTCCAAGAAGGAAATAATATTTCTTCAAAAAGCACACTGCACTCAGTACTACCAGAAACAATCTCCAAGTAGAATTTAAATATTCGCTCTGGAGTACAGCACTCAAAAGGCTTTAAGTGATCAGGGTCAATAAGAATAGGAAAACCACTATCTTGGGTCTGCTCTAGCTTATCTCATGTTAAGTCTGTGTGAAAATTAAACATGTGGGGTCCAATGCTGTGGTAATCCTTCCCTCCCACTGGTTTAGAAAGTTGGTTGGGAGCACTCTCTCCCTTTCACACACATGTGTGTGCTTGCAGCCACATGCACCCACACACGGGGCTCTAGGAGAGGAGCTGCTGCAGTCAGAGACAGGTCCTGCCTCTTTGTGTCTCCCAAGAAGGAATCCTGTAGGATTGTCCTCAGAGAGCACAATTGTACCAGGTGTTACACTGAACATTCTTTGGTTAGGATAAAGCTGAAACCTTTTGAAACATCTCTCTAGTTTTCAATGTAAATTGAGGAAGGTTTTTGCAGGCCTGCAGATACCTGGGACAGGACACAGATTTCTTCATTCTTTCCTTTTTTATAGAACCATCTGGGCAGCTAAAGTACTGGCTGAAATAAAAGTACTAGACCAAATGAATTTCCCTGATGATGTCCTAAATACCCCTGATGCTAATGGCAAGGTGTATCCTACGTGAGAGCAGCATTCTATGAAACTAAGACCTAATGCCAAAACTTTATGCTAATGATCCCCAAATTTCTTTTACACTCATGATCAACTCAATGTTTTTCAGAGATCCACATATACCCTTACATCAAACTTTACACAGAAATCTTAAAAAGGAAAAGCAAATTTGACTGGTTTAGTGGAGGTCTGCAGACCTGCTTGGTGTAAGGATGTGCATGTAATAGCTTCATGACTTGGACCCAAACCCAGTTGTTAGGGTGGAGAAACCCAACAGTGAACTTTTAAATAAATGGCAAAATTGCCTCCAAAATATTTGTAGGACATGAAAATGGCAGTTAAGCGAAGTGTAAATGTTCTCTTGGTCATCTTTCTTCTGCTACTTTCACACAAGTCGTGACCAGCTTCATTATTACCAACATCTTATAGCTCTTGTCCAGCTGACTAAGCTGAGCCAAAAGGGCAGTTCGGAGAACTGAGGATGGGCTGACTGGGTCCTTGGTGCCAGTGTTTGGGGGGTGGACAGCGTGTTCAGCAGACACTGACATTCACAGGAGTGTATCCTCCTTATACTGAAGTCCAGAGTTGGTTTAAATGCCTTAAGGAAAGCACAGGAGGCTGAAAGGGAATCAACGGCGCTGGGTAGGGAAGGGTTTTGTGGATGAGCATCTCTAAGTTTCTGTGTCACTTAGTCTTGGGTGAAAGTGCAATACTGGATGAATAAATGGCCCTACAAGCACCAGACATTTTAAATTGGTATTTCACAGGGCTGGTTGGTCACCTCTGCTGAAAGTCCTGGACTTCAATTGCTGTAAGTTGAGTTAGTCGCTGACTTAAGGGAGTGAAGGGTCTGCCCACTTCCATGAACCTGCAGCCCATTTCCTCTTGGGCTCAGCAGTGCTGCAGTAGCATTTACAGCATGGCACATGACAAAGGATACCAGGCTGGGTATCACTGAGCCTCCCCTCCCCCTCTTCCTGACTAATGTCTTTTCCGTGTGGGACCAGAATCCTGATACGCGTGACACAAACAGAGTACGTGGGAATTAGTTCCATTAAAGCCATGCCATATGGCTCGCAGGGTGCTCTGTGATACCACTGTGCTGCTTGACAGTCCTTCCCTATGGATGGGATCAGTGCATATTCCCTGATTTGCACTCTTTTTTTCAGCATATCAAACAGGGACAGACTTTTAATTAAAAATGACATCATCACGCTGCTGCCAGCTCGTTGCAGGCAGTCCACATATTAATGCTGCTTGTTTCAGTTTTCAATGATCCTATTATGAATTGTAACCTCATTACACAAACCTTGCTATACAGTGGAATTTCAAATGGGGTTTTGTGGTTTTTAGAACTTAAACAGCTAGAATAAGCACAAAGGCAGTTGTGGTCAGGCAGCTTCCTCTCTTACCACAGCAGTTGTGGAGATGCCATTCCAGTGACCACTGTTTCTACAATGAGTCAGTTTCATTTTTAACAATTTGACTCAGTTCTCTTCAAAGGGGGCAGCATGTTATTTATGCATGATTTTTGTGTGCATGACTCTCTGCAGAGGGGTCAGTGCCAACTTGAACCCCTTGGGATCCGGCCTCTTGGAGCAGCCTGGGTTCTCCAGGTGGTGGGAGGTGTGCTCCTTAAACGCTGGAGAGCTGGGGCTGCTGGCCATACATCTGCTCTGCCAAACGTGCCCTGTGCTTCCAGCCATCTGAAAACTCCGTGTTAAGCACAGCTCCCTCTACTAGTGAGCCAATGCTCGAGGTAAGCAACAGTGCAGCCTTTGCAAAAGCCCCTGCAAGGAAAGTGAGATTAAACTGTTGCCTTCCTGAAATGAAAACAAGAAATAAAAGTGCATAGATGCTTCAAAAAGTGGGGGGGGGGGGGGGGGGAAGTATAAATAGGTTAGGCAGTGGCAAGAAGGAGTCCAGCTGTTTCTGTGCACAGTGAATTGTGCATCCCCTAACCCCTGCACATGATTGTCAGTTACCTTCTAGAATCAATGATTAAGTAAACAGGCATTTAAGGAAGTTCAAGCTTTGCACAGCATTCAGCTGCAAGCTCTTAAAGATCATTCATGTAAATTTTACAAACAAGGAATGCAGCAGTTTTCAATCTTAATGAAATTTAAGAATGTCTTTTTCATTCAGTATGACTCACAGTTTTGTTTTGAAGTTTTTGAGCTTCTCCTAAGGTTATGGAGTGGTCAAGCGAAGCCGAACAGGGTTTTTGAAATCAGGAAGCCTGGGCACTGTTTCATTCAGAGAAAAAAAAGGGGAGAGCGAGAGAGGGAGGGAAGGAAAAAAGCCCTATTCCTGTGTTTGATTGAAAAATAAAACTGCTGCTCTCAGTGAACCTTTGAAGTCCCCCAGCCCAGTAATTGTTTCACGACATTTGCAGCTTGAGGCAGCAAGAATGTTTGTGGTTGTTTTAAAGGCATCTGAGTGTGGATTCCATATGGTTTATTTTTATTTTCTTTTTTTTTTCCCTCATTTTTTTTTTCCCTTCCCCACTTGGAGCCTCAAGTTCTTACGCACTGCCCGATACCAGGTCCTAGCCTACTCTATTTCTGCATGAACTGTTTGTGAAAGAGCTGAGTGAAGGCATTGTGGCCCTAAGATTCAAGCGTGCTTAATTCAGAGAAAATCTGTGAATGCCTGTTGAGGCAATAGTTGATTTTAGCCGCGCTTTATCGATCCTATATTTGGAGTGTGGCTTACTAAACACTGTACAGTTTGCTTTCCTGAACAAAAGACCTCTTCATATGGCCTATACTTAGGGCATGATACTCCAAACGCTCACTATAGAGCATAGTGCTGGCTGTCATGCTTTCAATAGGTAGTTTGCAGTGGGCCTGATAGTGAGCCATTGGAGGCAAATAAAGGGCCTGATTCACCACTGTGTTCCTCTGGTCTCTGAGCAGTGAAACTGTTTTGTTCAAGCTGAATCAGATCCAAGCATTCTGGAAATATGTACTATAGGAGCAAGGAAATCTAAAGTCAATTTAAGGCAGGCAAACTTGAAAGTGCCGTGTGTATTTGCAACTCTCCCTCACCTCACCCCCCCCCCAAAACACTGTCCATTGTATATAACACAATAAGTAACAACACTGATCATGTGAATCACTGCAGTCCTGAGCTTATTTATAAGTGACCACTGAGCAAGTCATGTGTCTTTACTTTGCAAGACAAAGTGCTGGAGCAAGTTATAACCAGCCAAGTGCAGGGTTTGCAGCCTGGGCTGCAGTTGTCTCTGATAACAGGGGAACTTGCTCATTTACAGTCAGGGATGTTCTGCTGAAGACCAGCAGTAACCTTTTGGTCTGGTGTGGAACCAGCTGTAGCCACAGAGGAATTGAACCTACTCAGTTATGAAGAGAGAGTCAGACTAGAGGGCACTGCAGACTTCATCCAGAGTGGTCCTTCACTTGTTTGGAGAGACTAAATGACTTCCAGCTCTTGGAGTCAGATATGGTTATCCCTGCAGTTACAGGGGCCTGAGTGCCTTAAATCCCTTTAAAAGGGTTTAATGGGAGAGTCCTGCACAGGGAGGCTTCATCTCTGTTTGTGAGTAGTGCAATATTACAGGAACAGATCTACAGAACCAACCCAGCTGGTGCCAAGGCCCAGGCTGTCCACTCTGCAGGCTTTGGCCTTGGGACTAGCCACAGGCAGGAATCTCAGTTTTGTTTGGCTGAAAGGAACTGGGCTCCTGCTCTCAGTCTGATGTGTGATGGGAATCAAAATGTGGTAATGGGAGATATTTGAAGGAAGAGGTTCCCTCACAAGCAGGCTTCCAACATGAACACTAATGCTCCTGAAAAAGCTGATTTTTACCAGTAACCTTTTAACTGTGTGTTTTCTTTAATGAAGCAACCTGGGTGAATAAAGGATAGGCATTTTCTAAGGGGGAAAATGTGTCATAGGGCTTCTATTTACCAGGAAACAGCACAGCACTGATCAGTATTTCTGTTCTCTTGTGGTCTCACAGTGTTAGAATGGCCCCTGGCATGGTTTGGGCTAACCTGTGCTCTACACGATTCCTCAGCAAGCCAGAGAGTTAAAAGAGTTACCCAAAGAGACGCAAGCATGAAAGTTCCTTGGAAAAAAATTGTAAAGGCAAATTGATGTCTAATATGATCTATGCCTGTTATGTGGCTGTCCTTAGAGAAAACTCTGCTGTTGTTTTATGCTTTCACAGTACATTATCTTCCTTCTTGTCGTGTTGTCCTGTTTAGCGAGGTCTAGTGGAAATTTAGTGAGGTGTAGCAGAAAATTTAATTACAAAATAGTGGAGGGGAGGCTCTTAGAGGGGATCAGGTAGTCCTCAGAATCAGGAGTCATGGCTGGTCTCCAGTGACAAGCCTCCACTGTGGTAAATGGTGCTTGCAGGACTTTGGTCAATGGGCTGATTTCTAAGTGCAACCATAGCACCTGTGGGCCTGAACTGAAAAGAAAGGAAGCTTTGAAGGGATAGCTTTAAAAAAAAAAAAAACCAAACAAAACCAAAAGGTACAGAATATCAGTCTCGTACATACTAGCAGGAAGCACATCAGTGCCAAAGAACTTGGTCTTTGAGAAATGGAGGTCAAAAATGTCTGCTGTTTTTTATGTGCCAAGCCCACAATTCACTGACCTCTTCCAGCCCAAGACAAAAACTGGGCTAAACTCCTGAATTTCTGTGAGCTCAGGGCACAGCTTATGCTGATGAGAGGTGTGGAAATGAGACAAGTCCAAGCTACAGTCACAAAAACCCACGGAGCACAACAGCAGCTGCAAATGCTTCCTGAGAAGTACAAATATTTGGAGGGCCAGCCTGGGCTAAGCTTCACACCCTACTGCTAAACAGTGGCTGAGGCAGCTCACTCAGACCTTTTCCTTTCATCAATTGTCCTTGCAAGGCTGAAGTTAGACAAACAGGGTGAGAAATAGATGAATTGACAGCCAATTGGAGTCCAAGGCATAATTAATGGGCCTAAATCATCATCACCATGAGGCAAGTGCTAAACTTGTAACTCAAATTGCAAATATGATTGCCCCAATGGAAATGGACTATTTGTAATATTTGCTGAATTCAGAATATTCTAGGAAAGAAAGAGTCCTGTTTCAGCAGTTCTCATTCTATTCATGCACTTAATAAAAATCATAAATTATATTAAAAATTATAAATTATAGCAGCATTTGTGAGATGTGTATCCATAAGGGCTGAAGGGAAAAGTCTGCTGTGACCACAACTGGCCATTGTCCCATTGGGATGCTGCTGAAGAGGCACCAGTTCAGTGGGTGGGTGAAATCTTAACAACTAGATTTGTTTGCTGAAAGTTTTGCTAATTACAGGGCAACAGTCTCATAACTCTATGTCTGACCTTATGTCCAAAGGAAAAATACACATTTTGTAGAATAGTGTGGTTTGGAAAGGGCCTTAAAGATCTAAAATTCAACTTCCCCCGTTGCTGTGGGTAGAGGCATCTTCCACTAGACCAGGTTGCTCAAAGCTCATCCAGCTTGGCTTTGGACATTTCCAGGAATGCATGGGGCATTCACAGCTCCTCCTGGGCAACCTGTCATGATGCCTCACCACCCTCACAGTAAAAGAATTTCTTCTCAGTATGTTATCTAAACCCACTCTCTGTCAGTTTAAAGTCATTCTCTCTTGTCCTGTCACTCCATACCCTTGCAAAAAGTCCCTCTCCAGCTCTCTTGTAGTCCTTTAGGTAGTGGAAGAGGCTCTGAGGTCTTCATGGAATCTTCTTTTCTCCAGGCTGGGCTGCCCCACCTCACTCAGCCTTCATAGGAGAGGTTCTCCATCCCTCTGATGATCTTTGGGGCCTCCCCTGGACTTGCCCTGACAGGTCCATGCCTTCTGATGCTGGAAGCCCCAGAGCTGTATCCAGCTGGGGTCTCATGAGAGCAGAGTGAAAGGGAGGCACCACTCCCTAGACCTGCCAGCTGTGGGTTTTTTGGTGCAGCCCAGGGCACGGCTGACTTTCTGCGATATATGTTACTTTTAGGTTCTGCATGGCTTGGAATGAAATAGTTGATAGAGAGCAATGCTTTAGAGAAGAGCCCTTGAAGTCACATTCATTTTAATTGGTGTGGTTTAATTATTTTGCTGTATTTGAGGATAATCTAACTAACCCTGTAGAGGAGATCTGAAAAAGCTGTGGGGGCTCCACTGTGGTTGGGCAAGCTAGGAAATGTCTTACAAGAGGCACCCTGTATCTGACAAGACTAGACTATATTTGCTTGGTGTTTTAAATTCCATGAATTTTTGCATGCCTTTGAATTAATGATTCTTCTTTCAACATCAAAGGGGAATAGAGGACATTTTTACTTTTAACAGTTCTGTGCTGTAATAACTATCCCATTCCTCCAATGACACATTCCTTAGGGTTTTGAAACTGCAAAAGGGAATCCAGCTAAATGTAGTTTTATACCTGTGGTTCTCTGTTTTCTGAAGCTGGGTCAAGTCCTGCAGGGTGCTGTCTCTATCTCCCACTGGTTGCACCTCAAATTGATGGGGAGTTGAAGACACCTTGCAGAATCTGTCCTTGGTGATCCTTGCAGAGGCTGGTTTGCCACATGAGCTGCAGAAATGGGTTCCAATGAAGGCCTTGGATTAGAGAAGCCCTGACTCAAGAATTTTGGTTTTACATCCAGATGTCGTAGCTGACTTCTTTCTCTAAAACTGGCCAGGCAGGATGTAAGCATTTTCTTCAGCGTGGGAAAGTTCATTTCAGTTCCAGTTCACCTTTCACAGTGCAAACCCAGCTCTACTGAATGGTGATTTTTTACCCTTCAGAAACCGTGGTGGTTCATTAATGTGAAACATTTTGATGAGCACTTAGATTTAATGCGACTCTCTTGGGTTTCATGGAGCTCTCTGTGGCTCAGTCTCTCTGCACTCGGCATAGCCGTGCTCCAAAAAAGGCTCCATACCCTTTTACTCCAAAGCTGCTCACAAAATTTTCCTTTCAGTCACAGTTTCAGCATCAGTTTCTCCTAATCTCACTATGAGAGGGCTCCAAAAGTGACATTTTAGAGACTTGGGGAAAAACAACGTGATTTTTTTTCTTTTCATCTGCACGTTGGCAGAATTAGTGGGAACTCATGTTATTTCATCTGCTTTAAGTCTGCTGTGACACTTTTATCCTCTAGTTCTGTATCCCAAAAGCAAAATTTATTAAGAAAAAAATTAAATCAAATTTCTAATCCGAGTCTGCAAGTCCTTGGAAATTAGGAGTGCTGAACAGGTTGTATAAATAATGTAGATGATTTACTTAGATAATCTAATCGCATTCTTAATTAATTATTTGAAATAGCATTGCAACTGCAATATTCAGGCATATCCATTTTATCCCTTGAAGCTTCCTTACACAAGGAACCTCATTTCCATGATTATCCACTGTAGTTTTTATATTCTGGGGTGCTCACCTGAGCTTCCCCTGCCCCTTTCTCAGCCTTTGGCCATCTCTGGGAGGGCCATAACCTCACGTCCTTGTCTGACATGGCTTTTACCTCCCTACACCACCTTCTCCATCTGTTTCTGTGTTTGAGAGCTCACAGGGCTGTCTGGGGACTCATTTGTTCTGATGTGGAGGGTTTGGGAGGCAGCAGGTACTGGCTACCCTTTCCCTGACCTTGATCAATCTGGATCTGAGGAGCAGGGTCTGGGGCTTCCTGCCCCTGACAGCTGCACCCTGGACAGTAGCAAAAAGAATGATAGAGCTGGAGAAGGCCAGGGAAGGAAGTTTATGCAGCATGGAAGCGTCATATCCTGAGGAAATTGAGTGGAATATGTGTGTATAATTATATAGATAAATATAAACTTTTATATTTAAGGAATTAAGAGCACCAAGTAGAAACAAGAATAGGTCTGATGAGAGAGAAGATGTAGGTAACAATGGCAGCAGGCCAGAGGTCACTTTCTGAAGACAAGGAGACGACAGGAACAGGGAATTGTGAAGAAGTGCATTTGACCATAAAGTCAAGTGTACTACTGGCCTGTATTAACAGTGGAGTTAATACAGTTAAACCAGTTCTGTTTCTTCTCTTCCATACCCCTTTTTGGTGTGGGTGTAATCTCTAATTAAGCCCTGAACCTGCAGCTTGGTTCTGAACTTCAGCTGGGGCTGGGGTTTCTCCATGTGGGAGCACAGAGGAAGGAGGAAGGCAGAGTCCCTGCTGCACAGGTCGTGCATGTCTCTCTGTCAGCACTGGCTGCCTGAGCTCTTCAACATCCTCCTTCCAAAGTCCAGCGTGAGGTCATCTTCAGCTCTCCTTCCCAAACTCCCAGCCCACACCTGTGCCTTGTGTGCTGCAGAGAATTAATAATGGCAGAACCACTGCATCCACAGGCCAAACCTGAGGCAGTCACAGGAGGCAGAGAACAATCCAAATTTTGTGGCATAAGGAGTTAACTCACGTGCATCCACAGAAGAGTGTGGGATGGAGACGGTCAATGGGAAATAATGTGGGTCCAGACTGGGAAATGAAGGAAGCTGTTGCCAGAAAATCTGGTTTGGCCATCATTACTGCAGCTGGGACTTGCAGGTGTCTGGGTTGCCTGCAAAGTTTTGAGTGTCTTGCCTAGGTCCAGGTGCTCTTGGAGACTTGTGCATGAAGAATCCTCAGGATACTCAGCTTGTACTGGTCTGGGGTCAGCATTAGGTGGGTTTGCACATTTACACGCTGACTTTTAATTTTAGCAGTTCTGAGAGAGAAAGGACAAAGCTAAGATCGCTGTAATTTGGAGTCAGATCTAGCCAGCAGTAGGAGTTGATTCCTAATTCAGGGGAATTTTTCTATTCTTGCTCTGCTTGCTATTTTAGAGGGATTTTTCATAATACTTGACCTGGGGTGTTGTCATATGTGTTGTTTCAGGATGGTGTCACTGCCACTGCTTAGATTTTTATTGTTCTTTCTAAGTAAGAACAGGTTGCTTTCAGAATTTGGTGGTGGTGAAGCTAAAGAAAATTTCCCTGTGTAAGTACCTGGGGAACAACCTTTTTGATGTTAAATTTTATCCTGAACTGAGGTAAATCATGAGTAAATGCACTGAAGCCATCAGAGTTCATTCAATGTAAAGCCATAAGGTAGGGTCATTGTCTCTGAGTGGCTGTGTACGTGCCAAAAGACAACATGATCTGAGTGTGTCTTGCACTTTTTCAAGAAGAAAACATTTGAAACTGTAAAAGTTCTCAGAGAAAACTGCTGAATGAAAATAATTTGAGGAAGGAAATCTGCAGAGCAATTTACTCCTTCATGGTTCCTTTTCAATTAGAAACACTTTTGACTATCTGGGGTATTCATTTCCAAGGATGCATTTTTCTCTGTCTGATAGCTGGTTCTGAAATTTCAAAAGTGAAATACTACAAGTGGGAAGGCATGGGAAGACAGCAAAATTGTTTTTAAGTGTGGAGGAACTGAAAAGGTTTTCAATAATCTTGTATCATTTCAGCAGTGTTCTCTCTCTAAGGATGCCTTGGAATTAAAGAAAGGAAATATTTACATTATAATTATATTTCTGTTTATTTAATTAAGTTATTAGGCAGATCTGGCATGCAGAGGCAACTCCCCTTAGTCCTAATTGTTTCTCCTAATGTTGCAGTTGCAGCATTATTGAAAGAATTCAGCAAAGAAAGGCCTGCCATCTCTGTCAGGATGCAGCAGGAGGGCTGGGGGGGATTTGTTCCATGGGAAAGGGAGGCACTGAAACGGATTGCTCAGCTGCCCCCTCTGAAAGACAGCAGAGCAATTTCACAAAATGAGACAGGAGTCTGCAAAGGGGGGTGGGGAAGGCGGCTTCCCTCCGAAAACTCTCCCTAGTTACTGAACAGTTTACATAGGCCTGTGTATGAGGAGATTTTTTCCAAGCTTTCCACAAAGCTTTCTAGAACAGTAATTTTTATGTCAGGATATTTATATTAAGAAGCCCGCAAAGCCACAGTCAACTTTCCATGCATGTAACTTGCATGGATCCATATAGAAAGTTTCCATTAAAATACAGCATCCACCGTTGTATTTACTGCTCGGGCTTTAATTTCTACTTAGATATTTGTTTCTTTCTCTGTTAGCTTTTCTTTCCTGAAGGCCCTTTTCCCATTCAGGAAATCACCATAAAGATGACTGTAAGGATAAAGAGCAAAATCAATATATAATTGTGGGTGCCAAATATGTATTTATCTGCACAAGCAGTATTTCACTTTCTAAAACCAAATTTTCTTGGCTTAAATGTGTGTGTGTGTGTATATATATATATGGATTTTCCCTTTATTTTATTAATTCTGGACTGAAGAACTGATGTGCTTCCTCTTTTTTTCTTATGGCTCAAGATCTCTGAGGTGCAATGATGCACGTATGCTTGTTTGTCTATCTGTGTATTGCATTTGATAAAATCAGTTATCCTCATGCTCATACTAGAGCTTCCCATGGAGTATTCAAAGTTATTAAAGGCTTCTGGTTTAATGTTCTTCCCAACCTGTCAGAAGAATTTATGTTCATTTTTGTTTCAGTACTCAACTGATGTGATTTACCAAATAGGAAAAAAAAGCTTTCGAAACATCCTTATTTAGGAGGAAGGTTAAAAAGATTAAAAATCTCATGGAAACCTGTATGTAAATAGTATGACTTACAAACCCCTTTAAAAATTCCTGCTCAGTGGTTGATGTGAGGGGATGAGGCAAGAGAGGAATTGGCTTTGAAATATCTCCAGAAAAGTAGATTAATGATAAAGAAATAAGGAAATAGCAAAACAGAATGGATGGGCATATGGGCATTTTCCAGTAGGCAGCTGTGTTATTTTAGAGAAGAAATAAAAAGTTTCTGGTAACTTCTAAGGGTTCACTGAAGTTGTGCAGTGAGCCATGAGGTGCCTTTGGTTCTAATACAGGAATCTTTTAGGAAGGCACTGATGAAATCTGTCGCGTGTCATTAATAACATGGATTTCTTTTATTCTGCTTTTGCTTATGCCCCTACTGGACCAAGGGTGGGTGAAGCAGGGATCCATGGAGGGATTGTTAAATAGTTTTCCTGACACTTAGGCAGGTGGCCAAGAGCCATAGCTGCAGAAAGACTTGGTGGCACCCAGCAGAGCTACCCCGTGAGTGATGGTGTAGGACAGGGGATTAGACCCACCTCTGCTGAAAGTGAACTTCCAGCCTGTGTCAGCCCTCCGCAATCCCTTCCCAGGTATAGGGCACTCTTGGTGTCAGGGGTGAGTGCATATCCAGTTACACTCTGATGGGAGATGACCCATGCTCCCCCTGGACACATCCAGGCTGAGGAAGGTGGAGCCAGCCACTTTGCCCATCCCCTCACCTCCCAGTCCAGTGCCTGCTTATTAAAACATCTTGGGAGCTGTAATGGTACGCAGATTAAAACTCATGCATGTTTTAAAAGCAGCAGTGAAAACCATCGCAAGAGCAGGTGTTACCTTTGTGAAGTGCAGAATGCTGCTCAGACTTGAGGAGAACTTCAGCTTCTCTTTCAGTGAGGCTGAGACCATGGCACTGTTTAAATCCAAAGAGGGGCCAACAGAGCTTCACCTTCCTGGGCCTCCAGCTACTATGGCCTGCGAGGGATGCAATAATATGGAGAGGGGATTGAAAACAAGTGCAACTGCATTCTTCTGGGACTGAGCTTTGCTCCCTTTTCCTGTTGTGGGGCTGTTCAATTGCTTTAGGGTGAGCACGAGGGACTGGATCTAAGGGTTTCCCATTTAAGCAGCTCTGCTACCACCCAAGTGACAGCTGCCTGCTTGGCTGGGAGTGTGGCATCCAGTAGTAGGAGAAACTTCTTGTTCCAGCTGGCACTTTCTTATCTAACAGTCAGAGCTTTGTGAGTGTGGACAGCTGCAGTTTCAGAAATTGGCTCTATCTGTATCAATTGGATTTGTGAAGTCAGTGAAAGGGCATGAGGCAGATTCATGGGATTTCCTGTTAGTATTAGCAAATGGAATCTACTGCAGAATTTTGAAAGAATAGAGACTCAGTCAGTGGTGCTTAAATGAGGCCTGTGGTTAGGGAAGGCTACCAAAGAGAAAAACCAGTGGTCAGTGAATGTGATGGGCATGATTTCCAGGGACCTTAAATCCTCTTGAGACTAGGGAATATCTCCAGTGTGTGTCTGTGCATGCTGGAAGGCAGAGGGATGATTGGGAAGCAGGTGGTGCCCTGAGCTGGATGGTCAGCCTGTGATGCAGCAGCTTCACCTCTGGAGAAGGGTGTGCAAGGAATGGCAGGAATGTGGAGCCTCGGCAGGGTTCGGCAGTGGCTCTGCCGGGACCTGCAAGTTCCCCTCCCTCCTCTGCCATGGGTTTGTAGCCCTGAGCAAGTCACATACCTTTTTTTCCCTGCCTCCTTTCCAGCCTCCTGTGGGCTTGATGCTGCTGGAAGCGGGAGGAGGAGTTCTGCAGAGGCACAGTTATGTAACAGCACAGGAATAAAAAGCCTCTGCTGAACTTCACTCCTTCCCTGCTCCTCTGGGATGGGGGAGGGAAGAAATCACTCAAACGTTCCTGTTTACTCCTTAAATGTTTCTGTGGGCACTGTATAGGATTTCCCCAGACTGTACCAGATGGGCTATGAGGGAAATCATTGGCAATGCTTTGGCTTAGCTGGGGGTTTCCTAAGTTTCAAAATTACCAGTTTGCAACAGTTTTTCTCATCATACTTGCTTGGCTGGGACTGAACTGCTGTAAAGCCAGTACTGCAACACCAGATGTTGCTCATACCAGCACAGGTATTTTCCTGGCTTTTGCATTTGCTATCTATATGTCTGTCTGTGAGTAAGAAAGTTCATTTAGCCCCTTGAGATATTTGCACCAAAAAGAAGAAAAAAAAAAAAAAAAGAGAGCTGTCTTGTACCAGGAAAGTCAAGTGTTAATTTTTGTGGGGTGTTTAAGGTGGCGGTTTTTCCTCCCTTCCATTATTCCTAAAGCATGGCAGAGGTTCATCATCCC
This sequence comes from Molothrus ater, assembly GCF_012460135.2. Taxonomy (NCBI): domain Eukaryota; kingdom Metazoa; phylum Chordata; class Aves; order Passeriformes; family Icteridae; genus Molothrus; species Molothrus ater. Next base: position 7,317,511 of record NC_050483.2, read on the forward strand.
TACCCAGGACAGCAGATCAGGGGTGCACCTGCACACATGAGCAACAATTTGGGCACAGGTGCCCACCTGTGATGGGCAGTGGCTGAAATGCTGGGGGAGGTTTAGTTCTCCTGGGAACACGGCACAGGCGGAGAGCCAACAGCATGGGTAGAATAGTGTCCTCAAACTGTGGAGCCAGGCTTCTTTTGTGGCTGACATCTCTCAGAGCCCTTGCTTCATAAATTAGAGGTGAGGACAATCATTTGAGGGAGGGAAGAGACCAGCTCTGGTCCCATGGCTAAGTTTTATTCCCTGGTTCTGCCCTTTTTTTTTGTAAAATTTGAAGCCCCTGAATGTTAAGGGCAAAAGTCTCTTGTAGCTGCAAGCCCGCTGCCAACAGCAATTGCAGAGGGATTTGAAATGTGCCTGATGTAATTCTGCTTCTTTCTGTCCATTGTTCAATCAATTTAACAATTTTGGCACTTCTTCTGAAACCACATTATAGAGAATGGGATTCTGCCTGGCTTTTTACTTCCTAACAAGATGACACAGCTGCTTCTCTGGGAAGTCACAGCCCATGGTGGATCCTGGCTGGCAGCCAGCGTGGCCCCTGTGTCACCTGAGCAGCATTGCTGGGGTTTTTCCTAAATGCAACGATGTGATTTATTTTTTTTTTTCTGTGTTGATGTTATAAAAGCCATCAATGGCACTGAGCTGACAGACAAGTTGGCCTTTTGCTCTTCACATAGCAACAGAAAGGGTGACTTTGAATCACATGATTAAACAGTGCTGAGAGCTTTAAAGACCATTAATCAGCAAAGAGGAAGTTCTACTATCATATGCCCTACTTTGAAGAACTGGATGGTTTCAGAGGACTGTATGTTCCTCTTGTGTGTGCAGCTTTAGGATCTGAAAAATGGCAGCTTGGAAAGTTGCTGCACAACATTCCCAGGGCTGTAAAACCTGCGGGGCATGGAACCCTGGGCTTCTGCTGTCTGCATGGTTGAGATTCTTTTCATGAAGGGATGTGAACCTTTCCTTACAAAATCTGCAGTGAAGGTGTCAGCACATACCTTCTAAGCTGGACTGAAACCTTTCAATCATCAACTGAAGCATTAAATCTTATCAATATCAGCTGGACTTTCTCCATACAGGAGGCCTCTGACACATTTATATTTAGCCCTCGTGGCATACATGTGATTACCATTTGCATTGCTTTTCTTGAGATAATCTAATAATATATAGGACTTTTCTGACCAGCACTGTCTATACCATTGTCTGTACACCACCATTTTTCTCTTCAAAAACTTTCTTTGGCACGATACCAAGCAGGAGGTTTCCCACTGTTTTGGCTTTCAAGGTTGTGTTGGGAAGTGAATATATTTTTCTTGCAGCACAGTGGTATCAGGGCTGCAGGACAGTGGGAAGGCTCACTAAAAAGAGCAGCCACTTGCTGTCAGACACAGAGATTTTTATTTTGGAATCATTCAGGCCAGAAGGCAGAAAGAGCAAAAGTGTGTGTTGGAGAAGAAGAATTGGCATGGTCCTTGTGTCTCCACCTCTGTGCCTTGAAACAAATGACAGCTGCTTGTGTGGATAGTAGACAGAAATTTAAACATGCAGCATTTGGAAAATAAAATAAGTGTTTTGTAGCTACATCCACGATGGGCAGGTGGCTAGGAAAGGTTGCTTTGTGTATCACATGTGCTACATACAGCCCAGCACTGCAAAACCTTTATCCTGAACATGCTAAGGTTTGGGGCAGGTTCTTTACATGCTCACATTTCTTTGCTTGAAGGTGTGCTAATCTACATTTAAAAGCTTCCTGACCATAGAGCTTCTGATCAGCAGGGCCCTCAGCACTCCTGGTTCCAGTCAGACTCAAGAGTTAAAGGCGTGATTAAATTTAGATCAATTGAATAACTCATAAAATTGAATTTCACAGCATGTGTAATTGCTCTGCCCAGGCCAGAATGCTGAGCACCCATTGCAATCAAGTTTCTAAAATCTTAGGATGCCATTGCTTTCTGTGGGAAAGCCCTGGCTCTCAAGAAGGTGTTACAGGACCAGCCCAAACTGTTCCTTCAATCCCAGGAGACAGTTCAGAGGATTCTGCGGAATTAATCCCTGTACAATAATAATTCTTGTGCTCAAAGTTTTCCCTTTAAGGGCTAGGCTTTATTTTTTTATCTTGTTTGAAATTTACCAGAAATAAAAGTTGGCCTGTATTTTTTTGAAAGTAAATACAGGGACAATCTCAGCAGTCAGGTTTGCAGCCTCGTCTTCTGAAAAAAAAAAACATGGCTGGAATTTTGTTTGTTATGGAATTCAGAGCCCAAAAATTTTCATATTTTGTGGAGACAACATCTTGCATAGATCTAACACCAAATCTTAGGTGCTGCTCTGACAGAGCTTGTGCTATTTATTCCTACACTGTGTAATATTGACAGTGGTGCTGGGAGCCTGCCTGGCAGACACCCAAGTGACAGTTGAGCATCTGATGTTCTTTTATCCAGTAATGGGTGCTTTGGGGGGTTGTTGGGTTCGGGATTTTGTTGTTTTTTTTTTTTTTTTTTTTTAATACGATCAGGGAAGTTCCTCTCTGCTGCTTGTCTTCCTCTGCCTGAGTGCAGCCCTTGGCTGCCTCCTGAGCTAAAATCTGCAGCTAACCGGACCCTTTTTTTATTTTTTTCATGTTGAATAGCATGTCTCAACGTTTTCCTCTCAACCATCATGTAGGTCTGGTTGCATTCTTGATTCCCATTACATGTCTGCTGGTATGTAAATTATTTCAATTCCCCCACACCCCGCCCTTCTGTTCTTGTACTTTCAAGGAGTTTAATCCGTGAAGGGGACTACTTCAAAGCTCTCACAAGAAACTAATTTCTTGATGGATAGAAGGGCCAATAAAATGAAATAAGGGTTTTATCTCATTGTCTCTATAGGAATGAAGTATAATAATTATTTCAGGCAAATACATGTTGGAGACAATAATTAAGATCTCTATCATGTCTTTAAGGACAAGCAGATTCTAAAATAAGCATTAGTAATGGGATTAAACATTATTGCAGTGCCCCGGATCTCAGCCCTGCCAAAGTGCCTAGCACCTCTGAGTGGATGAAGTTTGCTCACTGAGAGAAAAAAGAACCAAAATATAATTCTGCATTTACAGGACTTTTTTGGCCTGTGTATTATTTAAGAGCTGAGGCTCCAATCTGGGGAAGAAAAAAAAAATCTTATGTGCCTGAAGGAAATGGAAGTGGGGTGGGATTTGGTATCTGTGTCATCCAGAAAGTCTGCTGGCTAACAGGGTAGGTGTCAGCATTTTTACACCAAAGTTCCCAGGGGAATGCTGCTCTGGAGCAGAACTGCAGCTTCCCAGCAGGGCTGTGAGCTTTGCCCTCTCTTTGAGAATCAGGAATTGGCTGTCACTGCCTCCAAGTCTCTGCACAGCAGCAGACCAGGTTAAACACAAGCACCATGTAAAGTGTGGCACCTGTAAAATATTTATCCCAACCATCTGGACGAGGTTTGTGACAAGCTGACCCTCGGTGCAGCAGCTTCCCAAGTAAACTTTGGAGATGGACTGTTTCTCTTCTCCAAAGATTTGTTTTCTTTCTTCTTTCTTTCCTTTAACCTGCCTGTGGCAGTTGTCTGTGTAGGCTCTTTTCTCTTCTGTTCCCTCATACAATTCTCTCCTGCCTGTTCTCAGTGCCATTGCTGCTCTTGTCAGACAGGGGTTTTGGCCTGTTTTTGCATATGTTCAAATTTCTTTTTCTTTCTTTTTTTTTTTTTTTTTTTTTTGTGTGTGTGTGTAAAAATGTTCAGATTGGCCCTAATTAATTTTAGGCTAATTAGCTGCTCAAAACTGAGAACCCTCCCGTGGAAAGACAACAGACTGTTGTGCTCTGTTAGTGCTTAACACTTAGTACACAAATTTGAACCATCTGGCTCATGGCATTAGCTTTGATTTATGGTAATATATCTTTACCATGCCCAACACCTAGGATTTAAATGTGAAATAAGGGAGGCTTCCTCAGGCTTGCTTTTCAGCTCTTGCTGTAGTTTTCTTTCTTTCCAATGGAATTCAGTCACACCTATGAGAGCAGGTACCACCTGTCATCCTAAAATCTGGCTTTCTAAAATCTGCATCTATTTTAGTGTTGTTTAATTAATATTTTTTATTTGAACTAAGACATTTCCTTGATCATCAAAAAACTGTAGACAACTTTTCTGGCATGCTGTAAAATACAAAACTCTGGGGCTGAATTAGTTTCTAAATAGCTTGGGACAAATTAAGTGAAAGCAGCAAATGCAACTTGGTTGCCCAGATCAGCCAAGTGATCCCCACTGTTAGTTTCTTGTTCAGCCAGATCTTCTCACAGGACAGAAATATAGAAATGCTGCTAACCAGCCTGACCTGCTGTCCAAAAGTACTTAGTGAATTTTCTTCCAAATTTTGTGAAACAAATACAAGCTGTAGCAGCAGGCAAAGCTCTAATTTCAACACTCACATCAGTCAGCAGAGCCTGCTACCATGTCTAATATCTGTCTTGGTTAGAAGACAGGTAGGGCCTAGGGGAAAAACAGGGGCTGGACTGACTCATGACAAAACATAACATTCTTTCAGTCCTGTGCAGATCTTTGGAATTAGTTAAAAAGGAGGCAAGTTTGTTTGGCAGGCTGGAGAAGTCAGTGCAAGGTGGCAGCTGGAGCAGCCCTGCAGAGCTGGACCTCTCTGGCTTTATGTCCCTGAATTTCCTAACCTTTGTTAGGCTCTGTTCTCTCTCCAAGGTGGTATTTGTTTTGGTTCCTCCTTCTGTTGCTCCTTTCATACCAGCCTGAGGATAACCAAGGTTTAGACTCTAAACAGTCCAATTAATTGCCAAGCAGGGCTCCCTGGGACCTGGGCCCAAAAGCAATAATAACAGAAAATTTAGCACCTGCAGCAGGGAACGCTGTCCTTCTCCAAAGCGTGGTGCAGAAGTGTGCCAAATGTGTTGTTTCACCAGGATCACTAAGCTGCCTTTCCAGAGGGGATTCTTCCATTTCTATACCTACAGCATAAAGTGGAATGAAAACAACCAAGTATTGTTTTCTTCCAATCTCTTGACCTAACTTGGATAAGAAAAAACTTGAGTCAAGCTGTGTGAGAGTTACAGGTCAAAGTTTTTCTGGGACAATTTTTGATAATGTCAGATTATACCCCTGTAAGATAAGTACAAAATACAAGAATGCTGTAAAGAATTCCCCTTTTGCATCCTAACTATATAGCTTCTGATCAGCAGAAGCTATAAAATCCCACACAGCTTAAAAAAACTTTCTGGATAATCTGAAAAGCTGTTCTCAAGAGAAGCATAGAAAAACCCTTTTGCTTGTTGGATGATTATTCCTAAAGTTACGATAACTTCTCTTTGGCAGCTTTTTTAACTAGCCTGGTGGTTATATCAGCAAAAGGACAGGTGTATTCAGCAGTTTGAGTGGACAAGCTCCAAGCAGAGACCAAGATGCAGCACTGCAGCAGCCTGCAGGATTTTGTCTGCTGTGATTAACAGGTTGCAAATCCTTGCTCACTTTGAATGCATGAATGAGGGAGGACTGGCAGAGCCTGGGGGACTCTGTGTGCTTATGAATAGTGGCAGGAAAAGACCCCTTCCCACACGAGTAACACTCCATTTTCCCCTGCCACCAGTGCAAGATAAGAGCTGGCTTGTTCCTACCTGTAGCTGAGTTGTTAGTACTGAAGGACTGTGTTCATGTGCTGTGTGCCAGCCTGTGAGATGGGGCAGAGAGTTTCAGTCCAGTTCCTGACAAGCAGTTCACTGACTGAAACCACAGCCACAGATCTGTGCTTGTTACCTGTCCTGTTATGAGGAGTCAGAAGGGGAGAAGGAACCCTCCCTTCCCTTAAGTAGGAAGTTCTTCCAAAAACATAAATTCATCATATTGAGCACAACAGGGTGACTTTTGAAAGCATATCTAAAGGTGTGGAAAAAAAATTATAGTATAGCTAATGAAAGCAGATCATCTGATTTGAGCTTATATTAAAAAATATGGGAAATATCACTGAGTCCTCAAGGATAATTGAAGCACATCATGTGAACAAATATTTTACCTTGACCTGACAATGACAACATACAGTGACTTCTAAGTTTACTTTGGAAGCCTTTTCCTTAGTTGAAAAAGGAAAAAACTTAAGTTATTTCTGCTTTTGCTCTATCTGGATGTAATTTTCAGGCACTCTGAAGAGCCTCTGTAATAGCTGATTTATTTCCATGTAAATATAATTATGCTCCATAATCAAAGCCTCTGTGGCATTTCTTTCTGTGACACAGGACCACGCAGACTGAACTCCTTAACACCCCTCTCACCAAAGGACTTTTTCTATAGCTCACTGGAGTTTTAGGGACTTCCCACTGATATCAGTGAGGTTTGGACTAGAAAATGGCCCAAACAGGGCTCTGTGTGAATGAAGTCTGCAGAGTCAGGGCCCCGATGAAAGCATCTGGCATCCTAATCTCCTGGTTTGGTATCAGATCTAACGGAGCTGTTTCATCAATACACGCTGACGAGAGCTGAAAAGATTTGGTCGTGCCTTTGAACATACTGAGGATTTTGAGAGGACAAAGTGGGGGAAAATAGGGACAGCTGGAATTTGTTTTGTTGTTTTTTTGGGTTGTTTTTTAATACAATTTAAGGTTTTTGTTTATTTTTTTTAATAGCGTGAATGTAACGCTTATGAAAACGCTCGCTATACACTGAAATCTTCTATGAATCAACAAAACATGTACCAGCAGTACAAACTTCACCTTGCCTAAACAATGTACATCTCAATTCCGACTTGAAGACTTGAAAAGACCACCTGTAGGGGAAAAATGTTAGTTCGGTATCCAGGGGCCATTCATTCCTTTGCCACTTTCCTGAGACTGCCAATTAGTGCCAACTTGTGGTGGCAGATTTTGTGATGTAGACACATGTTCTCTGGAAAGTGGGCTGAGATATTCGACTCATTTCACATAGGGCACAAAGAATTATTTGCTCTGTGCTATACAAATGGGAATTGTCCAAAGCTTTCCTCTGTGTTAGCCTCTGTACGCTTACTGAGTGTAAATACAGGGGAAATTGGTGTTATTGCAAGGACAAATTAGCACCAGAACTGAGCTGTATTTTTTTAAATGTGCTGCTAATTGTGCCCAATTTGTGCTGGAGTACTCACTCAAATGCAAAAGCACAAAACCAACCGAACACATTTCAGGGTGCCAAAGAGAGCTTGCACTTTTCTCTTAGCAAATTATCCTTCTAGTTTCACACTGCAGCAAGCACCAATTGGTCCCACTAAAACCTTTATCTGGAGTAATCAAATTAGCACTGCATGTTAGCAAATTAGGCTGCATTTACAAAGGTTTATATTTGCTGCAGGTTTGGGCATTAAAGGAAAGCATTTTCTAAGTTCTGCTTTAAAATTTCTTATATGAGTGACATTAATTCTGTGACATTTAAAAAGAGGGAGCTGCTGAAATGGAAGAAATGAGGCAAAATAGTTCTTTGTATTTCACTCCCAGAGAAATGCGAATTAGGAATTGCAGAAGTTTCTAAACTGTGAGATAGAACTGAGAAAGCTGGAAGAGGCTTATTCTTGTTTGCCCAGTAAGCAGGTTCATGCTTCCCTCGGGTACACAGAGGGCCAAATAGGTGCCACTGGTTGTCCTCAGGAAATTACTGGGGCCACACAGCTGCTGTGAAGGGCAATGCAGCATCAGGAACATCACGGAGTTTGCTCCTGCCAAAAGGTGTGCCACGGACAGGGTGGGAACTACAGAATGCTCCCGGGATTGCCAGAAGGAGAGACAAGAAAAATTGCAGGCTAAATTTCTCCCTGGCAAACATCCACAGAAGTCATCAGAGTTTTATTGGGGCTGAGTTTCAGCCACCGAGATTAATTATTTAATGTTTGTGTTATATGAAGATTAACAATGTAATTGTTAAGTACTATTGAGGCTTCTGCTTCCAATATTGTCTTTTGTTTGAAGTTTGTGAAACTCGCTCAAAGCTGGATTAGTCTTTTTTATTACGAGTTGGTTGTGAGAAGGCAGAGAAGGGCAACACACAGAAGTGCATCTGACACTAGGCACGATCACCTTCCTGCTTTAAGCTGATCGCAGGGGATAATTTCAGGAAATCCTGTGGCAAACCAAGGCAGAGGAGTTCCCCAAAACCAGTTACAAACGAGGCTACGCCAGAGGCACCGCTGTGCTGGGGTACAAGGAAGAGATGACTTCAGCACGCAGGGGCCTGAGTCATTATATTTTAGTGCTGGCAGATGCAAGAATTTATTTGGGCAGAAAATTCTGTAGGATCTGCCCAGTCTATGTAGAGAGTGCAGAGCCTGAGTTTTGCCCCTAGTTTTGAGGTCTCAGCCCAGATCACTCAGCGCCTTAAGAAGCTTGTGCATATGTGATTTCTAGCCAGTGCTGTAAAAGAATAAATCACTTGTAATGGATTTCTGCAAGCAGCCTTGTAACAATCAGGCTGTTGATCTGCTCTTCACAGATCAATATCTCTGGAAAATGCTGCTCTATTGACTCAGATGCCAATCCAGGATTCAAGGAAGGAGCTGGAGGTGGCAAGAAGGGCAGGACCAAAGAGGCCTCACAGAGCACCAAATGAGCATCAATCACAGCCTCCTTATCAGCAACACAATGCCATGAAAGAGCTATTGAGCACAGTGATCCAAAGCAATATTTGAGTCAGGAAGTCTCTGCATCTTTAATTTCCAGAAATTGAGAGGAAACCAGGGGGCAAATAAAAAAACCAGAGCACTTTCTCCATGCCCTGGTTGTGGTGCTTTGTCGTAGGTTGACAAGGAAGTGAGTTTTTTGGGAAGTTATAGCCAAACTAATTGCTGGTCAGATTTAAATAATGACACTTGGTGGAACTACTGGAGACATGGATACACCTCTGAGAACAGAAGGGGTTAAAAGCAGAAAACTCTCAGGGGAACTCTCTTTTTTTTTTTGTTTGTTTTGGTGAGTGAAGAGAGAAAGGGGGTGAAGGGAATGGAAGTGGGCCAGCCTCTGCAGGACACAAGGGTGGAGAAACACTGAGATGTCTTGGGCAGCCCCCTTCAGAGGGAAAGAGAGCCCGTGCCTGTGGAAACCCAGGGCACAGGGAATATTTCTCTGTCCGGTTTGGGGCGCCCTGACCCCCAGGGGAGCACTGACTTTGACCCTTATCCATGGGGAAAGTTTCCCAGACTTCAAGATAGACTGGAATCACAAAAGTGTGCAATAGATTATAGAGAGCAGTGTAGGTGCATCGCTTGGTGAGAAATTCAGTGTTTGGGAGTTTTAGTATGCTGTGGATGGAAGCAAGATGGAGGGCAAAGGGTGTTGTCCTGGGTTTCTTCTTCATGCTTCTTCTTCCTTCTTCATGGGTTTGGGTGGCATTCTGTAATTGGGCAGAAAAGTCCCCATTGCAGCTCTTTGGGATCAGTTATTGGGTTAAAAGGGAAAATAATCTAGGTGTCAGTTCTTAATTGGATAATTTAGTCTTAAAAGACCTTGTAACAAGAGATTGTTGGCCATTTTGTGCCTTCTAGTGAAAAGCTGCTGAACTCAGAGTAGTGAGACTGTTTCACTGAACAGAAGAAGATGATCATAGTGGTACCCTCTATCTTCAAAGAAGAAGAAAATCTCTGTTCTCAAGACCCTTGGCCCCAGGGGAGGTGAAAATGGGGGAATTGTTGTCCCAAAATGAGAAATTGTTGTTTCTTAGTACTTAGTAGAGCATCCTATAGAAGGATCTCTACTAAAAGAACCCTATAAACAATTTTAGTCCATAGACAGTAGTAAGAACACTCTACATAAAAAAAAAGATGTCACAATGGCAGATTTTCTCCATGTGTAGCATAAAAACATAAGAAGTTTCAACTGTGTTTCCTGTAGTAAACTATAATACAACAGAAACTCCTCTCTCCCTTAATAAACTCAAAATTGACTATCTGAGAAGTAGTAACTTGACTGAGAATGCCAAAGTTTTGTCTCACTGGACTTAAGTAGAAATTAGGTGGGGGGAAGAGGAATGTTTTACAAAGTTTTCATTCTAATTTTTATGTGTTCCTTTTACTGTAGTGTAGCTGGATAAAGTTTTTTCCTTCTTTTTCTAAGCTTAAGCCTACTCTGCTCTCTTTCTAGTCACATCTCACAACAGTCATTTGAGAAAAATATATTTTCTTGAGTACACGAACACTACGCCAACACCAACCCATAGCATGCTCCTTGGTCAAGCATCCTCCAGTGACAACTGGATTTGGGGCTGCTTATGGCTTTGGTCTGACACAGAGTGGTGTTTATGTTCTTAGAAGATACTGTCACTACCCTCCTCTGATTTCACCCACAGGAACAGAATCATAGATATGGAAACATGTCCTACAAGTAAATAAGTCCATGAGCCTTGAGGAGCAAAACTGACACTTCGTTTGCTCAGCTAGATTGGGAATTTAAAAACCCCATTTTTTCAAGCAGTCTCTGAAGTTATGCCCCCTCCCTTAAGTTTATTGCATGAGCCAAGAGAGGGAGGCTATTCTTTCTAACAATGCCCTTTCAGCTACTTTGATGCTAAAAATAAAAAATGTTTGATAGCTATCCAAGCAAAGAAGGTGAAAACAGTAATTTCCAGCTTTTCTTAAGCTCTTTGGCTATATACATTTGATAAAAGCCCAGCAGATGAAGTCAGATTGGTTTTTTTCCCTGCTTTTTATGCCTATAAACTCCCTTTCACTTCTCTGAAGCCTGGACAGTTAGGATTGAAAATGTCTGCTCATTAATAGACTTGCAGAGCAACAGTACATTTTCAGCAGAGATAATGGATATTCCTGATAGTTACTGGAGTTTATGATTAAGCTAAATTTATTTTGTGGCTGCCGGAAGAGTGCCTGTCTGAGGACAATAGCTAGAATTATTTTCGTAGTGTTGCCAGTCACACATTACCCATTTAAGATAAGGCTGGGGGATAAATCTCATGGCAGCATTTCACCAGAAATGAAAGCAGATTCCAAGGAGAAATCATATATAAATCATATATATTGATTTATAAAGGTGTTTCTCCTTGCGATCTGCTTTTGCAGCACCAGTGACAGGGTTGAAATGGAACTTGAAACTCTCCCGATTTGGTGAAGCAATTAAATCAAACTGAGCTTTTTTGTTGGAACTGTTTCTTTTGTTAGGCTTTGGAGAAGGGAATTTTTTCAAAGAGAAATGCATTTTCAATTCTGTTGAAGAACGGAATTCTGAAAACAGAAGTGTTGGGAGCCCTCCACTCAAGCACTGTAGGTGCTGTAAAAGAGATAAAGGTTCTGCTGGGTCTCACCTCATTACGCCTTAGGGGTGGGACTGCCCAGCAGGTGTCACTTCCAAAGACACACAGTGCTCCTTGGATCCCTGCATCATCCTCCCTGGCCAGATGTGCCAGGAGATCTGTCCCAGGCCTCTGTTCCAAGGACTATTTCCACAGTGCCTGAAATGTCAGTTTTTCTTTGTGAGTAAAAATGCATTGTTTTCTGTAATGGAAAAAATAGGGAAAAAAAAATCAACAACCCTTCCTGTTTTCCAGGCAGCTCTATTTTGATAATTTCAACTTCTACCAGTTCCATGTCCTTTTACTAATATCATCAATGGCACTGATGCTCTGAAAAAGAGCCCATGCTGGTGCAGCAGGCAGGGTTTGTGATTCTCTTGCTGACAGGCAAGTCTTCAGTCACTCCAGACTAAAGCTTTTCCTGCCAGACCAGAGCTGGCTGCTGCACTGAGTCTGTGATGGGTGGGTGATGATAAATAACTTGTGCTGACTGGGATGGAGGCTATCACAGTTGGTTTTCCTTGTTGTTAAGTAAGAACTTGAACCCGAGGCTCTGGGAGAAAACTGCTGTGTATTTACTCTGTTTCCAAGATCTCTCTTTCAAAATCCGGTGTCAGTGGCAGGAAGTGCAGCCAGCACGCTGATTTGTGAGCACTTTTCTCATCTCAAAGAGATTATGTAGAGTCTCTAAAGGTAATATACTGCACCTTAGAAGGAACTCTAACATGGAAAAGTATTACAGCATTCCAGAAATATCTGATCACTGCTGATAAATTTTATTTGCCACTTGTGTGCACTATTATGACAGATTCCTCCTTAAAGCTGAGGACAGTTGAAGTCTACACAGGCCAAACTCAAAGCCTTCAGTGTTTTGCTTCACACTTTTGTTACTGGATGGAAAAGTCTTAAAGGGGACGCTTGAACATTAAAGAGGATAAGCAAAGCATAAATAAAAAGGTGTATTTTGCTAATGAATTAAGACATTTGGGGTAATTAAGTGAGCATTTTTAAGAGGTTTAGGTTTTAAAGTAAAAAAAGAAGTAGTTTTCAAAAATACAGAAGAGGTCTTTTGATCACCTCACCAAGGTGCTCAGCATGGGAAAAGTGGGAAACTTAGGAAAAGTCATCCTCTCTCCATTGACTGGAAAGGAAATATGGAAAGAGGAATCAACATGGGGTAGCAATAGACATGTGGTGTCCTCCTCCCTGCTGTCATTTACATTCTTTTTTCAGCCTGAGAAGTTCCTTTTTCATACTGCTCACTTCACTTACAGTCCAACTGGCTTTTGGAAATGAAATGTAGATGCCCAAGTTATTCAGATGTCTAAGTTATTATTTGTCCTCTCTCTACCTTGTCCTAGCTTGTTTTCTTCTGGAGACTCTTTGGAAGGTTAGGGAGCTGGTGGGATTAAAACAAGCCATGGCATTAGGGAGATAAAATCTCATTAAGAAATCAGCTGTGGTTTTCTAATCCCTCCCTGTGAGTCTTGCTCTGAGCCAGAGCTTAGGCTGAATGAAGCAATGAGTAGACCACAGACTCAAATTCAGATCAGGAGTTTGAACCCTTCATGTTTACTCTCCTAGCAAAAAAAGTGGCTCATGTAACTTTGGATGTTCAGGTGGGAAGTGTGGAGTCAAACCCTCACACAGATGAGGGACCTGAATATGTGCTGGCCACCTGCTGGATGAATGACATCTTCTCTGAGGGTCATCCAGGTCACCTCCAAAATCTTTTATCATACATGGGGACTTGAGGGAAGAGTAAAAATATGTTCTTTTTTTTTTTCAGTTTTAAGTTTGTATATGGGTAGGGTGGGGAGATCCTTTCTCATTTCAATAGCAGGAACGGGAAGAAAATGAGATTTAGATCAAGTTGATTGTTGGCATTTTTTTCCCCTTCAGATTTCAGTGCCAAAAAAGCCCAAAACATATTAAGAAAAGTTACATGTGAAAAGTTAGTAGGGTTCACTTCATTGCAGTTATTGGAGTCTACTGATGTAGCATTATCTTTAATGAGGTTAGTTTTAACAAAAACACCCAACCAAAACCAATAACAGCAACAATAAGAAGCTGTTCTGAACCTGATTTAAAGGCACACATTAAACTATCCCTCATAATGGGGAAATTATATGGATGGAGAAGTGCTCCAGAGCTCCTGTACTAACTCAGGTCTGCTGGGGAGGCCTTGGAGCAATCTAAGTGTGCTCTCTCAGCCTGTGATAAACAAACAAGCCTCAAAGAGGAAAATTTAAAAAAAAAATCAGTCTCTGATGAGAAATGCAAAATCTTGTTGGTTTGGGAGTAAGTAGAGGTGGTGAGACTTTTGAGAATGTTCAGGGAAAGGATATCATATTGTAATCCAGTTTATATTGTGTTGAAACAGAAAGCATGAGTTGGAGTGTTTCCATGATCAGCTCCAAGCACTGTCACAGGTCATGACAGGATGGATCAGTTATTTCATTTTTATCCTCAGTTTATATTAAACAACAGTTTTTGTCAATCTGTTCATATTTTTCAACCTGCTTTGTGAAATCCTGATAGCAAATCTGTTCTGAATCTTCCCTCCCACCCCCTGACCCAGCCTACTCTGCTTATTCAGGAAATGATCTCTAAAGCTTGAACACTATTTACATTATCAAGATTTACTTATCTTTTCTTTTTTTCCATTGAAACACTAAGCAGCTCTTACATCAATGTAGGTGTGTTTGAGAATTATGAGAGCCTTCAATTCTCATACCAAACTACACCCACACAAGTCAATTCCAGTTCCAATGACTAAAGGTCATGTGAATGGCAAAAAGCAACAGGTAAGAACCTAATTTTGCTATTAAGAGTTACTGAATTTGCAGTTGTGGTTTATTAGTGAAGGAATTAATGCTACAAGGAGTAAATCCTTTCCCTGCCTTTTGCTGGTGTTTGTTCCCACTCTTCCCGCCATTATTTTTAAAGACAGTTCCAATGGCAAAAATAGACTTCTGATGTGTGAGAACACAGATTTGCCTTTTAGCACACCAGTGAGAGAGAGGCAGTGGTGGGCTAGCTCCTTGCCAAGCGGTAGGGTACTCAGTACCCAGCTCCTTCTGCAGGCTTTGCTAAAAGCAAACATTGGAGTGCTGGGAATTGTAGGGCTTCCCTGAGGCTGATGCCCCCTCTTTGTGCATTATACCTTTCCCAGGGAGACATATTCATATTTCTTAGGTATGGCTGAATTCTCACATTAATTTAATGGTTCTAGTTCTTAGCATGGCCCTTGCTTTCTTTCAGCCAGATCCTCCCTGGGATAGTGGTCTCTTTCATTTGTTCTTCTCCCATACCATACCTGGTTTTAATTTGTGCTGCCCACCTGAGCCAGTTGTTAATCTACAGGCTCTGAAGTCCAAAGGGGGAAGATTCTGCAGATCCTCCCCCCAGCTTTACCTTTTGTCAGGGTGCAAAAGGTGGGGGCAACATGAAAATATCCTCCAGGAATTCAGGAGCAAACCCAGTGTTTATGGGGTCTGTTAAGGGACTTGGCTAGTCTTGGAAATTACTTTTAGGAGAGTAAGTTTGAAGAATAGGAAGAAAATCCCATGTGTGGGTATACTTCTGTAATAAAGCCCTGTTTACCCAGAATCACCTCTTGACAAGACAGAGCCTTTGATTCAGATAATGAAAGACCTGTAAACACTCAAGAAATTTTCTTCAGTATATCAGCGCCCTTGCTTTCTTTGGTCTCTCTCTCTTTCGTCTGCTTTTTAGCTGTACTTTTGTTTTACTGAAGGAAAGGGTCAGTGGCATTTGAATGGTGTGATTGATAGTGTTTCTGTATTACCAGCAAAGTGATCTCTGGATCTCCCAGTCAGTGGTGCTCCATTTCTCTTTAAATTACAGCCACCAGACCTCATTTTACCTTTCTAGAATAAGGTAGGACTTGATGTGAAGAGGAACATATATAATTATCTGGACAAAATGAAGTTATGCTGTGGCTCATCCTTGTTGTTTGTGGCTGCTACAAAGCTCAGAGGTCAGGGTTTTTTGGTTTTGGTTTTTGGTTTTTTTTTTTTTCCTGTCACAAACTGACAGCAGGTCAGGCTGGGTATTTAGGGTAGTTGTGAGCAGGTCAGTGTCATCTAAGCAAATGGACAGAGCTTGTTTGACATGTGGTTTTCTCAGTTGCTTCCTGCTCTATCTGTCCATCCTTTTCAATCTGTGCTGTTGAGACATGTGTAAGTGTATTGACATATTGAGTATATTTAATGCTGTTACAGAAATTGCCTAAATCCGTCTCTGATTCTATTAAATGCAAAAGGTTTTCATGATATCCATAACAGGGAGGCTGAACATTCAGACTGGCAATGTCAGGAAAGTATCTAAGGGACATCAGGATAAAGAGGGGTGGCAGAGAGAAACTGGTAAAGAAGGATAGGGAATAGGAAAGAATTCTTCTACCATGATTTGGCTGGAGCAAATTTGATAGGGCATTTTGCAGCCAGTGGTGGTTTCAACAAAGGAGCAGACCTAAAGTAAGTGCCAGTGTGAGTGCAAGGTTACATGAAACCTTATGAGCTCACTGTGAGATCTGAAGTTAGCCTTACATCTGAATTTGTACCTTGCTTTATTTGTTAGGATCTACGGGATCTCTCTTTGTGTTTAATGGGGTTTGCTGTCCTGCAGCAGCAGAAAGCTCTCAGGTCCCATTTGCAGCCATTGCAAAGAGTATTTTCTGTGCACAACTGTGTCCTGTTGTACCTAAACAACATCTTATTTGGAACACTTGGATGCAAAGCTTCCAGCACAGTCCTCAGCCTCCTGCCATGTTTATCTACACTTCCTTGGTGGTCTGGTCTGTGCTGGAGGCATGGAAACTGATAGCTCCCAAAAGGCTGCCAAATCCACTGCCCTGATCTCTGCTGGTGTGGTGCTACCAGCAATTGCAGTTCTGTCCTAAGGCCCCTGTGCTCTAGTGACATGAAGGTGAAGTTGTTGTTTTGAAAGAAAATAAAATCAACTGAATTTTTGGTTGGTGCAGACATATAAAGCTGCCTTCAGTTGGCTGATCAGTAGCATTAGTAAATAATAATATGATTACTACTTAAACAAGGCCTGATTATACTTTCCTAGGGAAAAGCAATTCTTTACACTTCAAAATTAAGTGAAGGTCTACAACTTTTCTTATACAGGACATCAGGATGAAAGATCACCCTTCTGGTCTGGTCTTTCATCCCTTTACCCTTCCTAGACCTGCCTGGTTATATGGCTCATGCTTTGGGAATATGTGAGGGTCAGGATGTGTGTGGCAAATGGATCTCCAGGAACACCATGGTGGACAACTTTTTGTCAATGTCCTGACAAAAATTTGAGTGCCAGGATAGCAACTGCAGATGAGGATCCAACTGATCCACTGTGCTAGGAATTTCCCTTCAATGCTCATCAAATTTCTAGATTTTAACTCCCCCTGGCAAAATTGCCTGATGCCTTCCAGCTATACTCCAGAAAGCCAGAAGTGGGAAGGTCACCTTTCTTGGGAGTCTTGTGGTGTCTGAAGGAATGCAGTGATTCAGAAATTCTGTTTGCTTAATAATTCATAAGACTTCTTACTTTTCCTGTTAGCCTTTAAACAGTGGGAAGAGCCATGGCAAAATAATTAAGATTAAAAGGCACCGTTTCCTCTTCAGATGAAAGTAGCATTCACTTTGAAATGCTTGGTGGTGACTTGGATTCATGTCTTAGATGGACCTTTGTCTGCCAGAAGCTGCTACCTTTGCACAGCTCCAGAAAAATTGCTGGAATACACTGTGGGGCCAGGAAGAGAGGGGAGTTCAAATGTGGACCAAAGGAGTGTGATAAATCTAAAATAAAGCCGCTGATCCAGGCAGACTTCCATGTAAGACAGAAGATTTAATGCTGTTTACTGGTATAATTTTTCAGAGCTCCAGTTAAATGCAAAACAAATCACAGATATGTTAAAATTTTACTGTGTGGGCTGGACTGTTGTTTTCAATGAGCAGTGGTAAAGCCCCTGCTGTGGTTTCAGCATGGTTAAAAGTCCTATTTTTGCTGTACTCAGTGATTAGAAAAATAGCACGTTTTATACGCTTTTGAGTTATGTGAATGCTTCTGTTTTAAATCATGAACGAGAAAATTGTTAACAATAGGTTAATTTTTTGTTTGTTGCTCAGATGGGATGTTTTAGTCCCTAAAATTGAATGCTAGTGTAAATCACTGTCTCTGCAGCATCGCTGCGTTTGCTTTCAGATGGATTTATGGAAAGATTTGATTTCCCTTTTCTTTAATCTTATATTGGCTTATAATGGAGCCCACACCAGAGCCTTGTAGTGAAGCAGGGAAATAGAGCTGTCTTCTAGCTCATGCCTCAGCAGCTGCGAGGTGCTGGCACACAGCAGAGGAGCTTTGTGCCTTGGCTTTTTGGATTTCATTCAGTCGGCTCCACTTTGCATATTTATTCATAGCAAAGCACCATTAGCTCAAGACTAATAATTGGGATGGCGTGGAGAACACTGCATAAAGAAATGCAGGCCACTTGGCTCTCCAGAGGCCTGGCTGGGTGAGCATTTGACTGATTCTTTACGTCAGGAGCTCTGTGAAGCCTCTGAATAACGTATTAATGCACGTTGCTGCTTTTCTCATCCTCTCATTTAACATATTTCACTTCAGTTGGGTGTTTCTTGAATTATGCTCATGCAGCTTAAAACCTAGCCCACAAGCTAGGTAGGAGGCCAGTTATCTTTTTTTAAAATAACTAGAAAAAATTAACATTTCTGAATGCTGGCTCAAATGTCTTCATCAATTTCAAAGATTAAGCTGGCAGTTTTATATCTTCTACCTATTTATTTGTAAATGAAAATTGAATATCAGCATAAATATGTTTCAGTTTACATACACCTCCATCAAGCTGCTTTGAGTTGGTAGAAACCTTTTTCTTCAGAGATTAATCACTGCAAGAGCTGGTCCTTCGAAAGATTTTTGTTAAAACAATCTTACCTGTCTTCCTACCAAGCCCTTTGGACTTTCCAGATGGAGAGTATGCTGCAATGGGAATCTTAAAGAGAAAGAAAAAGATTATGGTTCAGGGTTTTCTTGTTTGTTAGTGATTCTGGCTCCTGGAAAGCATGGGGTGTATCAGAAGCTGATTGGATTATGAGGGTCATGACTCAAATGTCCCAGTAAAGGGCCAACATTGTGATACTATGAGCAAATTATCCCTGATTCTGGAGGGACATGAATACGTGGATTCATTTTTACCAAAATTTGCATCCGGATATCCAACTGTTAGACATTTGTTTGTTGAACCTCTGTCTGAATGGCAGAAAACAACAGCAAAAGAAGCCATCCCAGGAGCCAGCTTTGTTCCAGGGGGCTTCAGGAAGGGGTGCAAACTATTTTAAAGATTTAGCTTGTATTCTCTGCCTCCTGAAGCTCAGAATCCTGGGGATTTTATCATATGCTGTGATGGCAGAGACCCATTTATAGAACAGCACTGAAACCACTGCAGGTCAAGAGATGAAAGAAATGTTGTGAGAGCCACTGACTGATTAAGCAGTCTGTCATCAATAATGGGTTCTGAGGAAGTGGGACAGTAAATATGTCTGGGAGAAGGAAAAATTAACTCAGGACTGAACCGGTACTTCAGACTGAGGTACACTCATAAAGCAAAGAATACTGTGCTGTACTTCTGGTGTTTTAATTTATGTGTGTAGATAGGAAGAAGTTGCTTCTGTTTCCACTTGGAAAATGGACATTAGACTCTTAATGCACTTTCTGAGTTGAAGTCAAATAAGTGAAAAGTGCCAAGCTAGCAAATAGACCTCTATTACGTCAATTAAGTTGTGGCTATTTATTTTAGAGCTGATTTTGGCTAGAGTATTGTGCTGAATATATTGCATTATGGAACAATTTGACTGTGCTTTAGGTTACTGCTCTGCAGTATGTGGGGAAGCTAATAATGTATAAATATATTAATATATCAGAAGTATAAACCCACATGTGGTTCAGTTGCATCCCAGGAAGGTTCCACACTCCAGTAAACCATGGAACATCAAATGGGTCTGCAGGCAGAGCAGCCAAAGCCTTCTGTCCCATGCTCAGCTCTCACAGTGAAAGTGAATTTAATGCTATTGGAAGACACTTTTGAGTGGTGTGGCTTTACATCAGGTCTGTCAGTGAAATAAGTCACTTCAGCAAAAAATAGTTTTGTGTGAGCATAACCCTATTTTTGTCCTTACGGAAAAACTAAACTAAAAAATGGCACCACTAAATGATCAGTGCTGTAACAGCAAAGGCTCCCACGGTTAACCTGGTCTCAGTCAAATCTTGGTGATGTTAAAAATCACAGTGGAATGGACCTGTGGGTACCTTTCAGCATTTTTCTGGGTTGAGAGGTAAGTGAAGCAGATTTCCCACCCAGCCTCATTTAACGCACGTGGGATATCAGTATCCATATGGAATGCTTCACGATTAATCATCGTGGAGATTTGTCTCTGTGGAAGATGTTTTGTTCAGCCCAGGACTGAAAAACAAAGGATATGTTACTGCCACACTAATGAAAAACACAGACAATCTGCTGTTCATATGTGCCAATTGTTGCTGCAGCCTTTACATAAATGCACTTAAAGATGAGAAAAATAATTGCAGGCAACCATTCTGCAGAAAGCTCTCAGGAATATGGGCTCTTTAGGGGGATGCTTTCAAGTGCATAAAAAGCCATTCACAAACTTAATTCTTGTTCTTGAGTTCTTCTTTGTGCTTGCTGTTGGTCAGTCCATCTGACCACAACACCTCAATCAAAAAAGTGCCAAGCAGAAAACTAAATTGTAGTCAGGGGGTGAGAGAGGTCAAGGGAAATTTCAAATTTTAGGTAGTTTTGTGTGTAAGACAGCACAAGCACAAAACCTGACCTGAAACCCAGAGAACCTTCTAAGGATGGCCATGACAGGTAGAACTGTGCACATACTGGCAATCCAGTCAGCTTCTGAATGTTTTTAAGTAACAAAAAAGTATAAGTAATGCAAAATATTTATATAGAAATGGTCACTTTCTCTGGGCTGAATAATGTGCTACCTGTGGGTAGATGATACCTTTGAATAGATCTGGTTTTGCTCACCAAGTTCCAGTTTTGTAATATTATTGGTAAATAGGATTGGTAACTGGTAAACATTCAGGCTGTTGCCCATCTGAGGTTCAGATCCTTGCAGTATGAATAGACAGGTACTTCTGCAGCCACAATCATCATAAGAATTGTGCTGTTCCCTTTCTCCTGCAGCTTGAAAAGGTTTCTTCTCACTTGTTGTCCCAAACCGTGCGGGCTGTGGCCCTGGAGTATTGGAGAGTTGCCACCATGTCATTCTGCAAGCCCATACTCCACCCATGTGCAGTGCTGGCCCCTCTGCTGTAAAAGAAACAAGCCCCAAAACTACAAAAGGCCCTGGAAAGGGCAGAAAGAATGACCAAAGGTCTAAGCAAGGAGTGACTGCACCTCCTGGGATGCTTCAGTTCAGAAAATAAGGGAGTAAGGTAGGATCTGATAGAAGTCTACAAACCTCTGGTGGCATGGGTGGGTGGATGCCTGTTGCCATCTCTTAGGGTGCAAGAAATAAGGGCTGTCAAATGATCTTGGCAGGAATCATGTTCAAAACAAACTTCTAGAGGTAGACTTCCTGCCAACAGATGCTTTGGATGCAAAAAGTGCCTGCGTGGCTCTAAGGGGAGACAAGGCAAACACTGGGAAGGGACAGCTCTGTTGGGTGTTCCCAAGAGGCCACACCAAGCTCAGGAAACATTTGAGCATAAAATAATTCCAGGACTGGGAAAGTACTCAAAGAAAGTGTCATATACATTTGCTCCTGTTCTTAACTTAGACATGAGGTTTGCTTATGGCCATTGTTGAAGACAGGATGCTGGGCCAGATGGCCATTCTGCAGCTCCTGTATCTGCTATAGATAGGTCTCGCCAAGATATTTTAACACTTGGTATACAAGACATTGATGGTTTGGGGGTTTTTTCTTACTTGGTCAGACTTTCAGGTCCCAGATTCAGTCCAGACATCATTCAAATCATCTTCCTCATGTATCTGAAGAATTAATGCTGTGGATTTTAGTATGATTGGAACAAGACTTTTGAAACAGAAATTCAGAGGGCTTCAGTCTGTTTTCCACCCTCCAAGTATTATTATGGAAATGACTGCATCTTCCTTTGTTTCCATCTGTTATTTCTGTGGCAGTAAGTTCCCAAATATGCCGTAAAGAACTGTGGGCTTGCTGTATTGGCTATAATCCACACATTGCTCTGCTACTTGTCCCCAAACATATCTCTTCAACTATCTTTCTCTGAATGTACAAGCCTCTGTTCCCTATCCAAATCTCATTTAGTTATTTTATCACAAGTGCTAACCACCAGTTTTGGTTGTTGGTTTTTCTGGGATGTTTCAGCCTTCCACAAAAGCCAGAGAACACCGCCATTGGGACCCTTACTGGCAAACTTTTGATCCACAATATGTGTGGTACAAGAACAGTGCAAGTCTCTCATCTTTGTCTTTGGTAGAATGCAAGGCAAGTACATAAAATACTTCCTTATTATAATGCTTAGT
Source organism: Molothrus ater (assembly GCF_012460135.2). Taxonomy (NCBI): domain Eukaryota; kingdom Metazoa; phylum Chordata; class Aves; order Passeriformes; family Icteridae; genus Molothrus; species Molothrus ater. The sequence continues at coordinate 7,339,427 of NC_050483.2, forward strand.
AGTAAGTGTTGCTATTAAGTCATCAGCTAATTTCTGATTCTGTGAAAGAAGCATGTTTTGGGCAGAAATTTTCCAGACCTAGGTTTGTTACAAAGTAAATTGTTTGCTGAATAAAAAGCTTTTAAGCAGACAGACAGCTGAAAGGCCTGAAATTCAACAGTTGCAGTTTGCATGGAAATTGTCTTTATTGTGGAGTTGTCTATAGGTTTTTTGTTTTTGCCTTCATTTTCAGTTGTCTCCTTTGCTTTGCCACAGCCATCTTGTTTAGTCTTTGCCATTAGAAAACAATCAGAAAACCAGTGTTGCCAAGTACAAATGCATCTCATTTTTAAGGTTCAGCTGGGGTTTTTTTCCCTTATGTGATGAATTTTACACAGAGACTGCTGCATGATACCTTTCAAAGATGGCCAACTCTGCCAAATCTAGCAGAAGGAGCATTTTGGCCAGATGTTATTGTTGCTGCCATTGTGAGTTCCACCATTGCAAGACCTTCTGGGCTAGAACAGCACGATTTTCTGCCTTCATATGTAAGGGGCTGACTGGCATAAAAGAGAAATGCTGTGCATCTGTCTAGGTGCACAGCAGAAAGGAGCAGGTGCGCATATAACAATGCAGAGGACTGGTTAGGAGAGGTGCAGCTTCTCTAGGATTTTCAGTATTGTCTAAAAAGCCCTCCAAGCAGAGCTGCAAAATAGCTGCAAACTAGATTGTGATAAGGAGTAGAAGAGATTTAGCAGATTATCAGAGATCAAAAAGGAGAAGTCAGCTCTGTGTGAAAAACTCAGCAGGGCTGAGCAGCCAAAGGAAGGTGGAGGCGAGTACAGAGGTGTAAAGACCTGATCAAGAAGTGTCATTGTCAGCTTGAAGGCCAGAGATTTGGCAGGTGAAAATTAGTAACATTTTTAGGTATTCTAATTCCCTCTCAAGACATGATGCTGGGGCTTAGTCGAACAAGCTTACTTGAAATAACTCCTGTCTTAAGCCATCCTATAAAACAGGCTTCTGGAAGGGCTTCTGAAGTTGATTAACTTTGTTCTCCCACCTAGTTTGCTTTTCATGAACGTTCTGGTTTCACTCAGGGCTGGAAATGAGACTTGTCAGGAAGGCAGTGGGAATTTTGTGGCGCATGAGGAAACACAAGAGCTTGCCAGTGGAAACCTTTGTCTGGTGAGATTTTGTTCAGAAAAACGTGTCCATGCAAATTCAAGTGCTGGGCTGGGCAAGTCCAACTCCTCATTCATTTTGTGAGGCTGAGGCTGTGACAGGACAACCTGGGCATGACACAGGGGGAGATTGCAATCAGGCTGCATTGTCACCAGCTGGCTGGGAGACAAACAGCACTTCCAGCCTTTGCATCCCTGGTTTGACAGCAAACTGTCGAGCTTTTAGTTGGCAAGGTGGATCAAAACATTGCAGATCATGTTTTTAACTCAGTGCGTGTGAATTTTGGGGAGCTCCATTCTCTCTTCCTACCTCCTGAAGGCCACAGCAATATTTGTGTTGCAAATATTTTTTAAGCTGGCAAGACGTGCTTTTTCTTTATTGGCAAACTGGTGAAATTTCTTCCAAAGGAAAAGATATGGGGGGATTATTTTGGTTTTCAAAGCTTCTGCTAATATTCTCTCTGTGCATCTTTTGTACTCAGAAACAAATCTACTGGATTCAAAAGAAATTGTGCTAAGAAGTCAGAGCCTTTTTTTGTAGCAGTTGTAAGTGAAAGTGCAATCCAGCTGTTGGCAAACCATAAGCTCATTGTTTTGGCAACGCTGTTTCATTTACTTTTTTTTTTTTTCTGTTATACTAACTTGTTTGCTCAGGTATTGGAATTCAGAGTTTTTCCTTCTTTTTAGAAATTCACACCCTTTCTGGCAAGGTCTGAGGTGTTTTTATTGCTTACAATTATACCTACAGGTAAAATAAATACTTCCCACGGATGCCCTGGAATCCGGTATGGTTATAAGCTGATGTAGCTGGAAGAGCTGAGTTGTACAACGAGTATTTCTACTGCTCTGTCTTTTCCTTCTGACACTTTTTAAAGACACAGGGCTTGAGTCTGTTCTTGCTCTTGAGTTATTGGGGCAGTTCTTTGTAAAAGTGTCAGGGTCTCCTCCACTCAGAGCTGGTGTGGATGGGAAGAGATGCAAGTGACTTGGAGATAACATACCTGTGAGGAAAACCTAAGGTGCCTTTGCAACATAAATATTCCTGTGGCCTTCAGAGCACAAATGAACACAGCTCTACACTCTGCACACAAAAAAATGGTGTTGGAAGGGCATTTTGATGTCACAGAGAAAAGCACGGAAAAGTTAGGAAATGCCCTAATTAAAGCTGCCTGTGTAATTCATTATGATTCATTTTTTAATCATCTGATCCCATACTATTTTTTCCGCAGACGCCTCTTACCTCTGTGCACAGGATGTTCAGAGGCCTCTTAATGAGCAGCTATTCAGCAGTTTGTTTCATCTTCATTGTTTCATGTGTGGCCCAAGGCCTTATTTACCGTGTGCTATTAAATCCTGTTTTGAGGGCTAAATCCATAAAAAGGCTTTGGCCTGGTGACCTTGTGTGCTGAAGGATCTGACTTCTCAGCCCCCTGCTGCCTGGTGTTGAGAGGTAGAGTTTATGGCCCAGGTGTGCTGCTGCAGCTGTGGCAGAGTGGGGCCAGCTCTCCAGCCTGGCTCCATGGTGCCATTCTGAGCCACCCCTGGCTCAGGTGATAAATGATATGGAGCTCAGGTGACTCCAGGAAGCACATCCCTTTCTGTGGCTGCAACCTGCTGCCACCCAAAATCCAAATAACCGTCTCCTTTCCCTGCACAGTTAAACGGGAGCCCGGGGTTTGTGACTCATGCATCCTGTTTTCAGCAGTGCCACTTGCATGCTGAAAAAGCCCTGGAAAAGTATTTCACCAAAGTTGTGACCCAATTTTCCTCCCCATAGAAAGGGAATAATGGCATGGGCCAAACTGTCTCACAGAGGTGTTCTCTGGCTCCAGTGTTTACAAGTCCTTTGGAGTCTTAGTTATTGGAAAGACAATGTATTGCTTCTTCATCCAAAACTGAAGGTCAGAGTTGTGGAAATATCCCCTTGTCTCACTGCCTGAACTAGATTTACAGAAGAACTCTTGGTGAACCATTTTTTTAACACAAGAAAAACGGGCTGCTTCCAGTGTTCTTCAAACTGGGATCTCCCAAATCACCCCAGAAATCCCACCAGCATGTTCTGGAGAAGTCCTGAGTGATTTATGGAGAGGCAGTGAAGCAGGCAGTTTTCTTCTCAACTCAGACTGTCAGGATTGTGTCTGTAGCAGAACACAAAGAGCCAGGGATGGTTCTTTGGCCTGGAGATCAAAGAGCATGGCATGACTCAGCCATGGGGCTGAGCTCACCCTCCTCCCCTCCCAAAGAGCCAAGACACCTTGGCCATGCTGCCTGGTGGAAACAACTGACCTTTGCTATCTCTCAGATCATGCTGAAGCAAATCTGAGAGAGGAGAACTGGCAAGAGCCAAACCCACGTTTGTGAGCAGGCTGACAGTAGTGTGGGCAGCACTGACCAGGCTGGTGCTCTGCTCCTTATCATTTATCCATGCAGACAGGGCCCGTGCAGGGTGTTTGGCTTTCCCTGAGAACTCATCACAGGGCATGTGGGGGGATCTTTAGGATCTGCTGTGTTTCATTTTCCTTCCTCTGGGTGGTTTAGGAGGGTCTGGATTGTGTACATCCTGTGATGTAATGGCAGCTAACCCAGCAGTCTTTGGTGGAGTTGTGGGAATGTTCCAATTCTGATGTTTTAGCCAAGAGAAATTTTGCAACATTAGATTTCTATAGGTAAATAATTGTCTTTCTGGAATACTGCTGGGCTTTATATTTCAGACAGGGAGGGGAGGGAGGGTCAGGAAGTAGCTACTTGAACCTGAATCTCTTACGGTTTAGGATAACACCCAACCTTGGAACCACTTGCTGTATGGTATTTTTCTTGTTTTATGATGTTTGGAGGTGGATGTGACAGAGGTGGTAATTTTCTCTTTCTGGGGAAAAAATGCATCAAGATATTACTGGAGTTTTTCCTTAATGGGGTTTTGATGATGTTTTCAAGGGCAGAGGAACAATTTGCTGCTTATTTCTACCCCGAGGCCCTGCCAGTAGGACCTCATGTTCATTTCCAGCCAAAAGCTGCATTGATTTTCTTTCATTTACATTTATCCTGAATTCAGAAGCGTGTAAATGATACCTCAATTGTTCCTTCTGTGTTAACATAGTGGAAATTTTCATCATATTGACTGGGAATATCCTTCCAAGCCCATGCACTCACATAGCACGTCAAATGGACCACAGTTAATATGTGTAATAAGAACAGAGCCACGAGGAGAGGGCTGCCTTGGCCAAAAGGAGCATACACTTCTGGAAACAAAACCTTCTTTCACCACTGAGGGCCTGATTGCTCTTTAATTCAATCCTTGGTAGGCCAACACATGGGAAGCAAGCTATGGAGTGGGGAACAACGTGTGTAACTCTGCAAATGCAGCTAGGCAATCTGGCATAATTGATCTCTACAGGAGGGGAGATTTTTTTTTTTTCTTAAATCCAGCAAAGAAAAAGACTAGCCAAAAATCTAAACAAATCTACCAGAAAATGAGGCTCAGACCTACATTCAGCTTGTGTCATTTCTCTTTGTAATCCCTGGTGCTTTGCTTCTGACACTTTCCTTGAGCCTGATCAGGAGCTGGAATTCAGTGTTGCTGGTGCTTCTCTTGCCCCTGTTGTGCAACTGCTTGGTGAATCTGATTTTGGGACCTACTTAGATGCTTGGTGCTAAGATACTTTCCTGATCTCTGTCCAAACCCTTCTGGAGCTCTTTGATTCCTGTAAATGCGATAATTCAGCCTGGCTGGATCCTTGTTGAAGGCTATGACACAACTTGGGTTAACTTCAGAATCAGCCCTGCTGGCAAAACAGACTTTCTTGTGAGATTTATGGAGCTTCCTGCTTCTTGCTGGGCTGTGAGTGGAACAAGAATAGCCTTTCTCAGAGCGTCTTGGCACTGCTCCTTCTAGAGAGAACCCAGAGCAGGACACAATGAGAAATACCAAACTTCCATAGACCAAAAAACACCCAAAAACTAAATGCCTTTGCTTTTTGTTGGGTTTGGTGGACTTTTCTTGTGTTAATATTATTTTAGGGAAGTGTATACAGCAAACACATGAAGTCATAACTCTGTGGATTAAATATAATCCAAGTTGACTTGAAAAGGTGATGTTTTGGCACTTCAAACTCTTAATCTCAGCAATTATTTTACTTTTCTTTCTGTTTCATTTGCATTGTCACTGTCAATCTTCTTAGCATTGAGTTGAAACCCCTAAAACAGGCAGTCTCTGTGCATCTCTCTGAGACAGATGAAGAGCAATGAACATTGAAGTGACCTGCCCAAGACTGCAAAAGGGGGAGAAAAAGGAGCAGAAAATCAAGGGTTCCCAAAATCTTCTTTCAAGTTGAAAAACCAGGGTGAAGAATCTATTTAAAAGAAGAGGTTTCTTTATAATTATTATTATCATTATTATCATTAATCTTCATGCAAAATACCTGCATGACTTTTCTCCCATGCAACGTAACTTTCATGATTTTGAATACAGGCCACAAAGATTTTTACACCCAAGCTGGAAGCTGGGATGATATGCATCATAAATAGTAAGTAAGTAATATGCATCAAAATAATAAGACATTAAAAATATGCTTATTGTAGCTAATCTGAATTTGTTTAAAAATTGAGTGTGCCACCCTCATATGCATGTCATCAAAAAAGCCCAGTAACTAAACAGGTTAATCAAAATCACCTAAGTCCCAAAGTCCTCAAGTTTAAAACCTGCTGACACTAAAAATACCCTCTCATTTCTTCACCTGCTAGAGCAGGCCATGTAAACAAACAGGCCTTGTCTAATAATAGTTGCAGATGTTCAAAACCAGTGTTTATATTTACAGTCATGAGCCACAGATTTCTGTTCACAAGCCACATGCTTTCTTTCCTATAAATCTATATATGATGCTTTGCTATATATATATAGATTTTTAATAAAATCTTTCTAAAGATTCTGTGACTCATGCAGAGCTCCAGCTCATTTTAATATAACCCAAGCTCTATCCCTTCTCTTTCTGTAAGATCTTTATAGCTGCAGGTCCATGATTAATGAACTTTAATTCATTTAGTTCTCCTTCCTTTTTTCCTCTTTTCCTTTTTCCATGTATGTGTGTGTTTTTCCTTGCCAGCAAGAGAAATGGTAGTAAATGACTTTTTGTCTGATAGACAAGAATTCTTTTCTCTTACTTCTCTTCTTACCTTTGCATGTAATTCTTTAATGGGTCAATCTTCAAATGCAAATTTGTTAGTTACCTTTATTTTATTTTATAACTTTGCCTACCTTGGAAAGCCCTAAAGCTCTCCCTTAATCCATTTTTTTGCAGTCCTCTAAAATGAGAATATAAACTTACATGTGAAATGGTGGGGGGGGGGGAGAGGAAAATCCTAAATCCCAGATGAGAGGAAATATTCAATAGAAATTGAATGCAAGAACAAGCACTTGGTTTTAATGTATTTTTTCCTTCAAAAATACCCAGACAGACAAATATTTGTCCAGAGGACCACTGCGGGCCAGCCCCTGGGTGGCTGGGGACACCTTGCCTTGAGCCTGAGGTGTCACAGTGTGCCCAAGCCATGCAGTCATGGCAACAGTCCTTGATGTGCAGTTTCCTGCATGAATCACCTGTTTCCTGTAGCTCTCCCCTCAGCTTAAATACTTCAAGTACTTCTTTTCCCACCCTGGTTACACTCAAGGTGATCCCTAAAGGAATGAATTTGCACCAAATTACTGTCCTGCTACTCAATGTTGTGTTTGTGAGTGGGCAACAAATGGATGCACTTCAGAGAAACTGATATAAGTGGACTGCTTTGTGATTGTTATTAAAAAAGAAACAAAATGCCTGTTTTATTAGTTTTTAAATCTAATGCAATGGAATTGTGGTAGGGAGGTGGCAATTAGGAGACACTGGTTGCATGCACATAAAATCCCATGTTTCCCTCTCAAAGTAATAGGAGTGGAATCAAAGGCTGTTACAGCTATTTGGATGTAACAATAACATTCAGCCCTGCTTTGTAACTGCTAATGGATTTCTTCTTCAGCATGCCTCAGAGGAAATTATTTTCCTTCCTGAGAAGAGACTAGAAAGGCTGGGAAAATCTGTTTGTCTTTTCTCTTACCGAGATATAAATCAGCCAGATCAGCCTTCAAGCCAGCGGAGTTTAAGGCGGCTTTAAATTGCTGCTCATGAGATATGAGGTTTCACAGACAGTGATGCAGCTGCTCTGGGGGGTCTTCATCCTCTCTGGGTGCAGAGCAGCCAGAGGAGCCCTGGGCAAGGCTCCTGGTCCAAAGCAGGGCTCTCCAGGCTGTGATGTGCACACCACTAGTGGGACACAAACCACTTCCAGATGGCAGAGGAAGGAAGGCAGCTCCTCCACTCCCGTGTGAAGCTGCTTGTAAAGCTCCGGGGTGAGTGTTTCCACACAGATACTGGAAGGGATTCTGTGCCTTTGTGCAGACTCAGTTCCTGCCTGCAGCCACTGACTGGCAGTGTGGAGGTGCCCACCCGAGCTGTGAGGAGCTGTCAGATGAGAGGGTCTGAGAAGAGACTACTTTAGGGCAGCTTTCTGGACATCCCTTGGCAGATTTTTCACTAGCGTTGCACAGACTATTTATTTTCCCCTGTTCTTTTAATTGTATCTGTTTTCTGATCTTGCCCTGATTTGGTGATAATTGATTATTGCAGTGGTGCTATTCTTTCAGCAGAGAAAGAGGCCACATGGTTCTAACCTTTGGGAACCATGCAGGCACTCAGATATTTCAAAGACAATATTTTTCAACATGATCTGACGTGGAAGTGATGTACTACAGAAATGCATTTGTTTCTGTAGAGATGCAGCAGCCTTGCTTGGCATGTGATGCTCAATGTATGCATGAGGAAATGTAGAATGTAATCAGGTGAATATTATTTAGCTCTCAATGAGGGTTTCTTTACCAAAAATATCTCTGGACCTCTGGTGGTCATCAGGATCTTTGTTTTACATCTTGTTGGTACATTGCACCTGAATGACACACATCTCCCACGCCACTGCCTTTGGCCAAGCCTGTGGAAAGTTACTTCTCCTAAGTATAGTAAAGAGAATAACAATAATCGTGTATTTTTCATTATGGAAGAGAGGTTGTAGTTAATAACTTCTATTAGTTCAACCCTGCCTCTCCGTTAGGGCACTAAATGGCTTCTTTATATTTCTGATTTCTTTCTTCTGCATTCATTTTAGCATTCATTCTACATTCATTCCATCTTTTATGGACAAAATCTCTGTGTGTGTTTTTTCAACAACATTCACTGGAGCAGAAGGAATGGTTTATAGGTGATCCTTTGAAATGCCCACATGGGTGAATGCAGGGACAATGCCAATGCTTGCATGTATTGCAGCAGAGAAACTTGACCTTCTTTTAAAATGCAAACAACAGCTATAGACTCTCAAGCTGTTAGGAAATCCTTGGGATATGGAAAAACAGACATGTTTTTTTCCATGCTGTTGTGAACCTTGTGAGAATCATGGTTGTGCATCTTTGCAATACAGTCTATTAGATTCTAGAGTTTATCATTTCATATAATAGCATGTTTCTTCCCAGAAGGCTTCTACCCACAAATAACAACTTCCATACACTGAGGCTACAGAAATTTCATGTTCTGTCCCATCCTACACATTGATAGGTCTGAAGAGTGACTGAAGCACAGCTTAATAAAAGCAGCAGTTGCACAACCGCGTGGCTTTTGGCCCTTATGAAAAGGTGACCCATTTTCTCAGTCAGTGGTGGTTCTATGTAAATGCACACAGATGAGATATTTGTGCTTCACAGAACAGCAGTTTGTCCAGAGCACATCTTGGTTTTATTGTTTAAGGAACTCCAAGTCAGCAGGTACACCAGAGAGAAGGAAAATATGCATCTGCAAATCTGGCTGTAGCTGTAGGAGTAACGTTGGACTATTTCACACCCAGGACAACCAGAGCAGAAGCTGACTGTGGCCTCTTGCCTTTCTCTCTCTCTCTCCCTGTAGAGACACCTCAGGATTTTGTTTCCTTCTTCAGGCAATCACCACTTGGCTGTGGGTTATGAATGATGCTTGCAGGGATGAATGCCTGGTGCTGCACCCAGCTGGGTGAATGTGAATCAGGAGCAGCTCAGGAGGACTCTTCTGGCTGAAAGAGGCCCCTAGAGAGGTTTAGGAGAGGCTGGGAGTCCTCCAGGGTGCCTGGCAAGGATTGAACACCTCCCTCTGCCTCACCTCATTTACCTGGTCACCAGTGTGATTTTTAGTGACCCGCATCGTTTGCTGATCTGTGGGAACACCTGCAGCACGTTCCTGCTTTGAAATGCTGCCTGCATTAGTGACATCATCCTTGCAGGAAGCAATGTTAACTCCAGTGCCACATCTGGGCAGCTGTTGGTGCCTGAGCTGACCACACAGAGAATTTCATGTGGTTCATTGTTAACAGAGCTGCTGTTGGGGCACTGTGGCCTGTGGAAACAATCTTCCTACCCTGTAGCTCCCAAGGTTATCTTGCTATTTATCTGGAATAATTTATAAATCAATTATGCATCAACATAGCTCGTAGACAGTCTCTAATTTCTGGAAGTAGTCTGGGGCAAAGGCTTGAGTTTTTGGAGAAGTGCCTCTGTGTATGATTGATACACCAGATTTGCTGTTCTGACTCTCAAGGACACATACCTGGAGTCTGTGGAGAGGTTTGATTTTGCATTAGTTTGTTTTTGGAGAGTTTGCCCAGTCAGCAGTCAGAGGTCAGGATGGGAAGCCAGGAGTCCCAGGCTTTTCCCTGTTCTGCAACCTCAAGAGTTTTGTCTCATGCCTCTTCCTCTCAGTATTGCTGTTGTTGATTTGGGGAGTGGTAGTCTTTACATTTTGGGCTGATCATTCAGAGTTCATGTCAGTGTTCAGCAGTTAATGCTGTTTGAGTGTTTGGAAAATATGAAATCCCGTATTCTGAGAGGCATGGATTATAAAGCCAAGAGATCCCTCTTGCTCATCAGGACTGTGACCCCATTTATTGGAGGTGGGCCCAAATCTAGACACTGGATCAAAAATATCTGAACCCTGGGGAAGCTCCGTTCTGAATTCAGATCTGGGGTGTGAGCTCATTCCCATCTCTGTAAACACCAGAGACAGGAACACAAACAAATTATTTTGGGGAAAATCATAAATAAGACAGATAGAGACTGAATCCAGAGCTTAACCACATTCCAAACTGTCCCAACCACCACAAATAGGTTTCCCCCTATCTCCAGTTACATAACTCCAGAAATTAAATTTTTCTGGCAAAGCTTACACATCAGCGCAGAACATTGTCCTCTGCAAGGCTACAGTGGCAAGTTGTCAGAGAATTTGATCCTCAGGATGCTGGTAGAAACCTGGAAAAGCTCCAATACCTTTTGTGCTGGAGATTAGGATCTGGTTTACTGTGTCTCTCTCCTGCTGTCTTTTTGTATCTCCTGATTTTAGTAAACAAGAAGGGAAGGAGAGAAAAGGAAGGAATTCATCACAGGCTTTGAATGATGCAAACAGTTTAATTAGGAAGTAATGTTAAATACAGTTTCCCTTCCTTTGCTGTTTTCCAGGCAGGATGCATCCTTAGGAAACAATAATAGAACTGGGGATTACAAAGCCTTTGCAGGCATTGCAGCCAAGTGGCAACACAGGAAAGTGATCCAGGGGCAGGCGCTTGTGTAACGTGAGTGGAAGTTATTCAACATTCCTTGAGGAAGCACAGCACCAGCACAGCTCAGTATCAAGACAAATATCCCTGTCAAGCTGAAAGGGAAGATAATGCTGGTTGCCATTTTGTATTGTTTCTCTTTGTGAAGTTTTGCTGATTTTGCTCTCCCCAGCCTGGCTTTGAAATAACAGCACAACTAAAAATAGCCTCACATTTGGGCCTTAAAATGTCTCCGTGACACAAGGTCAAACAATAATGGGCATTTCCTACTCTGTAACCTTTGTAGCAGGCAGGAGGAAAAGTGTTCAAAAGGGGCATTGCTACAGGGGTCAACCTGAAACATTTGACCCTGAACTAGTTCAGTTGCCAAATTCTCCATCCAGGAGAAGGTCTGTGGAAGCCTGTGAGACACCAGTTTTCTGTGAGCTGAATTTCCCTCTGTGCTATTTATAACTGTCCCCATGTTTCACTGTGTAATAGCAGTGTTTGCAAATGCCTGTGCAATTAAACCCTCACCAGCTGTGCTCTGGGAGCCAGGTCCTGGAAAACAGAGCCCATGATGCAGAAAGGCCTCATCAGCCTGGAGAGTTTTGGTCTGCTAATTGCTGATATCCACTGGAGTGGCTGGGAGTCAGGATGCCTGTGGTCTGATCCTGCTGCTGGGCTGGCTGGAGGTTAGAGGGACTCACTGCACTTGTGAACCTCAGTTTACCACCAGGATACTGAAATGGTGGGAAAGCTCTCTTAAAAGGGCATTTCTCATAATATTACACTGTGTCTCATTGGAATTGAGAAGGCATTGAGGAGTCATTCTGTTCTCCTCTGTTGGGGGTACCTACCACGTATATTTTTGATACACTGGTCTCCCATCAGAAATTAATTGCAGGAAGAGTGCTCTGTTATACCCTCATCAGTACATTCAGTGTCCAGTAGCTCTGGCATTTTCAAGTGGTTCCTGTGCTTCCTTAATAGAATACTCCTTTTTTTTCCTGCTTCTGACTGTGGAAAAAATGAATTCAAGGATGATGTTAAACAATGCACCTCAAATACTGATCTTTTCCCCCTTCTGTCTGTACAGAGGTCTCTTGAAACGAAAACTATTATCTGCCTGTGCTCTCTCTTTAATCTTTGAGTACTGAATTTCTTGGTTCCCTCAATAGTATGCACAAGCCTAACTCCCCAGTCTGCCCACAGCTACTGCCTTTGAGCCCTTCAGAGGCTCTACCTTCAACCTAGTCTTTTACTTTGGAAACCCTGCATGACTTGGAGATACTCTTCCCTCTTGGCTTATCTTAAAAGTGATTCTTCCCACTCGCTCTCTTGTATTTTCTTGCTGCTTCATCTGGAATGCAAATATGTACCAGGAGCCCAAACCTTCCTTTGAATTCCCCAGTATCACACAAAGGGTGGTCAGAATTGGTTTTCAGTGGATAATGAAGTTTTTGACTACTGGCATTTTTTGTAGAAAATGTTGTGAAATCTGCATGGCTTCATCTTTTACATGAAAAACTAAAAAAACAAAGAATGATTTTTTTCTGGGCCAGAAGAAACCTAAACAAACCAACAAACAAATCCTTGAGGCTTGGAGGGTTTGTTTCTTCTCCAAACTGACATTTCTTCTCTTTGCTTTCATGGAAATGTTTTTTTCTGTCTAGATTTCTACTTAGACTTTTACCTGTGGGGGACATCTTTTGTTAGGGCTTCAACATGTAGTTCAGGTCAAAAGAGAGTCACTGAATAATCTGCATTTCTGCAGATTATTCTGTTTAACTTCTTGGCCACTGTGTGTGCCAGGATGTGAATTAATCCATGCTAAAGCACTCCGGGTTCCCCCAAGTGTAAAAGCATCCATGGAAATCCAACCTCTCCTGTTCCCTGGTGATCAGCATTGAAAAAGACAAGGAGCCTAGTGGGATTTAAGTGATTTATGAAATATAAACCCTGTGGTGTGTATGGAACATGTTGTCGTAGTCTCGGGAGCACGAGGAGCACAGCTCTGCGTGTTTTGGCAGCACGAGGAGAGAGGGATGGAGCTGATCCCCAGCTCACCTCCCAGACTGAGATCTGCAGGGCTGTGGGGAGGAAGCACTGAAACAAGCAGCCCCTCCAACAGCAGGGTGAAGGAGAGGCTCCTGCAGGTGCAATCTCTTCTGTTCCTGACTCTGTGTGGGGCACTATGATCTTGTTTTGCTGGAGACTCCAAAGACTCAAAAGTTAGCTCTGTGCAGGGCTCCCAGAGATTGAATAAATTCAAAATGACATGCCCTGCATCCTGAGGGGTCATGCCATTATGCATAGCATTTTGTGCAGAACATTCATTTCTGATGAGGGCTTTTATTGATGGCATCGTTAGAATCGAAAGAGAGAGGGAGGATTGATTTGCTTTGACAGAGCATCAAATATTCCTGTTAGGGTATAAACACAGTTTGTTAGCCATGCAGAGAACTGTAGAAAAATTTAAAATTAAATTATATAAAAAGCATTTGTTTAAGAAGTCAGAAAAATTGCTTGTAGCCAGATCTACTCAAGTTTAAGGTAAGTTTGTAGTTTGGAGCACAAAATATTGAATGAAATTGTTACACTGGTTTCTTACTCATCTGGTAAAAAATAATTCTGATACAACTGAAAAAAGAAAATCTGAGTTTGTTTCAAACTGTTACCACCTCATGACAAATGAGTCCCTAGTGTACTCCTAAATTTATCCTTGTATCATGACAGGATGAAGGCTTTAATATTTGTGTTGTGACAGGAGGCTTTTCATCCTACTATTAGTACTTTGAATAATTTGGTTCTCATCCCAAGCTGTACATCAGAGAGTCAGTTTTTCTACATCAGGATCTTTTCCCATAATTTCCAAGCAGTCTGGGAGTTGGATGAGGTGAAGTGAGGAGGATGTATATCTGAGATGATGAGAATATCAGGCAAAAAATGATGTACGTTTGCTCTCCCACAGCATAACCCAGATTTTCTCATCAGTGATATCTGCTGTAAAACCTGCAGGAAAGGTGAGTGCACAGTTTGATTAAATATGAGCTTGAAAACGGAATTTCTACATTTGAAACTGGGTTTCATGTAAAGATGTAAAGCTTCACCCAGTCCTGTTGATTTTATTTCACAGATTTGCATTAGGCAATGACTCAAATAGTTCAGGAGACCTTGGGCCTGACACTGAGCCTGCCCTGAATTATCTTTTCTGCCTTGCAGTGCCAGGCTGGAGTCTCCAAGCCCAGTTGCTCTGCCCAATGTGATAGAAGCTCCATGGATTTCATGGAGCAGATTTACCTTGGTAGAGCAGAGCAACTTCCAGATTAGTGTGATTAGATTTTGCCCTACATTTTAAAGGAGCTAAGTGAGCCAGGAGAGTGTTCCTTTCAGTCACACTGTACAGAGGCACCTGAGGCATTCAGGTATGCATGCCCTGGTTATTTTCTGTCAGGACTTGTTGCATTAACATCGAAGGACTATCCTTTAGCATCAGCTCCTGTTTTTCCCATATGTGAAACAAGGAGAGCTCACAGTCTTTTGTAGTCCTGGATTTTGGGGGTTTTTAGGTGATAAATTTCATGTAAATAATGTGAATGAAAGATTTAAACTAGTGTGGAATATAATATTCCTCAAAAAAATAAAAGCAGTATTTATCTAGACATGTTGAGGCAGTTGTTTGGGTTGTGAAAGAAATTGCTGTCTTCAAAACTGGATTAATGGCCCTTGGGGCTACATAGAGAGGATGGTGGGGAGGTGACAGGGGGTATATGCCAAAACTGAGAAAAATATACATTAAAGTTGTGCTGAAAATGCCTGAATTGATGTTTTCATTTGTTCTGCCAAGATTCCTCTGGGATTTGATGAGCTCACATAACCCGTGCTGACTTGAACTGTCTGTGAGCTGAAGCCATGGAGTTATTTTCACCACATCTCTAGTCCAGAGAGAGCTGCTTGTTGTTTTGGCACGGTGCTGATAAACAAAGTGAGTGCATTTAGCAGGATGTTTTCTGGGGGATTACCTTTTTGGGGAGGGGTCTTTTATTCATGGGGAGGTCGTCCAGCCAAGTCCACCTGTTAACTCCAACCTGTTCTCTCCCAGTCAGTCAAATCCCAGGAGATCCTGATTTGCTCTGCAGTGGCCTCGACACCTCTTGGGCCAGCAAGAGGTGAGGATAAGGAACACCAGTCAAAAGATCCTCAGCACACTGCAGTATCAATGCCTCTGGGCATATTGGATCGTAGGTTTGGTTCTTTGTGAGCTGCCAGTGAAACCTCACCATGGCAGTTCTTCCTCAAATTTTATATTAAATAGCGTGTATCTTACCGCCTTATCTCCCTGTGAAACAGAAAGGTGGAAGAGTGTTCAGGGTCAATCTTGTGCTTCATGAAAATGATCTGGCAATACTCCTTTGCCAGATCATTCTTAAAAATTTCAAAACAAAACCGAGCATAAACTCCTGCCAGTGAAACACTTAGGCTGAGCTTATCCCTGGGGAGATGGTGAGAAACAAAGAACACGTGACAATTGCTAATCACATTCTGTAATATATCACTGGGAGGCTCTGAGACACTGCAGCAAAGGGCACAGCATTCAGGGTGGAATAGAATGGCTTTGATCTGAGGTTCATTTTGGGTTATGCTGTGGAAAAAAACCCCAGCAAGCCCCAAACAAACCTTGCTCTGTTACAAAGATAAAAATGACTAAAGCATTCACGTTGAATTTTATGAACAGGTAGCTCAGTAGATTCTAGGAACATGCAAAACCTGAGTAGCAGGGTTCCAAGCACATGAGTAGTATGATTATGTGCAAGAGTTGAAAGCAAACTAGTAATTTGCAAACTCTCCAATAATTTATTGCACATTAATTATTATTTATTTTGTATGATAAACTAGATTAGTTATTAATTGCCCATATTATTATTCATTAATTCATTTATTACTAATCCACTTGCAGCGAGAACAACATTCCACATGCAGACAGTGCACCAGAGCCAATGAAAACCTCCAACAACAGAGTCTGAGAGGGACAGAGGATGCTGTGGGAAAACACCTCTGGCTGTCTCATCCCACCTCCTTCCCAGAGCAGGTCCAGTCACAGCAAGATGCCCAAGGACTTGTGGAGTTTTTAACCTCTCCAAGGGTGAAGAGCTGCCAGCCTTTCTGGGCTCTGGTGTATGACCACCCCTATGGTAAAAAGTTTTTTCTTTTATCTTGTCTAAATGCCCCATTGATTGTTTTTTTTTGTTTAAAAGACACTGACTTTTCCAGTTTTTGCCAGTGTAACAGAACTTTCTACCTTCTCTTCTTTAAAGCTCTACCAACACAGCACTTGGTGAAGGAATTATGAAGCCTATAGGAGAGCCAGGCTCTGGGAAATGACGGATATGTGCCACCTTTCAAGGCTGTCTGCATGATGCTCTGTAGCACATAGATGAGGATTCTCCCTCTAAATCACTTTTATTTGAATTGTTCTAATGTGAGTGCAGTTGTCATGTGGTGATGCACTCCAGTTAGTGACTGATGCTTCACAAGTAATGTTATTCTAACAAACTACTGATTGGGCCAGCACTTTCCAAAAACCAGTGTTGTTTTTAATATCCTTAAAATACCATGAACTGCATATTTTTTTTAGGGATACATGGTGTCCTTAAGATGCCAGGAAGTCTCTTTGGGAATTTCAGGTTTTTTCTGTCTCTATTTCTACTTAGACTTTTACCTGTATGGGACATCTTTTGTTAAGGCTTCACCATGTAGTTCAGGTCAAATTGATAGCAAATATTGATAGCAATATTACTCCTTCTTTCCTGCCGTGTGGTAGTGGCTCTTGATCTTCAGATTCATTTGTGGTCAGAGGTTTGAAAGGCTGAGTCCAGAAACCCCTTTGGAAAATGTGCTGTACTCTGAAGGAAGTGCTGATGCAAGATTATTTATCAACCACCACTTTCATCTTTTCATTTCTCTGACTCTTGGATGCTCCAAGGTGGAAAAACATGCAGGGATAAGAGGCTGTGGCAGGTGAGCAGCAGCTCTCAGGAGAGGAGCCCTGGCCTGGCTCTCCGTGCTGGGAGATGGATGGCAGTGCAAAGTGGGAGGAAGAAACCCCATTTCTCACTGCTTTCATCTGATCTGCTTCCTTTCTCACATCTCCGTGTGTGGGGCAAGGGGGAGGGCAAGGAGGGTGAGGAGAGCAGGACAAGGGTGGGAGTTTCCTTCATGCTTCAGCAGTGGTGCTGAATGTGAGGGAAACAATAGTTGGTCTGAATCCAGGCATTCCCCTGGGCAGGGGCTGTTTGGGGAGTGAATGCAGACCTGTGATTGTCACAGGTACTGCTGCCAGTGGCTGGAATACCTGTGGGGCATTTGGGAACCGACTGAAAAGTGGTATGCAGTTAGAGCTCTGTCCTAAATTTCATCCTCTGAGTTTTCAGGGAAATAGATTTTTCTACCTCTGAATAATTTTCAATATTTTTCAACATGTTCTCTTCTCAAATGATAGCCTTCATTTCATCTGAAGTACTGGAAGTGCACGTTGCACTCACTTTCATGCACTCAAAAAAAAACCCCCAAACCCTGAGTATTGTCACAGGAAGAGACAGGTTCCCCTGCAGAGGAAGCATATGTTATCAGCCTGCTGGTAGTTGCACCACAAACCACCTGAGCACCAGGCTGCCTTCTCTCCTTACCAGCTGTGATTAAGAGGCCTGAATTGCAGATAAGCAGGGGCAAGCATCTCCTCAGCACTGCAGGCAACAGCACCCAATGGTTCTGCCCCAAAAACAATCTCTGCCCGCCTCTGCCTGACAGCAGGCAAGGTTTTGATCAGCTCTTCTCTTCCATTTCCCAATACTTTCATTTCTCAGATAAACAAGCTTGATTCTGAGGGATGGGTTGTGGTTCACTTGGGGAAAGATCATGCAAAACCAGGTGTTGTTTTCTAACATCTCAAAATAATTTACATTGGTGGGGGAAAAGCTTTTGTGGTGAAAATTATTTTACCGGATCTATATGTGATTTTTCTCTGGCTCAGACTTGAACACAACAGTATGAATATTGTCAGAACTGATTTGCACTGCCCAGACAGCCTGCTCACCAGCAGAATGGGCTCAGGTAGCTCATAATGAGCTGTGTCTTGAGATTCTAATAGTGTCTTCCTCCTGATAAGAGCAATATAAGATTAGTGTTCTTGTGGAACCACAACTTTTGGCTCCATCTGGCATTGTGACGTACCAAAAAAAAGAGCAAAATCCTATATGAACTTTATTTGGACTCTTACAGATTTCATTTGGGTCAAGTTCAATGGCAAGTCAAGTTATTTAAGGCTCAATTGTTTGTTCCAGACATGGACCAGAAACACAGGGGTGGAAAGGAGCTGCACCCTGCTAGCACATGGCTGCTGAGGAGAGACATTTCCTTTCTGAGGTCCTGCCCTTGTAGAGGCTGATTTACACCTCTTGCATCCCTTCACAGTCCTTGGTCCAGCTGTGCTGACCAGCCCAGCCTCTCTGAGGAATAAGCTTCTGGAATGTTTGGAGGAACAGTTCCTCTTCCACCCCAGCTGTAAAGCCGAACATTTTGTGCTAGGCCAGTCTAGGAAGTCCAAAGGTAGGAAGGAAAGTGATTTCTGTTCTTTCCTCCCAACCTCTACCTATAGCATGATTCCTAATGAGTATGAGTAATACTGCCCTTGATTTCTATTGTTTTGGTTTGGTTTTTTGTTTTTTTGTTTTTTTTTTTTTTCTTTAAAGAGAGCCTTTTTCTTTCCTTCCCTCTCTTCTCCCTTCTTGCTATTAAGGAAAAAGAAGCAGGAGAAGGGATGTGGGTAGAAGAATGTGTGATGCAAAAATCCAACTCTAAGATAGCTATCTTTTTTGGAGGGGCTTGTGAGAAAAAAACTTTAAAAAAAACACATGCAAAACACTGCCTTTGTTTCTCTTGGGGCTTTTTGTAGGATTTGAGATGAATGTTTTGGCTCTGTTTGGGCAGGATAGTCTGTGTCTGTGTGAGTACACAGATCAGGGGAGCACATTACGTAGCAGCACAGAGACCTTGCCCAGCCATGGTGCCTGCTTGCACCAGAGAATGGATTCTTCAGCTCCTACATCACTCCCAGCTTAGTCAGACATACCCTGCAGACAGCAGACTGCCTCATGTGTTGCTGTTGTTTTGATTTCAAGGCTCTGGGGCCTGGCTCTCAGCTGCCTTGGACTGAAACGGGACAAACAACAAACCCAGATAACTCAGAGGATGCAGGAAATAAAGGACATATATGTATTTTTAAGGATATGGATGATGGGGGAGGAATTGCTGATATGGCTGTGAACTCTTGTGATATATTTAGAATCTTGGAGTAAAGCTCCAGTTCACTGAAGTCAGTAAAAATATTGCTGCTGAATTCACTGGAAACAATTCTTCTGTCCTCTGTCACAGGAAAGTATTAGTTGAAAATACACAAAATATACATCAGCAGTGCTTTCACATCTGTGTCCCTAGGGGATGAATGACACTGTACTTCCATAATGCCCATGAACAGGCACACAGCTTTCTAAAGATGCTGTCGTGAACCCTGAAAGCCCCGTCTTTTTTCTTCTTTTCTCAGCTTCCAGGTCAAGTCCTGGGTCAGGTCATAGGTGTTACCACTGGGGAGGAGGAAGGAAATGTGTCCTTCTCACTCCAGTCCAAGCAATTTTTGTGTAGAAGTGGAGTGTTTTGGGCTTCTCTTCTCTTCTCTTCTCTTCTCTTCTCTTCTCTTCTCTTCTCTTCTCTTCTCTTCTCTTCTCTTCTCTTCTCTTCTCTTCTCTTCTCTTCTCTTCTCTTCTCTTCTCTTCTCTTCTCTTTTTTTTTTTTGTTTTTTTCTGTTCTGTTTTAAAAGTAAAGCAAAGTGCATGTGAGTCACATACACAGCCACCTTCAGCTTAACTGAAGCTCTCTGCAGCAGAGGAAAGGCAATAGTATTACAAATGAGCAAATGGTATTTTGGGTTTTTTTGTAAATACCTGAGTTCTTTGGATCTTCCTGAACCAGACTCTAGGGATTGGTGTGTTTCATAACCAATATCAAAATAGTTTTAGTATCAGTCACTTGGATGTGGCACTCCACTCCACCTTTGTCTCCTGTGGTGTCATCTTGGGAAATATTAACTGAACTGACTTTGTAATTTTTCCATGGCTGCTCTCTCTGCAGGATGTGCCCTGTGCCAGATGGTTGACTTGAATGAATTCTCTTTACATAGTTAAAAATCACTTTCTTTTATTATTCATGACTTGTTTCTTCCATCTCTCATGTTTCTCAGTTTTCTCTCTGCTTCATAGACAGGCAGTCATGCCAGATTGAGATCAGGCTGTTATTTCATCTTATATTAGGAAGCCATGTTGGGGCAAAAAAGCATGTCAGAATGACATAGGGCATTTTCTCAGATTCCAGCTATGTTTAACTCCCAGTGCCTGTCTTGTAAGAAAATGTAGAGAGCTGGTTTTCATAAAGTAACCATACTGTCACTTTGAGGCCATCTGCGAGAAGTGAATTTTTTTTTTTGTCTGCAAGAAGTGAGTAGGAAATTGAAAATAAACTGCATGGGAATTTAAAGTATCTGTAATATTTTCAGTTAAACTGTTGAGCTGTGTAGAAGTACTCCCAGCATGTATGAAAATCATAATGAGTCAGTGTCCTTCAAGATGCAGCACCTACATTGATTAGAAAGATCACAAAGCTGGCCCGATGAAAAGGTTATGCACTCAGTTGCACATGCAGTACAACTAGGTACTAAAAATCAGACTGAAATATTTGTTAAAAGCGGATCTAACTCCATTGATGTCAAATGCACTGATTTTCTTTGGACAAGGAATCTATTGCTTTAAGTTTATATTCAATATAAACATCATATGCAATAATAAATCTTAGAAGCACATGCTCAGATTATTTGATTTATAATTTCATTTAGTGTAAAGCTATTCCATTTCATTCCATTTCATTCCATTCTTGTGTTTCTCGTTCCTCTGTAACAACCTTGTAAATGTGACAGGGAGGCTCAGATCTTTGCCCAGCAAACAATATATATTATTTGCTACATGAAAGTGGTGCACAACTCTCTTAAATGTTCCCTAGCAGACTCCTATTGCATTCCACAATGTGCCTGCACTTGAACCACCTCCATTCATATCAGAGTCTTTTTATCCCAGCACACATTGAGCAAGCTGCTCTGAAGCTTAATTCTCCTGACCCTTCAGTGCAGTCGGATATTGTCACCTAATCCCCTTTTTTTCCTTCTGTCCCATGTGTGGTTTTGACTTCTTTCTCTTTTCAATTCCTTTTTCCTCTTCCCTTTTTCTTTCTTTCTTATTCTATAAGCCTCTCTCCAGGCTGCACATTCCAGAATTCATCCTTGCATTAGGGCTGCAATACAATGCTCTCCCAGTGTTAAAGGATTAGACATTAAGGAGACTGTGGCAACTCCAGCCTCACCCGGTGCACAGGGGGAACATAAGGGGATGGAGGAGCTCCCGCTAAAGAGGAAGGAGGCTGAGAAACAAGGGGGGGAAATGGCATCTCAGCAAAACCAGAGTGGGTGACAAAGAGGTTTGTGTGATTAAAAGTAACACTTTCTGCCTGGTTTAACACTCTGGGTTGTTTCTGGAAGACAGTAAACCAGTTAGAAAGCAAAGTGCTGCACATGGCGCAGGCATTGGTATGTTAAATGCAGTTTTTATTTTAGCAGCCATCTCTGAGAAATGGCCAGTTTGAAGTTTGTCACGTGGTGGCATGTCATTCCAATGCATGAGGTGACAGTGCTGTCTGAAGTGCCAAGGTTAATCAATAGTGCATAGATTTATTTTTTTTACATAGATAATTGTGCCTCTGACTCACAGATTTCCAAAATTCATTCTACTCCCAGAGGAGGAGTCTGGGGTCTTAACTTCCAAAGATTTCCTGCAGATTGGTTTTAATTTGTTTTCATTTTTCTGAAGAGAATGGCCTTTGTTAAATGTCTCTTCTACTTTCCTTATTGGATTGGAATCAAATTATTGAATTGGGAAAAAAGTGCAATACTTTTCAGTATACAGGTTTGTAATAGTGTAGAAATGCTATTTTGATGAAATGAAGGTTAATTTCTTTCTTTGTCACCTCTTCACCCCTGCAAAAGTAATTCTGTAAAAGCAAATTTAAGGATATAACCATGCTTCATTTAAATCAATCAATGATCTCCAGAAGCTATTAAAGGATTAAATTATTGAGAAGAGGGTCATTCCCAAAGTACACAGACCTATTAGCAGAGCAGCAATTGTCCATTAGAATCTGTAGCACGGCTCACAAAACCCCATAGAGGGCTTCTTGTTTTCCACCGAGGTTGTTTTGGTATTTGTTGATGGGGTGGGAAAAGGAGTGTGAAGAAGCAGAGTTTTGCATTTTGCACGGGGGAGCTGGTGGTCATCCTAATCTATTACGGAAGTGAGGCCTGCAGCCGTGGGCCAGCTGCCGAAAAAGTTTTGTCACCCAGACTCATGAGTCTCACCCTTGTGGCTGACAGTTTCATTGTTCCCGAGGAACGTAAGTGTCATGGGAGGTCATGGTTGCATTATTATTATTCAGCTACATTTGAATAAATGTACTTGGCTCTGTAAAGAATGCTACAGGGCCTACTTACCCCGCTGTACCCCACGGGCATGTGGTGAGGCTTAAAGATTGTAAAGTGCTTTGAGTTCCTTGGAAGGAAAAAAAAAAAAGGCACTACATGAATGCAACAGATTCCCATTTGTTCATACAGCATCTGGTCCCACATCAGCGATGTTATGATATACGGGATCAGACCCGCAGTGCTGTACATGTGTTGGATTATTCACAAACGTAAATGGAGATATGGCCCCAACCCCAAGGTCTCTGCAGTGTAAAGAGCTGACCTGGCAGCCTCCCAAACACACCTTCTGCAAGGCACCGAGTGGGCTTTTTAGCACCAAGCAATTAGGGGTGAGGATTGAGGCTTGGAGCAGACAGGGAAAAAGGGCACAGGCTGAGCACTGGGAAGATGAGCAGAATCCATGCCGTAGGAAGAAAGATTCCAGTCTTGAAATTAAGGCTTGTTTTGGGTGCAGCAGTGATGTTTTACACTGTACTTTCATGCTTTACATTTTCTTGTGGAAATATGTTGTGAGATTTTGATGAGACCAAAAGGAACTGAAGCAGTAGCAGTGAGACAGCGTTATTTTAATAATGAGCAAATACTTGACTAAGTTAATAATTTTGTGGGCTAGATTCTCACCCTGTATTATTGCCTGGCCCATATCAATGAAGTTTTGTTGTTTCTGGTGTTTTCTTCAAGCTGCAGATTTTATTTTTTTTTTCAGAAAGGAAGTAAACTTTGGAACAAGACAGACATTCTTACCAGTTGCGCACAGATATTCTGCTGTTAGCAGGATGCAGTTTTCTGCCTACCTCTTTAAGGCCAGGCTATGATATTTTTATTTTGTTTGCTGCCTACCTGGCTCCATCATCTAAACTCTGCAGTGTTTTTCAGTCTTTCATCTCCAAAGCGCCTCAGGAACTGGAAAATGGAAAGTGGGTAAAATCTGGAATTGGTACTAAGATATCATGTGCAATTGCTCCACACAAGGAGAGTCAAGGCCTCTGGTTCTGCATGTAAAGCTTGTGTTCTTCACAGTTAATAAGAGAAATTCCATGTTGATAGTGTTCACAAAAGCTGCAAGAGCACAGTGTGTAACAGCCCAAAGGAAAATGCTTAGAGTGACACTGTAATTTTCTCCACCTGTTGCCCAAACTGTCAAAAGGAAACACGTCTCTTATTTCACTCTGAATAAGATGTAGTATGTTTGTGGTTGGGGAAATGATAGCTTGATTCTCTGTCAGTTGAAACAGCTGGCTGGCCCTGGACCAGAGCTGTGGCTGAGACTTCCATGTACCTGCCTTGGCTCTCAGGCTCAGGCAGAGAAGCTTTGCTCTCTGCAGTTGGATATTTAGCAGTCTAACAGGGCAGGACATTCGTTTGAACCTATTGTAACTTTGCAATGGTAAATGTGAAGGAAGGATGCAGCTGATGAGAATTCAGAGATAAAGAATAGAGGAATGAACAGGTTGATATTTTTTAAGAAACACATGTTTATTCAGAAATTCCTCACAGGTGCTGTTCCAAACTATTATTGAAGAATTCAAAAAAGTCTGTGCAAATTACTTTTTTTTCTTTTTTCTTTTTTTTTTTTTTGTGCAAAAATCTGAGCAGACTCATCTCCCATTTCTTTGCACTGCTGGGAGCCCTCTATCAACCTCATAAAATTCTTCCACATCCTCCCAATTTGCCTTCCCTAACCAACTCTTTCATGTCTTCATTCTCCTTTACCTACTTTCTATCAGAGATCTCCTCCTCTGAAAATAATCCCAATTCTGTAGACATTGGTGATGTTGGGTTAAGCTGCTGGGGCAGTTTATCTCAGGAAAAAACAACCTGCTGATGGTGGTGGGAAGGTGATGTCCAGGCCAAAATCCTACCTGGCAGAGGCTGTTGATGGTGGAGAAAGTGGATTCTTGTTTTCCAAGGCTAAAATGAAACCCTCTTGGGGATCAATCATGCTACCTGGCGGAATTTTACAAAGTTGCTTGTTTTGTAGATTTGGAAGACCAAAATTGTATGACCTTGTGAAAACAAAAGTGGAAGGTGAATGATTGGGCAAGAAAGGCTACATTGTGATTTAGTTTAAATCTTCTACATACAGGTTTCCAATTTTCTCAGTTTTCTCAAGCTGTTAAAATTTTAAAGAGCAAAAAAAAATTAAGATAGAAAAAGAAGGAAGTGTCTGAAGCTTAGGACCTAACCATTCTTGAAAGAACTATTCCTATGTGAAAAAAAAAATCAACAAGCACTTAGGGCCCATTCCAGTTAAGACTTTTTTTTGGTGCTATCTTCCCAAAACAAGAAAAAAGGAGGACAAGAAGAACAACTAGGTGCAGAACTACTCCCAGATGATAATAAACTGACTCAAAAAAGTTGAGAACAAGCTGGATCAACCCTCTAACAGATGGGAATCTTTACTGTTTTACTCTTAAGAGACCCTGGTAAATCATTTGGCATTATTAAAGATACCAACCACAAAAAGGATCTGTAAAAAAACATGTTTCCAACTTTTCATCATCTGGGGTTCTGTAGTTGTTAGTGGTCCATGAGTCACTGCTGATATTTAAATGCTATATATTCATTTGGATAGGTGCATAGCAGCAACCTCCAAGAATGAAATAATTGCCACCCATGTGAAAAAAAAATGGTGGTTTCCTGTGCTGGCATATCTAATCAAAGCATCTTTTTTTACTTGAAGCAGATCTTTTAGGCTGTAATCATAGATACAAAGCACAGTAGAAGCATCATATCTGCCTCACCACTGCGTTAGCCTGACTTTATTCAAGTGCAACTCAGATGAAAAAAGCTGCAGTTACACCAGCATAAAATGGACTGTTTTGCCCACTGAGACAGCTCTGCGTTGCCTCGTGCCCTGCTCAGTCATTTGCAGCACACCAGGGAGCTGCACAGAGCTCTGTGTCTGGTTTGGACTGTGGGATTTGGGTAGATGTTTGTGGTACTTTAAAAGGCTCCTCAGTGTGGTTGGCAGCAGAGAACTCATCCCACCATCTCTGTCGGATGCTGCAGCTGCTGCAGGATAATCTGTTGTCTAAAAGTGGTATTTGCTGATGGAGATGGACTAGGATTTCTCAGAGAAGTCCAGGTACCTTCCAACATGTGTCTCCTGGTCAGCATCTGGAATTCAGAATTGAGACAGGTCTAAAGGCAGCTGTGGAAATAAACATGAACAAGGCATGAGAAAACATGATGATATAGTTTCTTGTTTTGTGACTTTTGGAAGCAGAAGTTAACAGGCAAGAGACATAATTTTATATAATAATTCCAGTTCGAGTTCTGATGAGTAACATTTTACTTGCTTTTGGCAAGCAGAAGAGGAGTAGGTTCCCACAAAACTTTGTGTCTCCCAGTTTCTTTACATGTGGGTGCCATCTGTATTTGCTCCCAAGCAAATGGGCAGAATGGCATTTCAGTGGCTTCCTGCAAATGTCCAAAGTTCCCAAGAAAATTCTTGAACCTCAAAAAAAAAAAAAAAAAGGAAAAAAGAATGGACAGCTGAAAAACAAATTAGATGTCTAGAAAGCCAGAAGTTGATTCAACATTTCCTATTTATGCACACAAAAATGACAGCTTAATACATTTTTTCCCTAAAGAGGCAAGGGTTTAGTATGTAGTATCCCCCTAACCACTCAGCACTCTCCAAGCATAAACTCAGCAAAGCTTATATAAACTAACTACAGAACCTCACAGCTGCTGCAAAATTTTGTGGGACAAACTCCTTTGGTTTAAGTGGGACCAAAAACATGAAGGTCAAAACAGGGGCTCTGTCTGACCCTTCCTTTTCCCAGATAATGTATGGAGTCTCTTTCTTTGCCTGATGCACTCGGAGTCTTCAGAATGAAAGTGCACCACATCCCTACCAAGTTAAGTAGTTTATAAACAGAGAAACACACCATTTTATCACTGAAGTGAAAATGTGTGGGGGAATAACTGTTTTGAGTTACTCCTAAGCTGTGAGATTCCTGATTGATTCTTTTAGTCTGAGCTGGAGTTGTCAGCAGGTTGTCTTATTGTTCGTTTTGCTATTTAACTTGAGAGACTCCATCTAAAATGCAGTGCCTGTGTGTGTGCATAAGCTACACAAATAAATATCAATCATCTCCCAGATGGTGATAATATGCCCCATGGGAATGGAGCATAGACTTGCTCTGACACTTCTGCCTGTGTTCTTTGCATTTCTGAGCTCTCCAAAATCCAGCACCCTTTGTTCATCTCAAACTGTGCACTGTTACACATTTGCTGGTGCATTTCCTGAATATAGTCCCTTGTTTGTATCTGGATGCCTTCCTCCTCAGAGCCAAGTCTTTCAGATTTTGGAGCTTGCTGGTTTATTTGATTCTATTTTTAGGCTGATTTTATGCACCTAATTTTGAGTCTGTGATCCAGGACTTTGAGTTAGGCATCCCTGCTTCTTGTAAAACGAGTGAGGAAAGTGAGCTGCCTCAGCCTGGGCCTCATGGTGGTGAGATCCCTGAGCAGAGAGACTCCTTTGCTGGTCAGCAGGAAATGACTTCAACTCTGCAGCTCCTTCTCCTGCATTTAAGTGCTTGCCTGGGAGCTGCAGCGAGGTATTTCCCTGAAACCTTTCCGGGAATAAGGTACTTATGTCATTTTCTTGGAAACTACCACGGAGATCATTCCTTTCTTTTAAAGTATAGCCAAGAAAGTGCTGCCAAACCCTTTCAGGCCATGTTCACAACCCCAGAATGTGAACAGGCCATTCCCTACTCTCTTTGCTGGATTTCAGGCCCATATGGCCAAAGAGCCCTGAGGATCCCCTAACCACTAAACCACACTTGGAGCAGTTTTTATCCCTTCTGTTGAAGGCATTTGCAGAAAAGCCTGATGAATTTTCTGGACTAGATAAGCCAAGAGAAGGCATGCCAGTGGTGAAAGTGAGTCCTGCATTGTCAGTGGTCAACGCCAACACAGGTTCCTGCTCCTGCACTGGTTCCCACAGCTCATAGTGAATAGTTGTTGGATGGGAATTCATTGAATTATAGGCCACTTATCTCTTAGGCAGTGTCCTAATCCTGGACAGGAGACTCTGTCTCCATATTTTGGCTTCATGAAATAGTCTCAATAGAAAGCTCTAGAATTTTGACACATAAAACTTGGTAGGTGGCCCCCATGACAAGAAAGACCATAAAAGAGCTCATCTTTTACCTTTACCTCATCTTTTACCTTTTACCTCATCCTTACCATCTTTCACCTTTTACCTTTTTACCTTTGTGAAATTCTGCATTTTGTGCTCAACAAGTTTGAGCCCTGAGGTCTGTTTGTAACATGTAGGAGGTAATTCTTTCAGTTATTCTCCCCTTTCTAATGAAACTCCAGTGTGCCCATAAAAGGATTATTTATCATTATAGTTCTTAAATATGAAGTTAAGATCAAATACAAAACGTGTGAGACAAGTGAGCATGGAGAAGTTGTGAAATTTTTTTCCTTCATTGTTGTTTTTTGAGAATACAAGGCTGGGAGCAATATGTGCCTCAGTTGATTATTGTATGTGACAATTGTTTGTGAATATTGTTTGTATGTGACAATTGACTGCATAGGCAGGAACTCGCCTGCAAAATTCACTGGGGCATCCATTGCACTGATTTTTTCCTAACTTGAAGATTAATGGCTAAGATGCCTTTTACCATAAGGAGGAAGTTAGCAATTCTTTTTCTCTGTTTTCAATAAAACCCAGGCATTTGGATACAAAAGGGAATATGTTTTCCACACGTTTTATGAGAGATTATGAAATGTATTTCCCATTATCTAGATCATTCAGCCATCCTGTATTTATGCAGGGAGATGAAAAGGGAAGATTAATCAGTGAATGTAAAGATACTCAGTCAACAAACCTTGAGTTTTATATCTGTGTTAGTAGATCTGCTACCAGCTACTAGATTTCTTTTTCTATTGTATTTTCTCATGTAGAGGAAACAAAATTGCGTGCTAGCTAATGATTATTTTAAGAGAAAACCAAAGCAAGCTGATTATTAATATAAAACAAGCAGCACTGCCTTTTAATTTTCATTAATGGGCCCATCTTTCAGTGCATAAAAATGACACAGCTCAGGAGTGAAGCTGTCCCAATTTCTATCAGCTGAGGACCTGGCTTATCACACATTATCAAATAACATATGATTTGCATTATAATTATAACTTTAAACAAACAAAACTTTTTTCTTTTTTTTTTTTTTCAGTTTGCCACACAACTTGAATGCAAAATATGCAAAATATCTTACAAAGAAAAAAGGAGTGGCCAGGAACTGCACTCAAAAAGAGACTGCAGGTAATAAAAGTTGAAGTAGAAAATAAGTTTCCTTCAAAGTTTCTGCTCAAACACCTCCTGGAATAAGGAAAATGGTATCTAGCTAACTTAGAAAATATTAGAAAGCACTAAAATGTTGTTGTTGTTATTATCATCGTCATCATTATTTGGGAACATTGATGGTTTTTAGTTGCTTTGGCTTTGCATTTCTTTTGCTCTAGTAGGTGAAAGGCAGAATAGATCCCTTGGGATAGACTGCATTTACTCTGCTACTTCAAAGCAACTAAAGCATTCTGAATCCAGTGGAAACTGGCAAAGTGAGCATGGGAGGGGACTCCTGAAGATAGATGAAGCTGGTAATTGAGTTGCATGGAAACCAATGGGTGTTTTTAGTGGCACAGTACTTGTGCCGCCGTGCAAGGGTTACTGAGCCTTAAGGCAGGATGTTACACCTCTCTAGGGGTTCTACCAATGGCTCTGATTCCTGGGAGGGCTGGCCCAGAGAGGAACATGAGTGGGGTTCATGTCCCAGCCATTTATTCTCTTTTCCTTCCCTGCTTTCCTTATTACAGGTCACTGGTTTGCCTACTATAGAATCATACAGATATAATATTTTAATGGATCAAAAGAACACAATTAACTCTTGCCCTGGAGTTTTTCAGTGCAAATGACCTTCATTTTATTCTGTAAGCCTTTATTGGTGATATAAGGTGGCTGCATTTGCTTTGTTTTCATGTTAACATGCATTAAAATTACTTAAACATTGATAAAAACACTGAAAAGCTTTGATTTGGGGGAATCCCCTAAAATGCCATCAAGCCAATTGTGATTCTCCACTGATGGGTTTTTAAAAAAAGCACTCATCTCATTCTTAATGCTTTGACCATGTACTTTATTGCCATCATGTAGCACTATTTTTAACCACAGTGTTGTACTGTACATCACATCTGCAGAATTATAGCAATCTACACTGAGAATGAAATCAGGTTTGTCTGACACAACCTGTTTCCTGTTAAACACACTGAATGACAAGAATTCTCTTTCCTCTCTTTATTTCCCTCTTAGCTGACTCCTGCAGCAAGTGAAATCATTCTTTCCCCCAAGACCTAGGTCAGCCTCACTGACCTGGTGCTGCCTGTGTCATCCTGCCTGCCCTTTTTAAACATAGTGCTCTTCTGTTTCATGGGAATCTTCCTGGTCTTCCAAGAGACATCAAAAATCTGCCAGGGATTTTCTTCAGACAGGTCTTTTGGACTGTTTGGGACAAAATCTACGGCCTGCCAGGTTTAAAGTACTTATCAGTAATTGATGTTTTTTACACTCCTTTACAGTTACTATCAGAGTGGGAAGTACTTTGCCATGTTCAAGTGAGAAAAGTACTTTAGCCTTTTTTATTCCAGTATTTACTAAGTGTTTACCTCCTCTCCATCACTAACCATGTTATCTTCTTTAAAAAAAAAAATTAACCACTGGAAGCTTTCTCAGTTTCTGAAACACTTCAGAATTTATTTTTTATGTTAGTCCCGTTTCTCTCAGGTAAAGAAATGTCTCTGATGCTCTTAGGTTCCCTTTTTCTCTGGTTTTCATTTTTTAAAATATATGTGTTGATTGCTATCTAATCTCTGTCTCCTTTATTTCATTATTTCATTCCTTTGGAAGCTACATTATAAATATCCAAAAGAAACTGTACACACACACATACATACATATATGTGTGTGTATATATATATACACACACACATATATATACATATATACATATATGTATGTGTGTGTATATACACATATATACATATATGTATGTGTGTGTATATATACACATATACATATATACATATGTATATATGTGTATATATATGTATTTGAGTATGGTGTCCTTGCCCCATTTGAATGTTGCATTGAAACACTGCAAGTCTTCACATTTTTCTGAAGGCGTGCAAAAATTGGAAAGCTTTTGATCCACAGAAGTTACTGTGGGCCATTGAGGGTTGGAGAATAAGCCTCCCACGCTGAATGTGAGTGGAAGGCACGAAGGATATGAGAAGGGAAGGTTAACACTCCAGTTTGCCTGCAAGAGAGCCACAAATGTTTCAGCTTAGTGATTTTGGACTAAGTTACTTGGATTTTGCTTGGAGAGTGAGACAGCTACTGTTTCATGTATCTGCTTCATTAAGTTTAGACTATATTTGTCTCTGTTTGCTTTCCTACTTGTGCTTGGAGTGTATCTATCTGTGCTCTGTTTCACAGAGCCTGGAGTTTATTTGCCTAAGTTTGCTTTCCACTGCCTTTGGACTGTGTTTGCACTGAGCTCTGTTTCATTCAGCCTGGACTTACGGGCCCAGGATTGTTCCACAGCATTTGGGCTGTGTTTGTTTTGCTTTCCAGAGCCTGGGAATGTGGCTGTGCACAGCCTGCCACTGCCCAGAGTGTCTCTGTCTGTCCCCTGCTTGGCCTCAGAGCTGTCCTGGGCTCTCACCCACCTTGCCTTGCCCAGTGCCTCCTTGAATCTGGAGTCTCCCAGTTTGCAGTAAGGAAGGATCTGACGTAAACTGAGTCACCTGGCATGAAGTGTTACATCAGAGCAAAATTTGTCCCAGATCTGCTACAGGCAAATCAATTTTATGTGGGGCCAGAGAGGGAGGGCCACCAAATTCCCAAACAGCCAAACATGGACGTGCTCAGGTTGTGACATTTTAAATTAAAATAGAAAGGGGGGAAAAAATAACCACATCCTGTAACGCTTACTTTCTGAGAATGATGTCGACTAAAAATTCAAATGCTTCTCTTGATTTCCAATTTTTTTTTGTTTGGTTGGGGTTTTTTCCCTAAATCTGTTTTTCTGCATCTTGACTGGTCTGTTCTCCAGTGACCACATTGCCACATCTGGAGATGAGCATTTGACACACAGCTGTCCTTTGAGAGCGCTGTCTGGAACACCTTTGGGTAGTTAAAGACAATTTCTTACTCCCCCCCCAAAAAAAGAGGTGCTGTTTGCTTTTCATCCAGTGTGAACTGATCTCTTGCAGCACACAGAACTCTGCTACAATCATTTCAAGCATTTTGTTGGTTTATTAGTTATAAACTTATATGATTTTCCCAAGGTGTGGGTTCACATAAAACAATAATTTCTAGTGTGTTATTTGCTTTTTCCAAAAACTGAACACACCATTTTAAGAAGGAAAGGTTGGGTACCAGTTTGGCTGCAGACACCTGGGGGGACAAAGTACCAGAACCCTCCTTCAGCCTCCCACCTCCCTCATTTTGGTCTTCTGTGACCGAGCAATGAATATCTCAAATACTGAATTTGAATATCTCAATATTGAATTCAAATATTCAAATATATTCAAATAATTATATTCAAATAAATATATTGAATTCAAATGCCATGTCGGAAAGGAATGTTCTCCACCTCCTGTGATGCACATTTCATCTCTTGCAGTGGTCATGATTGTTGAGCTGGTGCTGAACACTTGAGCTATTCCTCCTGCCCCATCATAAATGGAATATGTACACAAATTTGAGCAAGGCACGAAATTAAATATGCAAACCCCATTTTTTCCCCCCTCACTGCAGCTACTTACCCAGCAACAGCAGAACTAGAAATCCCCCAGAGAGCAACTTAAACTAGGGAGAGGGTCAGGTTGAATAAAGTGAAATATGATGTAGTCAGAGTTACTGACAGAGGCTTCAGAATTATCCAGGGGCAATACTTTTGTAATCACTGAGGCTGAAGACAAACAAGCCTCCAGGTACAGAGAATGTGCCATCTCTGTGGGTGTTTAGACACAATCAGTCCTTCCTAATGACCAGGGGATGGATCAGTCAAAGCCTGCCTCAACACACTACTTTTTGGTCTATAACCACAGGAAGATAAGTGTGATCAGTTTTATTTGAAGAAGATAGCAATGCTGGGAAGGCAAACTATTGTGTTGTGACTTTAACATTTGGATTTAGTTGATGTTGGCATCTGATGTGTTTAATCTTCAGGGATAAAACTAAATTTTAAAAAAGGTCATAAATGAAAGGGGTCATAATACATACATTATTTATTCTTTGGAAGATTTTAATATATTGAAATGCTTAAATTAAAAATAGCAGTTGAAATCTGCAACCTTCACTGGACTGATCTCCAGCAAGGTTTCATGATCAGCTTTAGATGGCTTGAGTGTGGAAAAATAAGGGGGACTGCATTCCATATAGATGATTAAAAAATGTCTGATTTTAGATTTTGAATGCACTAGGTAAGTTTTTTATGTTACGAGAAGCAGATAAACCCAGTGTAGGTACTCAATAGATTTACTGTAAGATGTAATAAGTCTTTTAAAAGTAGGTGAGTGAGAGCTTCCTCTTTAGAGACAGGGAATGTGAGCTCCTCCTAACTTCAGATGTCAGCTCAGCTAATAAAAACCTGCCATTGCTGTGGTATCACAGCCACTTACTGTAGATACAAGAGCAGAATTTTACCCGCCCTGGAAATTACACAAGGGGAACAGGGAAAAATGAACAACTGCAACGAGACAAGTCGTGAGAAGATTTTATTTTTCAGTATTTCTGTTGTTATGGAATCCCCTATGTAGTTTTCCACTAGTTTGCCATGCAATCAAACTGGGAAGGGATTGGATGGATCGTGCCTCTCCTTTCAGTGCAGGGACTGCCGCTTACCCAGGGAAAGGATGGGCAGGGAACCCCCTGCTGTATCTGGAGAGGAAAAGAGGAAGGACTGACCTCATCTTCAGGCTTAGGATCCACTACTTCTCCTGTCCTGGGCTCAGGGTTCCCAATGTTATTACAGAATATTTTTTTTTCAAGCTTGTGGGCAGTGCAGTTGAGTTTGTTGCTTCAGTTAAATGCTTAGATGTGCTTGGTTACCTTCAGACTTCACTAAAGGAATCACTGGATAAGAGAACTGTTAAGAATGTCTGCTTTGGGAAACAGTGGTGCTGGTGCTTAGCAATAATTAGCAATGCTGCATCTCAAGTTTTACCCCTATCTAAGTGTGCTTCCACTGTATCCACAATGCTTCTATATGGCTGTTTATCAAATCTTCCCCAAGTAGGTCCAATCATCCAGTTTTGTTCACATTTTATTGCAATCTCTTACTCAGGTGATAACATTTTTTCCATTCCTTTGGAATCTCAGTCCTCATAGCACTGATTATTATTCATCAAGAACAAGGTTTTAAGCAATTATTGACTGTGTAAGCCCAGTCCTGCCTTCATTGCTGAGGTAACACCCACTGACACCAATTAAGCACATTTTATTAAGTAAAGGGTCACTGGAATAGATTCAGTGGGCAGACAACACTTAGTTTCTTTTTTGTAATATTTTATCTTGGCGTGAAGCTCAGGGCTTTTTTTCCAGGCCTGTATCCAGCTGTATAAAGAATTATAGCAATGAGACTCTCAAAAAAAATGACCAGACAACCTAGGAAATGTGGGGAGTCCTATGGCTACACTCAGGGAAATATGCTGTGGTGCTTGGATCCATGCTGGATCCAAAGGCGAGCAGAGAACAGCTGGAGGTTCATATTTCAGGTCTCCATCCTCTAAATAAAGCCACTGTGTGGCTGTGGCTATAAATTAAAGATGAAGGCAATTTGGAAATGTTCTTTAGTGCCAGGGTAGGTGAAATGCAGCCCATTGCTAGCATCACCAGAGCCAACACCATCCTTGGGTGTTTCCACTGCAGCTTTTCCATGGCTGAGCTGGTGGCAGGCACAGGGCTCTGTCTGTTTGTGCCATCCTTGTGGAGACACTGCAGAAAGGTCCCTGTTCATGGGCAGCATTGCCATTAATTCAGTTGCTCACAACAATGATCCCAGAGGTCAGCCTCTTATCTAGCAACTGGGAAAATGCCACAAATGACTGAAAATGAGGAATTGAAAGTGGGGGAAATCAGTGTTGGTGAGAATGTGCAATACTCAAGCTGTGTTTTTTAGTACTTTCTTGTGCAAAGTGCTTTACAAACACATATTAAGATATATTCCCTCACTGGGTGCTTAGAAGTCAAACAAAGACAATTAAGATATCCATTCTGCACAGAGGAACTAAGGGTTTAGCAGAGAGATTAAGAGCAGAGACCCAAAAGCATGAGGAAGATCTGAAAACATGGGCAGAATCTCCAGTCCAATGCTTCAGCCATTATATTTTTTCCTTAGCATCTATGCTTTATTTATAATCAGACTTGGGAGTCTTTCCCCAGCCTCAAAACCCCAGGGAAGAACTCCACTGTGGATGTTTGCTGTTTCACTGAAAAATCATCTGATTTCTGGTTTTCAAATAGAGAGCAAGAGCTGCCTAATGATTTTTGTATTAGGAGGATATTCTTGTTTTCCGCATGCTGTCTGGTTCTGCTTGCTGTTCTGAGATGTTTAGAGAGTGCCCTCTGAAATAAAAAAAAAAGGAAAAAAAAACATCACAGGGGGCTAAACCTGATGATAAGTAAGACCTGGGGTGATGTATGGCTTTTCCTCAATGTTTTCAATCACAAGGAATCAACAGGTTACATGAGATCCTGACTTTTTAGAGCCCCTTGGCCAAAAGTCTGAGAGCTACAGTTTGTTCTGTGAGGAGCTGGAGCTGGGAGATGTGTAATGGGCAGCTCCACCCAGGGCATCCATGTGTGACTTCTGCTCTGTCCCAACAATCTTGGTGTATGCAGTTCAATGATTATTAAGTAGGATTTGCTGCTTCTGTATGCAAAAGCCCTGGGTCTGAGCAGGAAGCAGTGGCTAAACATCAAACTGAGGAGCAGCACACACAGCACAGACTTAATGTCAGTAATTTACCCTGTTTCTGTAGTTGGGCACCCATGGTAGTTTAATCTTACTTTTTCTTGGCAAGATCAAGTAGGTATCTTGACTGAATAGATAGAATGGAACAACCTATAAACTTTTCAGATTTCACAGGAGAAAAAAGGAAACCCCTTGAACTGCTTATTTTTATTCCTTTTGTTTAGTAATTTATTTTTATTGCCACCTTTCTTTAAACCCTTAGACTCAAATAGCTATTGGTTGGGTTAGGTGAACTAATGGTCTAATGGGTCAAAGGATCAGAGACCTTCTGAAGGGCTCAGACCACCCACCCTTCTCCTTTCAGATCTCACAAATTTTAAAAAGATATATTTCTTCAGGCTTTGGAAGGTTGTTTTCTCAACTCCCAAAGCTGGGAATGTCTCCTTCGATTGACTCAAATTATATCCAAAATCCATTGAAGAATCCTGAAAAACCTGAAACATTCAGGTATTTTTTCTTGTCAAATCTGATGTGTGCTGAATATATTACTTTGTGTGTGCCAATATAACTAGATAAGGGAAACTATAAAAATGCCTTTTGCAACTGGTAAGGATATTCAAAGGGCTATGCAAGTTAAACTGAAATCCAAGATAGTAAAATTCCTCTTGTTTGGAGAGGAAGAGATTCAGTCTAACTTTTTTGTCTAGAGAATGTTAGGAACTTACCTATGGTACCTAATACAACTTTAATTCCTGGAGAGAGAAAGACATAGGTAGAGAGTTAGTTTGTCCTGCCATAGGATTGATGGGGATATATATATAGAGATATAGATATATAGAAATATAGATATAGATATATAGATATATCTACATTAAATTCACAGAAAACCCCTGTAATTACCCATCATGAGATATGAAAAGGGTTTTTAAATTTCTAGCCTTAGAAATGCAGATAAACTGTTCACTAAAGGAGGCAAGACTGGATCTTGACTCTTCTTTTATTTCACGTTATGATTCACATCCAAAAGTAAACTTAAATCTCTCAAATAAAATTCTGTGCTCTACAAACTTTTTTAATTCTGTGTTTTACAAATTCCTGTAATGATTCATCTTTGTGTTGGGAGGAAAATTATTTGCTCATCCATGAAGAAGAGAGGAAGAGAAGCAGTGGCCTCAAAGTATGGGAAAACTATGACAGAGTTTTCAATTTCTTGGATTACAGGATTGACCTTGGCCACATATCATAAACACCTCTACTTTCTCCCCTGAATAGATTGAATACCAAGTCCCAAATACTCAACCTTGAGAGGCCACAGGAATCACAACCACCCAAGAGACAGAGCTCCTCTGGCAGAGTAGAAGTGTAGCTGCATTTAGCCTTACCATCCATTTGTTCAATCTATAAGACCTATATGTATAAATTTAATCTGTAAAGTCCCTCTATATAAGGTTTTTGATGGTCTTGAGGCTTTTTCAAACATTAAAGCAGTCAGGCATTGTTGCTTGTCAATACATGAGAAGATACAAAACAGGCACAGATTTTCTGCTGGGAGTAGAAATTTACGTGAGTTAAAAGTAGTCATTTACAGGAGCAAGTTTAGATACAAGAGAAACACACACAAGAGATCCCACTTGGGGCTAAGACTGATTCCATCATGGGTGTAGAAATTTTTAATCCAGATGGACAGACAAACAGCACTGAGTTGTTGCTTCAGAGCCTTCCCTGATGCCCCAGTAGATCACGGCAGCTCTGCTGCTGCAGCGTGACTCCCATGCAGGACAGCAGATTACTTCATTGCCTCCAGAGGAGCATCAGATTCACCACCTGCCCACCCAGTTATGCACCCAAACCAGCAGCCAAATGAGGGAAGTCCCACTGCTCTCCCCTCTTTTGGCTGGGAGCTGCTATTTCCTTCCTACCCCTGGTGTAGGGCAGAGTATAGCAATAATGAGGGTCTTGCTTTCCTTCCAGCAGCTGTACCACGAGCGCAGGAAGGAAAAAGGTTGTTAACAAACTCAGAAAGGGTTGGAAATTGAGATTGCAGGAATAGACAATTGAAAAAGCAAGATGGGGTGGTTTCTTCCACACCAATTAATAAACATCACCCCTTGAAAGAAATCACTTGATTATAGTATCACATTGTGTTTTCTATCTTTTTTAGTCAGACATTATTACTCATAAACTAAATAATATGATAATTTTTAAGAGCTGAGATAATGCCTAGAAATTGGTCCAAACATGACTAGACATTGTAATTCATTTTTTCAAGGTTTTTGCTAGCCAAGAGCCAACATCAGTACTGAAGTGGAAAGGATTTTAGAGATGATGGGTTGTTCCTACAGAAACTGTTGTGTCATTTTCAGAATGATGCTGAAATTAATGAAGGTGTGCACAGCCTCCTTTCTTTCAAAAGAGATCATCAGTCTGTGCTTTCCAGTGTGAAATGTGAGGATGTAAATATGAGGCATTAGCTGTATTTTATAAGAGGAAAAAACAGAGATACGAGGTGAATTAAAGCAACGTAAATTTTTCACAGTGGGCTTTTTTTTGGACTGGAGGCCTTTGGCACTGCAGACAGCACCTCTCAGCCTCCCTAACCCTGAGTACAGTTGAGGTTTGGATCATTTGTATGCTGCTGAAATGCTTTTGTGGTGCATTAAAGTGGTTTCCTTTAATAAACGTGTAGACCTCCTGTTCCCCTCTGACCAGC
Source organism: Molothrus ater (assembly GCF_012460135.2). Classification (NCBI taxonomy): domain Eukaryota; kingdom Metazoa; phylum Chordata; class Aves; order Passeriformes; family Icteridae; genus Molothrus; species Molothrus ater. Next base: position 7,377,566 of record NC_050483.2, read on the forward strand.
AGTGCTGGGTTTGGAACCAAACTGGACTTGTGTGTGCACAGCCAGGGGACTGGAGCTGCTCCAGCACCTGGTCTGGAGCCATTCTAACTCAGGCCTGGCTTTTCCAATATGTTTTTATAATCATGCTTAATTATGGGCATGAGAAATAACTAATTACCAAAGTGCATGGCTTTCTTCCTCCAAGAAAACATGCCATGGCTCCTTTGCTTATCAAATTTTGCAACCCATGCAACCCCTGCCAGCAGAAAAGGTGCTGAACATCGAAAATATTATTTCCTTCTCCCAAGTGTTTAGTATAACAATATAAGCATTGACCGTTGTGTACTTTGGTATTATTTTCCTTTCCTGCTTGTAGTCACTTCTCATGTTTCTCCATCATTTTAGGCCCCTAATAGGGATAGGATGAACCCATTGATGTCGGCACATGGAGGCCTGCTAGTGGCATGCCTTTGGTTTTAGTCTCCTAGCAGCAGCCATTCATGTTATGTGGGCTTTCTTTTTTGGGCATTGCCCACCCCTGAATCTGACTTCAGGCATTTTTCACTGCCTGTTCTGCATGAATAGCCACAGGCCTCTTGCCAATTGTCCCCCCTCCTTGAAAGCCAGCTTCAGCCAAAGGCCTTTTCAAGTGTGATCCCAGAGTGCCACACAGGCTTTCAGGGTATTGTTGTCGAGATGAGGGCCCTGCACTGGAAAGTGGGGTCAGAAGAGAAAGCACAATAAGGGGTGATGGAGGCTTCATGCAGTCCTCAGATGCTGGCCTGTTTATTAATTTACAAAACTAATGTCACTGTCTTTAGAGGAGAGATTGAGTGAAAAAGATGCCCTTTGAAGAGAAGAACTGCTTTTGATACATTACCAAAACACTGCTCCCCTTATTAAATTGATTTTATGGAAGAAAGTACAGCTAATAAAAGTTCAGAAACACCAATAAAATACTGAAGGTCTGGATTTGGTGTTTTCTTTTTTCTTCATCGGCTCAGACACAATTCATGTTAATGGGTTTTACAAGCTGTCCTAGGGCAAAAAAAAATCCTTAAATTTGCAAATATCTGGTCTTCCTTATGCATGTCACACAAACTATTAGTCAAGACAGTACAATAGTGCAAGCTCTTTAGCAGAGCTCTCCTCGTACATAACGTAATGAAATATTCAAGCAGAATTTGTTTACCTCTCAGTGGTTTTGGGGAGATCTGAAAGGGTAGGGGTTCATGAATCTTGAATATAACATACAAACGTGGCTTGGCCTGTGCGAAGATTCAGAGCTGTGCTTGAGTGTTGCTCCTGCAGTCAGTGTTGGTGCGGATTGCTGGATCTGGGCAAGCAGCTCTCTGGTCCGTCCCTGTCGTGTGAGATGGAGTCCTGCTGTCTGGTGGCATTTCAGGTTTGCCCTGCAGGTTTTAATCTAAAAGCAACCTTGGGAATAAATGTGGTTTCTTGATTCCTTATTCCTTACTTTAGCTGGTCAAAGGCGAGGCTGGCTGCATCCTCCTACAGGCATGCTCATGGTGGTTTCACTCTGCTCACCAGTGCCAGTGCAAACTGTGAACTCCATCTCCTGTCTCCCAAAAAAAGAAGGGAGATGCTGCTCTCTATCTCAGGCCAGCTCAGGATGCAGTGTGTCAGACCCAGCTGAATCCTCTTCTCTTACTACCTGATGAAACCAACCCAGGAACAAGTGGCTTCATCTACAGAGGCCCCGTCACTTCCACAAGTGATGATGATCCTCATTGTGGATGTACTCAGGATTGAGATCAGGGAATTCTGAGGCCACAGCTGTGAAACTCTCCAGCTGGAACTGAAGACAGCTGCCATTGGACTTGTATCCTCTGCAGAAGGAAGGCATTCCTGTCTGACCAGTGAGTTACAGATCGATGCAAGATTAGGAGTCGGTTTTAAACCTGTGGCTGTAAACGTGTGATTGAATTTTAACTGCTTTCAATTAATGTAGATCAAAAGAGGCTTCTGTAGTTGGACAGTCCTTCAAAAGTACCAGACTTCAAGCATAAATCTGTCCAGTCTGCTTTTGTTTTTCATAACTTGTCTTGCCATGTTTGTTAATTATGGAAGGCATTTAGGACTTGCTCTGTCTCATCCAGTTTCTTCTCTTCTGCAGTGCTCCAGCAGTGAAGTCAGCAGTTTTATAATCCGCTGCTTTGGACTTAGAAAGTCATTTATGACAAGCAAGTGGGTGTAAATTGTTAATGGTAACCTTTTAAGTCTACTCTGTATGCAAAGCAATGGAGATTGATCCATGGAACAATAATAGTTATAATCTACTCACCTTCCTAGTAGCAGGAAATAATTCAAAATCTTCTTATCTCTTTTAAAAATGATAATCCGGGGGAAATAAGTTTTTGATGAGGAATGTTCTTACCTGAAAGCAAATACCAGAACATAACCCTGTATGATAAGTGCTGGTAACATTTAATTGTATGTTTATTTTGGTTTTCAGCTCTGCTGCAGACAGATTCACAGATTAATATGAATTCAACATTACTCTCCATGCTTCTATCAAATACGTGTTTTCAGATTGATAAATTTGGTTTTAAATATAATAATTTGAGGCATAAAAGTGGTGGGTTTTTCCTGAATAGGCCACTATTATTTGGTATTTATATATTGATGGCTAATTCACTATAAATTCTTTTTGTTTGAGGAAGACTTGGTAGATTTTCAAACACAGAATTCAGTGAAGAATTGGGAGACTGGTTAGTGAATTATTCTGTGACTTTTTAAAAAACAATTTAGTATCCTTTTGTCCTTGCAATTGTCTGTTATGAAGATACTGCACATCTTAGTAGAAAGGTGTGAAAGGCTTTTGCATGCTTCATTCTCTCATTAAAATTAGCTAATTTGAAAATCAGGTTAAGTCAGATCACTCAGCCTTTTACAGTGCTTTTCAGGCTCACAGTCAAGGTAGGTAAATAGGCCAAATATCTTCTTTTAACATTGTCATGTCTTTCTTCTCTGTATTAATTAAGAATGTAAAAATAAAAGGTTGCTAAGTTGACATTGCTTCAGTCAAGGCTGAAAGCTACTAACTGTGCCTGAAGATTCTCTAGGAAACACAGCAACTTTGCAAAAAACCATACCTGGGGTACAGGCATCAAACAGCTCTGCAGCCTGTGGTGATAAATCCAACACCCCCAGACAGTTTGGAACTTGCCTGTACAAGATCTGTTTATTTTGGCTTCGAGTGGAGGAGACGATTTGTCCTCTATCTGTAAACAACCACAGATAACGGGATGTCAATGAATGTATTTCAATATTTACCTCTTAAAATTTATCAAATTAACTGCAGAAAAGCACTGAGAGAGAAATATGACAAGTACCAGTAAGGTTCTCATGAACTACTTCCCTTCTCCTTCCTTATGAACAGCAATAAGTAGTTAGAGGAAAGCTGCTCTGGCAAGCCTGCCACTTCCATGGCAGGAATAAACACAGCCATGACCAGGTCAGGAAAGCCCCCCTGTGTGGGGAGAGGTTTTATGGTGGCTTAGAGGCACTAATGGGTAAAAAAAAGTGTCTGGTAAAGATAGGGAGCTGAGTAATCCTCAAATGATCAGCATTTTGGTTCAGATAACAAGCTGAATAGTTTATCTGGTGTTTTCTGAATCTCACTGAGGTAAAGCTCAAGCAGCAATCTTATGAAAGCAAGGCTTAATGTGACGTTTTGAACTTCTGCTTCTGGTCCATTTAAAAATTAAACAAGAAGTGCACAAATTAAATACTTCCTTAAAAAAGAAGTGAATTCAATGTGTTTTAGAGTTACCTGAGATTTGAATTGGTTAGGTTCAGATTTTGGGCCATTTAATGCTTATTTTTAACCATTATCTGTTCTGTAAATAGTCAGGGAAATTTTTGTAGCTACCTGGACAATACCTATATCAGATTCCAAACACAACATGAGGTTAGCATTGAGTGGAGTTAGTAATGCAAACTTCCACATCCTTTTATTTTTTTCTCCTTTTGGATCTCTCTTATTTCCTTCACAGCTATTTATCATTTGAAGGATAAAGGAAAAGAGAGAATGGGCAAATCAAAATAAATTTTGAGAAAACAAAACCAAATGAATCTGTCTTCCCTAATCAGACACTGTTTTCTTTTCGCTCCACAAAACAGATAAACTGCCTGAGAAAATCAGGTTAAGTGAAGAGCAGTGACATTGTGATAACTGTGTACAGAGGCTTCAAACAAAGTGGTCAAGCTATGAGGAACAGACACTTGGTGGTGTTTTGCAATGGAGAGAATACAGAGTTGCTGAGTTAGGTTTTGGAGACCACGTGAAATCCTTCTGCAGCTTTCTCTGCAGATTCTGCTTTTGCTAACTTAAAGTCATGCTGTTATACCCTGGGTGTAATGAATGTGAAACCAGCAGTGAGCAGGAATGTCCAGTTCCCACCACAAAACACAGCCTTGCTGCAGATGTGGAGTGGTTACTTCTCCACTTGTAGATAATCTGGTATGGGTTGAGATGTCTCAAAGTTCTCTCTAGTGTTTGTTTGTCTTTCTGCCTCCTTTCAGCAGTTTTAGAAAGGTTTAAGATTTTAGCACGGGCCTTTTGGAAAGGCTCAGCTTCCTGAAAATAACCTCAAGAGATAGATGAATTTTCAGAGGGAAATCTGGAAATCTTGCAGTGGGAGGTCGCAGATACAGAGTGGTCTGTAAAATTTAGTTACTCAAATGAGAGCTGTGTTGTTTTGAAATCCTCACCTCAACAGTAATGCCTGGGAGTCTGAAAAAATACCTTAATTCTGCTTTTGAGTCCCTTTAATTTGCCTCTACTCATGGATGTCATCTCCTGAGTCCTGCCTGTGTCCTTCTGTCTGTCTTGTTCCCACTGAGGGAGTGGCTGAGCCTGGGTCTGCAGAGGGACTTGGGCAGAGTTTTGTTACCTCAGAATCCCTCCTGCATGAGTTGATTTCATTGCTTGAAATTGCAACAGTGAGCTGCTTCATCTCAAAGAAACTTTGCTTTCTTTCTTTTTTTTGCAGAGTAATCTGAAATGACCAGAGGATCCATCCAGGGATGGCAGTGCTCTGGAGGTAGGAAGGGATGGTTTCAATTAATATTCAACTGTGGCAGAGTCAAAATGTTTCACAAAAACGCACTAATTTTGACAGGATTCTGGCTTTAAAGTTCAATTTTGGTCTTGGCCTGGGAGAAATATGGCATGAAAACCTGTGGTATTTTTTAAAAGAATACGAATCAGTTTTTAAAATGTTTGAAAAAATTTTGGTTTCACTTTATCGCAAAACAAAAGCAATGCTGGGAATTCAGAAATAGTGTAGAAACAAATTTGGCATTCACTGGCTATTTTCTTGAAATATAAACATGGAAACAAAAGAACCCATCTGATACCTTGGTGTTACAGCTTTCTTCCAAGCTCTTCCACTCTGGAAGTGTGACTGATCTGTAACGCTTTAAATGGTAATAAAGTGTTGGGAATAAGATTTCTGTGTGGCCCCTGTGCCAGCATCAGAGAAAAGATCCAATGCAGCTAATCTGTTCAAGTTTAATGAATGTCCTGCTGACTTTTAAGGGAGCTGCCTGACTACCCTCTGAGACTTTAAAAATCTCCTATTTTTGGAGAATTTTGTCAGGAAACCAGATTGAGTGAGCCCATATAGAAAATGCTATTGCCGTTCCTACAGGTTTCCACGAGATATTTGACCCCTCCCCTCCCCTCCCTTTCTTTCTTCTTTTTATACCTCTCTGGAATGCAGATATTTTGGTTAATTTTCTCCAGCTGTCACAGAGTCTCACAGGAAAATGACCTCGCCGAGTGACCACTTCCCTTATTCCTTGACTTAAGTAGATTTTTTTTCTTCAGAGCTTTCACCACATCATTCACATCACTGGTGATGTGAAGTCTGGTGTCTTTCACGAGTCAGGAAAAAAGCAAAAAATAATTTCCACCCTCTAGAAAAAAAAAGGAGGGGAACCAAATCAGATCAGTTTGGGCTGGTTTTATCAATTTACATTGGTATTTCAGAGAAGTCAGTGCAGCAGAAATTTAACATTACCTATTCCTGCTAAAAGGTAGGGAAATATCAATATTTGGATATTTTTCTTCTGTAAATGGTTTTCATCACAAAATTACTTCATTCATTTAGTAATGACAGTAGTCTCAGAAAGCAGGAGAGTCAGACCTCTAGTTCTTTTCTTCTTTTTAATATACAACTCAGAGGGAAAAATTTTATTTTTGTTTTTTTAATTTAGTTTTCTGAAATAGTATTATATAGGAAAAAAAAGAAAAAACCAAAGAGGAAATCCCTGTATAGTAAATATTTATGGCTCATGAAATATGTGAATATGTACATGAGATGCATATGTCTCAAATGCTAATGTTTTATTAAGTACCAAGGACCTGTTGTTAAGCATGACTTTCTTCTTCCTTCATGTTCCTCCTCTGTTTTTGGGACTACCTGGTTGGGGCTGGTAAAATACCAAGGATTTCCAAGCACAACTTTTCTGCACTGTAACATCTCTTCATATCCTCTATCTTATGTTTTGGATGAGTATCCCAAAATCTTGGTGTTTTTCTGAAGCAGTCTGAGAATTGTCCTCCAGGAAATTGTGATGAACATGTTCCTTTTGAGTGTCCTTGTGTTTATATGAGTGCTTCATCAAGACTGCCCAAGGTGATTAGGTTGTAGCTGTGCCCCATTTCTCTGATCTTCCAAAACTGGTATTACCACGTGTTATTGTTGTAACATAGATTTTGCAACTGTTTAATTTCAGAATTTTGGGAGCAATTGCTTGGTACAAGCCCCAGCAATTAAGGTGTTTTATAAAGAAATTCAAGATAGATTTTCATGGTTTGTGGCATTAAGTAGGCCATCTGGTCTAAGTATATGCCTGATAAAGGTTTAAAAGCAGGTTACTCTTGTGCAGTGACAAGATTTGGGGCTTTTCTGTCCTGTGTGCAGATGTACACCTGACAGATTTGAAAGATTTGCAGCCTGAGGTGCAAAGAGCCAAGTGTGATTGTGGAGGTCATTGCAGCATGACCTGGTGTGCACCTCATGGAGTTTGGGTGAATGGGAGCTAGAAAATAAAATTTCCTCATGTCTCAAAGGCTGCCATGAAGGACCTGAATTAGATTGAATTAAATGAGCAAAATCATGGTGTTACTGATGAGCACTTGGTTTATAACCTTATTGATGGTCCTGCTGTTGTGTAAAAACTATAAATCCTTCCTCTCTCTGTATATTTGTGACTACATTGCGGGGATGCCTCAGCCTTAAATGGGACCACCCTAGCTTGGAATGGGGCTGTGATTCCTCCTCCTCATAGCTGCTAACATATGGGAAAAGCAGCTTTGAAGGTGCCCTCAGCTGGATCCCACACAGGAGATTTCCAGCACTGCTGCCCAGGTTCTGTGCATGGGCAGATGTTCTGCTGACCCACCCCAACCACTTCACTCATGCCCTAAAACCTGCAGCTGGAAGGAGGTTCTGCCAAAAGAGATGGCAAATCCGAGGAAGAGGGAGGGAAGAGGGATGGTGGCACAATCTCTGCAGGAATGTGGTGGGTCACAAACTCCCAACTGGAATCAGCCATGGCCTGGGCTGTGCGTCCATTTTTGCACGTGCTCAGCCATTTGCTGGTCCCACTCACTGGTGATCCCATCTCAGCTGGGAACACGCTTTTGGAGCAGCACTCCAAGCTGCGAGCCTGGAAGCTGAAGTGGCCATCTTGACTACATTATAACTTGGGAATAAGGGAGTAGGAAAATGACTCAAAATTGCGCGCAGCATTCCTTCTCCTGTATGTATGCTGAGAGGCTCGACTTTGTGAACAGTCTATCTATTTCAGTGGAAATTCTTTCAGAATAAGTTTTGGCTGAGATTAGAAAAATGATGGCATCTTTTCCTAAATTATTCCTTTTTGCCAGAGCTGAATTTTTACAGCTAAAACCTTTGGAATTTAAGAAATCTGATAAACGGGTTTCCCAAGCCTTTCTAATCTTAATCACAGAGGTAAAGGAGAATGGTTCTGATGGTATAATAATCTTATATTCATGCCCTGTTTCAAATGCTTGCCTTGCACAGGATGGATAACACTGCTACTACTACTACTACTACTACTAATAGCAACATTAATTATATGGATAATTGGTGCAATATCCTTTTTCTTGGAATTAGTACCTGCCAGATAGTATGGCTTGATTACTTTCCTTCACCTCTCAAAGAGAGATATAAAATTTCCAATTTGCAGATTTTTTTAAAGATCTGCCAATATAAAAACAAGTGATCTTAGTAAATTGTTTGGCCTAGAAAGTGACACACATGTTTATGATATTAAAACGAGTTCTTTGTACCTGCTCTACACATATAATTACATGAACATCTCCCTGTTAACTTAGAAGGATTCTTTACATTTCAAACTCTGGAAATTCTAGGAGGAAAAAAGGGCATGAACCAGAGAATGAATCCCATATTCCAACTGATTTCCTCACATGTATCTGTTTCACAAATAGATTTCAGCACATGTTTAGCCTTAGCTGTGCTCAGGTCTCACTGGGTTTAAACATGCACACTGGTTGAGGATGCTTTCTTAAATGGAAGCAATATGTTATCCCACTGAAATGCACTTGATTTGCCAGCTACACCCCTCCTTTGCACAGAAGTGATTTCTACAAGCATCTGTAAAGGCAAGGGAAGCTGAGGTCTTTAGAGCAGCTTGTACCTCCAGAATGGAGTTAGATCTCTGTGGTACAAAGTGCAGTCTTCTTCCAATGCCAAAGCCTTTTCCTATCAAAATAAACTTAATGCAGCATAAAGGGACTGCAGCCTTTCTATGTGAAAATAATAAATCACTTATTGGGTATTTTTGAACTGTCCCTTTTTTTCCCCTGTCTTTCCCATCTGACCATTCTCTCTAAAGACCAAGGCTGCACAAATGCAGGAGAAGTTGCTTTATTTTGCAGGAGGAGAATCAAAGGTGTTGAGAGTGACTGGGTCATTTTCCCGTCGGTCTCCCGCATGTAGACTCCTTTCAGCTTGGTTTTTGGTGACAAACTGCACAGCTGCAATGCCTTACATTTACCAGCCTGCATATATGAAGGATGTGTAATGTTAACTAAGCTCTTTCCCCTCCCTCATGGAAGACCACCCTGCCTGCAAAATCTCCAGAGGAAAGCACGGCATGTCATGATCAGAAACTGCCTTTGTTGGCAGAAGTACAGCATGTTGCATTAACCAAAACAGCATTTTTAAAAACATTTTTCATGGTGGCTGCTTTCTATTTAAATATCCATTTTGCTTGTGTAAACGGATCTCACTTGGCCTTTACATCCCAACGTCCCAGGACTATCCGAAAGCCTTGTTAACATTTAGCATTGGAAGTAGTTTCAAGCCTTGCACAAAATTCTCAAAACCTGATCTGCTCAGGGCAGGAAAAGGACTGGATTCTCCTTTGCAGTTCTCTAGACAGCAATTTTCTCTGGGACAACCTTTCTGGTGATGCAAGTGTTCCCTAATCTCTTCCTATCTCTGACAGTGCAGTTTTTCTATTGGGTGGGAGCTGTTGTTAAGCAAAAGTCACTTTCAAAACTTGTTTTGCTTCTCTTACATTGGTTTGTCTGTGCCTTCACTTGTTGCTGTATATTTCCCGACCTTGAATTTATCACTTATTTCCTAAACAGCAGGTGATACAGCCCCAAAATTCTCCCCAGATTTCAGCCCCAAATTTCTCCCTGAAAACTGCATTTACCATGGCAATGAATGACAGTGTGCTGGACTCAGCCACTCGCTGGCTGTGAACACAACTGTGACAAGATCCTTTGGTCTCCAGTTGGACACTGAAAGGGGAGACCTGGGCTAATTGAGTCCAGGGGAGTCACTTCTCATTTGGGCATTTGGAACCTGGACCTAGGAGACTCATAGTGACACCACCACCAGCATATCTGAGGGTATAGCAAACATACCTGAACAGTATCCTTATTGTTCTTGCTAAAATCATGGATATGAGGCTTCTTGCTTCAACTGTTCCTCTATACACATGTCAGCACAGCATAAAATACACTGTCTGGGCGGGCTACTTGAGCTTGCAAGGTGCAATGTTTGTAAAACTAAAACCCTTCTCTCTTCAGCACCATTTCAGCAGTGTAATTTCACTCAAAACAAATAAAACAAACCTTGGTTTGCCTCCGAATAACCTCAGGGACACTTGGCTAAACTCAGGGTGTTGGGTTGAATCCTGTGTTGGGAAATGAAAGCTTGAATTGGTGTTTTCTGACAAGTGATTTACCCATCAGAAAGGTCTGGGCTGTAGTGCCAGTGGTGACAATGAGCTGCTTCTTTGCTGTGTCCCAGTTTTCCCAAGTGTGTGATGGTTGTAATTAAGTTAATTTACCTGTCGTGGACACTGTGACGAGTAAATTGCAGGAGGGCTTATGAAGGGGTATCACATGTGTGGTTCTAGATGTGAAGTCTCCAGGTTCAGACAGCTACTTTTGTAGGTCCCAGGAGAAGTGTCTACCTTTTCCTGCCCACCATTCCTTCATTCCACAGTGCATGGAGTAGTGGCCATCCTACATCAAAACCTTGACTTTTTCTGTGCATTTGTCTGGGGTTTTTCCATGGTGAGAGGCAGGACTCTCATCTCTCTAATTCTAAAATCCTTTTCTGCAAGAAAGGTGAATATTGCTTTTTGCAATTTGCAGATGAAAAGACTGAGCAGGGAGGTCAAATCCTGTAGTTTAATAGCAGAGATAAGAAACATGGGAACAATATGGATGGGCAGAAATTTCAGGCCTTTGGAAGGGTTCAGGCTCACCTTGCAGATTCACCTCAAGGCTGAACACTGCATTCCTGTGCATCCAGAAGTATCTGCTTCCCTGTGTGTCTCCTTATAACTTGAAATAAATCCTCACAAAGCCATGTGCAGATGTCATTATGGTAATAATGTTACAGGGCTTTATTAGAGCACATTTTCCATCCTGATTCTAACCCTCTCCAATGTCCTTGGAATATTACCCCAAATTTTCTTTCTTGTTGTGTATCATGTCCCTCTCTTCCTGTGAGATTTAGGACCAGTGTTTGGATCTAGAGGAGGTAGCTGGCATCCTCACCTTACCCTTCCACTAACTTATATCTTCACTGGGAATGGAAAGACCAAAATCTGCCAAGTTTCTTGAAAATTTTCTGGACTATGAGGATTTTGGTGGTGATTTTCAGAAAGGCATCACATAGGTCACCTCCATGTCTTTCTGTGTGCAAAGCTCAAGAGATTTTTTTTCCACTTTGGTTAAAAAAAGAAAAATCATATGTATTTATTTCATCTACTTCCTGTGGTAATGTCGTGTATCAATGAAGCTAAAGAGAGAGTCAGAGCTGAGATGACTTTCATTCATTTGGCAAATAAGAAGAATAAAACTTCATTAACATAGAACACTCTGTTAGGTCCCATACTTTTACCCCCCAAAGGTCTTTGTGTTTCCTTGTGGTTTGATAAAATGGCTGATAGGCTGCTAAATTGCTGGGAAAGTTAGGAATAACATTAATTTAATGAGGGAGTTAGATTAAAAAAAAATACACCATAGAGCTGGACTGCTGCTTTTTTAAGTGCTTGGCATTCCTGATGCTGGGTCTTGGTTTCTGTAGACATGCAGCATGTGAATCAGAGAGAACCCACCCTGTGCTTTTGCATAACTCTTAAAGCCCTGACAGTTCCTCTTTCTTCGGCAGTAATTAAACAAGTAAAAACTGGTTAGTTTGGTTAGCAAACATAAATGGGGAAAACATTCACAAATACATATCACTGGGTGTGTGTGCCTAAGGAATCTGGATGAGCTGTGGTTGGGCTCTCCTTTCCCACATTCTTACAACAAAGGTGCCTTATCCAACAAAGCAATCTGGCCAAGGTCTTTTATTTCAGCTAATTCATGTTCTCTTTTTCCTTTGGAAGGGTTAGAGGTTTGCTGATAGCACAGTCCAGTGCAGCCCTTGACAACAGGAGGCACTGCTGGGGATGGGACTCTGCAGGGGGAAAAATCAGGTAAAACCAGGATGAGGCAGCCCCTAAAACTTAGGCCAAGCATATCCTTAATTAATTTTTTTTTCCCCCCACTTACTTGACTCCCAATAAGCCTGGCTACCACAGCTCATGGTTTGGGTGCAATTGACTATGAAAAGGTAACTATTAGAATTAACTATTAAAATCAGTCCTGGAGTGAATAACCATAGTGGTGTCCATGTGTTCATGGTGGCACAGAGAGGGGGACAGGCACCTTTCAAAGCACAGCTCAAATGAGTGCAGTCAGACCCCAAGGGGCTGCTTAAAGAGTTCCACCTTTTGGGAGGAAGCCTGAGCTATGGATTAGCAGAGTTTCAATGTGCTTAACAAGGACTTCTTGGAGCCTCCATTCACAGCCATGGGACAAAACCACTCCCTTTGCCTCAGCGACTCCTCTATAAAATGGGAATAATCAAAGCACGGTTTATAAATCTAGAAATCCTTCCAGAGATGGCACTTAGGGCTCACCTTTGCTACCCACTTTCTAGTGCAAGCTGCAGAGCTTCTTTGGGTTAGCTCCTGCCAGAAATATTTAGGAGCAATGTATTTTACCGATTTTAGCATTTCTGCTTGAACAGTTGAGATGCTGACAAAATCTAAAGCAATAATGGGCATAACCCTGATCTAAAAGAGGCAGCCTGTGACACAATATAATATAATTAATATAATATAATTAATATAATATAATAATATAATTATTATAATATCCCAGGTGTCAATACTGAGGTGAGGAGACAGGACCTAATACTTAATAATTGAAATGTAGGCTTTTTAGTCTAGTGGTGTTTCATTTCCAGTTCCAGGAATACCTATGGCAGTTACATTGATGATCTGCCTGTTGCTTTTTCTGTTTGCCACGTTTATTTTCCCCTAACCTTCTCCTTGTTAGGTTGATAGTGCACTTTCCTGATTTTGTTACTTTTCAGTTCATCTCATTGGTCTTTTCTCAACCTCTACTCTCCAGAACTGTTGGTACATCTGGCACCTTATCCATGCCCAGGTTCTAGGAATCCTGCCTGGGTCAGGCACAGGAATGGCAATGACAGAGGTGGATGAAGCTGCTCATCACATTGGCAGGAAAATCTTGATCTTGTCAGTCTGCTTACCTAGTAATTCAAAAGTTTATAGAGTTCATCAGGCTTTAAACCTCATAGTCCTAGACTGAGTAAGGGCAGTTTTGGTCTTTTTTTTGTTTGTTTTTTGTGGTTTTTTTTTTTTTTTTTTAGCAAAGTAGCTTCAGTTTATCCCCGTAGATTATTTGATTTTTCTTAAATTACCCAATTCATATTCACCTCCCAGGGGGTTCTCTTTTCTCACTCCTGTTTATTACATGCTGAGTTGCCTCCCCTCTAATTTACCCTCATGGTACAAGTCTACTGACTAAAGAGGAGAAATTCCTGCTTTATACCAAAATAAGCAAAAGCAGAATTGGTGCCAGACTTTAACTTTGGTAAGCAAAGCTTGCTTCTCTTTGCCTGGAATCATACCACAACTGGGAGCTATGGCCAGACATCCAAATACAACAAATATTTCTGGGTTTGCATGTTACACCTCCCTGCTCCTCAGATTCAGGCTGGGAGGGAGAAGGTTAGGAAAGAAAATGCATGCATGACTATTTCAGCAATCTGCTGTGTTAGGAAGGAAAAAATGTAGAGAGCAGATGACTGATTCATGGTGATTTAGTTGAAAACGTAGTTTTTAAGCATTGCCTCAGTGTGGTCAGGGTGCTTATGGTAAATACATTTCACACCAGATGTGGCCTCAGCAGTACAGAGCTCAGAATTTCCCTGCACACAGTAGCTGCCAGTTCTGGGAGCCTGAGGATCTCTAGGTTTCAGAAAGACTCTTCTTGTTGTGGCTGTCCTGCCCAAGGGGTGCCAGCAAAACGAGCACAGGGGTTGGGGAGGCTGCTGACCCCTAAAAATCTCAGGCTTCAAATAGTCCATAAAACATAGATGCCAGTGTTCTGCTCCCAGGAGCTGAATAATGCCTTTTGTTCCCAAACCTGGTGTCTCTGCACTAGCAGGAGCGGGAACCATTAGAAGATGTGATCTTCCATCGACCCCACAACATGCAAGCTCAACAGAAGGGCCCAGAGGACATTTTCCTTTCTGGAAAGAAGGTTTTTTTTTAAAGGATAATAGATACATTGGCTGTCTCTTTGCTGGGTGCGAAAATAGAATGGGCACTCCAGCTGAAAAGGTATCGACTGCTTACTATGCTTCAGTGAAATCTCTGCAAGTGATTTGGACCAGAAAAACATATATTATGATTTCTGCCATTCACCTGGTGCCATAGGTCTGCAGGATTTCTAGAAAGAATTCAAAGAAGTAAAAAAAAAAAAAATTAAAAAAGGCATTGTTGATGAGGATGCAGATATGGAGTTATGGAGCTATAGCAAGATGCTGAGTATGCTGAGTATACTGAAAATTTCTGAGTCCATTAGTATCAGCAGAGTGTCTTGCCAAGGGTGTATTGCTTTTGGAACTGAAGCTGGAATTAGGCTTGAATGGGGTAAACATGGAGCTGATCTCGTGCATATGAATGGGCAGCTCCAATGAGACCTGAGGAGGAGCCTGTGTGGAGCTATTGCTGCTGCTGCAGCAAATGTGGGGCTCTTTCTTGCATGTTTCATCTGCAAAAAGCTCATTTAAATACTAGCAATGCAAGAATCTGAGGAATAAAGGAGTATTATCTCATAATATTTAGCATATCAATCCCATTTTTCTCCCAGTAGAACTGAGTTTCTGGCAGTGCCTCAGTGAGCTCCATCCTCCCAAGCTGCAGTCAGGTGTGGCATTGCAGGATGCTCTGCAGAGCCAACGTGGCCTTTGCAGCAGGAAAGCTGCAACACCTTGGGCTTTGGCTGGGACACAAATGGCATTCCCTACCTGAAACCAGGAGCAATTATTTGCCTCTTTGCCAGCTGAAGCCTGTGGTGCTCTGACCTCATTGCTTTGAGCACTTAGGCCGAGCTTGCAGCCAGTCTGAGATCCCTGCCCGTGTTGCAGCTGTGCCTTGCTGTCACTGAGGGGATAGTCCAGAGGCTTTGCATCATTCTGAGCAAGAGCTGGCCCAAACCTAGATGTGAGCCTTGGCTGCCCAGGTCCCAGAGAGCCAAATTCGTGTTCACAAAGCCATAGGAATGAAAGGATTTAATCATGTCTGGATGCAATTTTGGGTAACTGAGTAATTGACGTAATACTGGTCACAATATGTTCGCTGGTGAAGACCACAATAAACTGTGCATGTCAGCTAATCATGATTAAACACTGATGAGGCCAGGCTAAAACTGCACTTAGCTGACATGTGCTGAATGCTATTTGTTCTTGTCTACACCGATTCACATGGTATTCAGTGCAGCACAATATAGATAAGCCCTTTGGGGAAAGTGTAGCTCTGGTCAGGCCTCAGTGTTCCCTGACTGGCCAACAGCTGCTCCGAGCAGGTTTATAAAGGGACCACTTACCCATCCTTTGATGGAGAGATAAGCCACTGTAATGTAATTACAACCAGGGAGATGGGAGAGGGGAAAGAAAAAAATATGCCAATCATGAAGGGGGTACAGGGAGAGCCTCAGATTCCTTCCAACCTAAACATTGTGGCAAGGAAAGAAGTCTTAATTAGGAAACGTGTAGGCATAGAACAGGAGCCCATCCTAAATGAATTGGGGTGTGATGAGCATAAAGAAAATGCTTTTTAAAAAGATCTTTGACTCCCACTGAGTGCTTGTTTCTTAGACTTCCTTGCCTAATAATGTCAGCATTTAAATGGCCCCAACTCCCAAATAACAAGGCTTTGAAGTTAACACCTCATTGAGGTATAGAGTTCATACGTTTTCTGTTCCTATTATTTGGCCAGAAACCGTTTTCTGCATGGCTAGCTTAATAGGGCAACAGAATATTAAGTTGTATAGGGATTGAGAAAGCTATTCACACAAAGGAAAGAGCTACAGACTTCATGTATTTGAACAGAACCTGACAATTAAGAGAAAAGAGCAAAAGTCTGGGAAGTGCCCCTAATCACATAATTGCATGAAATTTTTTCATACCTGTGATATTTCCAGTGGCCAGGCACAAAAACGAGGGATTTTCAGCTTGGACTCTGTTAGGGAGTTGTAGTTGTAATTAAGAGAGGAGACAAGGTGGTTTTTCTGTCCTGCCAAAGTTTTAAAGCTTCAGAAAGTATTCCTTTCTTTAGCAGGACAGAATCAAGATGGCTTGGATTTTTTTCACTGAAAAAGGCAAAAGGGTGTTGAAAAATGATCTGGTGCTTGTTGGACCAGTTACTTAGGGAATGGGTGATCCAGACTCAAGTTTCCCTCTGTTGTTTTCCACCATTACAGAGGAATGCCTCAGCCACCAGGCTATCACCTATTTTAGAAACTTTTTCTTTTGGTTTCAGCCCCAGCACCCATCAGACCTCTTAAAAATGACTTTTCCAAACAGCATCTTCTCAAACACACCAAAAGATGGCTTTTCATTAATCTGCATTTTTGGACCAGTTGTCTCCACTTCTGGTAATTCTCTGTGGCAGAACAATTATCCCTGCCCCAAAACACCTATTCTAAATCAGAGTTATCTGTGCCATAGAAAAGCCCAGAGCCTGCAGTTAAAGGCAGGGCTCTTTGGTATTTGCTGCCATATGGCAGATGTTTTCTTACCCTGAAAAATTCATGAATAATTTGAACGGCGCAATGGAGAGAGTAAATGATGTTATTAAGCTCATTTTCAGGGGCAGGAGGCTGAACCATAATGTCACATTTCACCAAGGCCATGCAGGAAACTTTGCAGTGCCAGGATTAAACTGAATTGATGAGATGTCCCAGGCTTTGACCACAAATAAAGGTGTCCTCTAAGTACACCTTTAGAGAGCATAAATGAGGCATTAGAATGATTACAGAAGGTGAAATGGTTTAGAAAAGATCCTTTCGTTCCAGTGCCCAGCTGAATAACAGCTTCTACCTTTTTTTTATTTCCTATTGTTTTTACAGTTTAGAAAATGCTGGTGATAAAATTGTCTTGTGTTTGGGATTCAGGAAATTTCTGGTCATTTGTGTCACTCTTTCACTGGCACAGGCTGAGCTTCAGTTTTTTCTCTGAATATAGATATAAAATCATCTACCTCTTCCAGGCTTCAGTGATCAAAGGATTCCACCTTCATTCCTACCTGGTGCAATTATTTCACATCTATTTCACTGCAAATACCGCAGCATAAGCCACATTTGGCATTTGGCTACAAGCAACTGGCATCCATGATTAAATTAGACAATTATTCTGTGTGTGCAACCAGAAGAATCTTTTGCAGAAATCTCTTTTTTGACTCTGTGAGCCCTCTCAGGGCTTGGGAAGCAGATTGAAGGCAATCTCATGTGTTTATATTAACTTGCTGCTGAGGGTGAATCACAGTTTCCACACAAATCCACTGAAGTGTTAATAGCATCTGTTCATTTTATAGCAACTTATGGATTTAAAAATGGATGAATGGAGAGGCAAAACATCCCCATCACCCTGGTGGTCCACGTTGTGCTGAAGAGCAATACTTTTTTTATGCTGCTTCTTTAAAGAAAAAATGCCCTGTTGCACGTGTAGTCATTGTTCCTTAAGCACTGTGTCCTTCTAGGGTGCAAAATCACAGTGACAATAATTGCTCTGAGAAACAAAAGAGTCAGAGTCCTCCTCTGTTGCCTAACAAAGTGGGAGATTGACAGAGTGGGCAGCCCAGGTGCCTAAAGGCTCTGTCCCCTCCACCAGCTGAAAACTCAGGTCCTCAAAATCCCTATTTATCTGCAGACAGGCTTAAACTGCTTAGAGAGTTTAGGTGCCTTCAGCCCATAGCCCACTGAGCTGATCCTTAATTTGGGAGGCAGGAGATGTATTTCAAACAAGAGTTGTATGTGTAACCTTGCAGGGACGGCATTTATTGGGGAGGGGGAAGGAGAGGGGGCACACACTGGAGCTCCAGTCCCCACACCAAGGGCTGGAAAAGATACAATGGTTGGATAATTGAGAAAGTTCTCTCTCCATCCCAGCAGAGAGTGAGAGAGATTCAAGCTGTAATTTTGTTCATCAGCTTGGATACATCTGTGATGGGAAAGATGAGCTCCTCAGCCTCTCCATGAGTTGCTGTGAGAAATTTAAACCATGTCATTGTGTCATGAGGAGGGACTGGGCTCCCAGCTCAGTGTCAGTGACAGCTACTTCTGCCACTGGTGCCTCTTTTTTATTATCTCCTGCACTTAATATTGCTGATGTTCCCATGTGCAGTGTGACAGCTTCTCCCTTGGCTGGCACAGGGAGGTTGGGGAGTGACAGGGGTGTATTGGCACTGGGGCTGCAAGAAAATGCAGTAAAAATAAAAGCATAGGAGTCTTGCTCACCTCTATGTATTCCTGGGTCTAAAATACATGAATTAAAGGTGGGAATAAAATCTGGCTTGCATCTCCTGTGTCAGAGGCACAGGTTACCTTCTCCAACAGCCAAGTGCTCCCTCCCTCTCCAGCCCTGACCCCAGTCGCTGTCTCATGCAGGACCTGCTTTCCTCTGACCACATGCTGAGGCAATTTAACCCACTAATCTTGTGGAAAACTATATTTTGATGGATCAGTTTTTCATTGGGTTTGTGATTAGAGGCTCTCACTATCCAGTCAAATAAGCTTTAGAGCTGAGGGGAGGGACTGGAGCAAGAGGAAATAAGGGGGAAGCAGTGAAGGGAGAATTGTCCCCTCCTGGCAGTAGGGATGCTTTAGATTAGCTCAGCCATATCATCTGTCTGGACTGTGAGAGTAAATTCTGCTCTGTTTTCTGTTATTGCTTGCTTTATGCTTTGTTTGTTTTGGTTTTTGATAGGAAGAAATGTAGCTGTATATATTTGGGAGAGGGTTTTGGGCAAACATCCTGGTCTGACATCTGTTCAGAGCAGCTTGGACCAGGATTTCTAGACCCCCAACCCCCCCCAAAATTTGGATTTAAAATGCTTCCCTGTCCAGCACATCACAATTGCCAGTGGCCCCCAGGCTATTTCAAGAACACTGGGATGTTTAATTCAGCCCAGGCTCTGTGCAGGTCGCCCTGCTTGTGGCTTCTTCCCACGGTGCCAGCTACTGCTCCCAGCCCCTTTGAGGAGCAGCTCCAGGTCACACAGAAGACCAGGGCAAAGCCAGGAGTGACATTCTCCTTTCCTGTGTTACAGTCTGGTGTCTTAATTATTATTTCAGTTCTTCCTGTTCAGTGTGAGGGTCCCTCCCTCCTCTCCCATGTTAGCGTGTTTCTTCTAAGTGTCAGCAAAGGAGGAAAATCATCTGCAGAAATTCAGCTCTGGGGAAAAAGAGATAAAAATAGCTCTGATAGGCATTCATTCATTCATATTTAAGAATGAGTTTTCTTCAGCTGTGCTGTGACCTCACATTATTCTGTTAGGAGAACTGCTAGATGAACGTTAGAGCACCCTTTTTAAGTTACCTTGTAAAGTTTTGGGGTCTTGTTCAGATTATTATTTTGTTCAGCCAAAACATGGAAGGGGGTTAAAATATTTCATCATCAGAGTCCTTGTGGTCTGCTGGAAAAAATGATCCCAGCTATAACTATCTGTGTGAATATAAATTTCCCTCATTTCAGCTTATTTTTCTAATGCCTGCCTTGTTTTGGGGAACCTAAGCTGAATAGGCAGGCTGTGATTTGTGATATTTGTGTCAGAGGATCAGGCCCTGAAGTTCTTTGTTTCTGAACTATTAAGCTGTAACTGTGGAAAGATGCCACCCAAATATAAGAGGGGAATCTTGTCAGTCTTCCTGTCGTAGAAGTTTGTTCTTTTGTCTTGATTTAAAATGTTTTGATATAAAATTCTCCTCTGTTCTTATTTCTTAAAAGCTTCTCTAATAACAGCACTTGGCTTGTGCTCCCCACCTTAAACCCATGGAAAACAGCAAACCTGACATCATATTTAATGTGCCTCCAGAATTTCTTGATCAGAGCTTAACTGCTGTAGGATAACAGCACCAGCACCACCAAATAATGAGAACCAAATAAGCCAGAGCACTGCAGGGACCTTACATGAGGTGGGTTTTGTGAAGAGAATTAACATGAAAGAGGGTTCACTTTGGGGGTAGAGGTCAGGGCAGATAAACTCCTGTGTTCTGATACATTTCCTTAAAGTGGGAAGTGCTTTAGAGAGCGGGGCTGTGGGAAGAAGCTGTCAGCAACGGGGTGGTCAGCGGTGTCAAGGGTGGTGGCCTATGTTTTTCTTCTGTTGCAGCCTTTCATCCTCCATCTGTCAAGCTCCATAATTTTCAAGCCAGACAGTCAATTTTTAATACAAACCTTTAACTTCTCCCAGGTCTGAAGTGCCCCTTTTATCTTGGGTTCAAGCAAAGCCGGCAGTAAGTGGGAGATTGCTTAAAGCTGGTGTCCCCGCTCGGGTCTCCTGGGGATGGCACCAGGTTGCCACCTGGGCAGGGGGGGTGTGCCCTTGGCCCCTGCTGTGGTTTGTCCCTCCACAGCTGTTTGCAGCCCGTGGATCCCACAGGGAGCTGGGAAAGGAAAGGTGGTTAGGCTGGGGAACCCCTGGGACAGACATGCTGGTGGGGCACAGCAGGCTCCGTGCTCGGGGAGCATGGCTGTGGCATCAGCCTGGCCACCCCTGCCCTGCTGACCCACTGGCCCAATTGATGGCTTCTTTGCCCAGTGCTGGCCACAGGGAATGATGTCCCCAAGCAGGCACAGAGCTGAGCTCGGGCTGAGGAGCAGCACGAGCCCAGGCTCCCTTCACGCCCCGCCGCATTCTGGTGCGTAGCTTGAGCTGACATCTCAGCACGTGTCTTATAATTTCAGCATGAACGAGACTTGGCCCACACTCAAAATACACAGTAGTTAAGTGTTTAAATTAAGGTTTAACTGACTCAGACACTGAATCTAGCTCCAGCTACTGTATTAAATGCTGCAAACTGGAGTTCCTCCATTCATCTGCAAGGATTATCACAGTAGAGCTGGCAATAAGTGAAGCATCCAGATGAGTTAACAAGGCAAAACCCAGTGAAATTGGTAGGAATCTTTCAAGTGCCTGGTTTGTGGCCTATATTTCATCCAACCATCCCAGCTGAAGTTCTCAAGGAGGAAGA
Source organism: Molothrus ater (assembly GCF_012460135.2). Taxonomy (NCBI): domain Eukaryota; kingdom Metazoa; phylum Chordata; class Aves; order Passeriformes; family Icteridae; genus Molothrus; species Molothrus ater. The sequence goes on from NC_050483.2 coordinate 7,398,708, forward strand.
TGTGTATATTCCTTTATTCATTTCCCAACACCAATACACTCCTTAAACGTCCAAGGCACAGCACTGAAATACTTTCAATAAATAGATGAATGTTAAGAAATCATGACTTGTTAGCCTGGAAATACACTTTTATATATATAATATAAATCCATTTTAAATATATATATATATATATATATATATATAGTGTAATAGGAATAATCTCATTTCTTTGTATCTCAAGGCATGGCTGCTAGTTGGACTTGCGAGCTCTGCTTTTCTGTGTTTTAACAGAAAAAACATCCTGTTCTGTTCTACACTTGCTTGCAGGCTGTTAATAACGACTGAAGACATTTGGAGAAGGATCAGAATCCCCTTGGCAGCTGGAAGTGTTTGGATATGAGGATATTATCACAGGTCATGAGCCTAGAAAGCCATGGAAGAGCCCACACACCTTCCTCTGGGAGAGAAGGACGAGGAAGCACAGAGCTGACATTGCCCTGCCAATGTCTTTGGCCATCACCATTTTCACAGTAAGCCACTGCTGCCTTCTTCATTGGTGTTGGGGAGCAGAGCCTTGGAAGCATGGGAAAACAATCCCAACAGTGTGCTTCAGAGCAGGACTGCAAACTTTTAGGGACTAAGCTTCCTAATCACTACCGTATGGCTCATAAAAGGAGCAACCTGATACCGTGTACCAAAAGGTTGTTATTCCTCCTTTCTCCCCTGTCCCACTCCAAATGTTAGAACAATAAATACATTTACCTCTTGTTTAAGATCACTTAAAATAAGTTGTTTTAATTAAACCTCCTGGCAATCTATCTGCACTAAGTGATTAAGTGCCTCTTCTTTCAGTGAAAGGAGAAAGGATTATCACAGGACAAGACTGACTGAATTGTGGGCCGAACTAGGACTGGGTAAAGCTGCTGAATATTTTCCATCAAAATTCATGTGAAAATACTGTGAACTTTCAATTCATGTGATGTTGTTCCACTCAAATGTTTCCCCTCCTTTCAGACCTTCTTTCCCTCCCCACTGTCCCAGAGTCAATGAAATAGTTCTTTCCCTCAGGTTAAAGTTCAGCTTTGAATATCAACTTTAAAAGCTGCCCAAGAAGAGAGCTTTCTTTTCTCAATGGGCATCATTTTCAGGGAATAAACTTAAAGATGGAAAAATAGCAATTGTGTTGATGAATTATAGCTATTTAAAGCTGCAAAAAAATTGAGTTTGCGTAGCAGTCAGTTCTTTGCAGCTGCACCATAAAAAGTGTTTGCAGGCGTTGCTATTTTTACATTTTAACTTGAAATATCTTGTGTGAATTAAAATTGGGTAATTATTCTTTCAAACCAAGCTTTTTACATTGCTCTTAGCTCAGGAATCACACTGGTGGGTTTGTTGTTTTATTGCTGGCCATATCACTTTCAGGATGGAGAAGGGTCACAGTAAAAGGCTCTTTTATGTCCTGTGGTGTGTCTTGAGATGGTTATGGCAGCATCTCTCTTTTAGCCTCCCTGCTCTGTTTTGTCTTCCAGTTCCCATCTTTCCCTGCCCTAGCCCTGCTCTGGTTCCTAACATGATGGATTGGATGGGAAGCTGGAGCAAAGTCAGGATCCAGGCAGGGCCCAGGCACTCTGGACGAACCGCTCCACAAATTTATTTGGATTCTTTACCTGCAACCTCCCTGCTGTTTTAGTGCTGGGGCCTCTCTTGGGCAGGGCCAGGCCAGTGTGCTGTGTGGTGCTTTTATGGCAGTGGGGACAAATGATCATTAGGGGCTGGCTGGAAACCCTTGGATGTACTGGCAGGCAGGAGTGGTATTTAAAGGTAAATGCATTAACAGCGCGCTGCCACCTCCTTTTATCTCAGCCACCAGCACAGGCGGGCAGGATGCCACCAGGCAGGATGCCACCTCGGGGACTGATTGCTGCCATTTGCATTTTATAACCCATCTCCAAGTGGGAGTGAGAGGGAAAAAGCAGCCAAAATGTGGGAGTTCAGCTGTAGCTGCAGAGCTGTCCCTGGTTTTTAATTCCTCCTGTTAGCTGGGGAGGGCTGTGGTGTGTTAGGCTGAGTGGCTTGGGCTCTGATTTTCATTGATGAGCAAAGGAAAGAGGCTAAAAGGTTGTTTCCACTCTCCTTCCACTGGGTGGGAATTGGCTCCTAGTTTTAAATTACTCTGAGGTTAACAAGACACAGCATCAGTCCCAAATATTACTTTTTTTTTTTCTTTATCCTAATACATGGCATTGCCAGCTCTGGTGTGATCTCTTTCCGTGTCTTTCTGAAACTAAAAATAAAAAAAATAAATTAATCTTGGGACTTTTTACTGTGTGGCATCTCAGAATGTATGTGAGTTCAGAAGGAGTGAGATGTCACTGCTCTGCTTTAGGGAGATTCAGCAGGGACTTGAGCAACTGAGAGAATCTGCTGTCTGCCCTCCTGAGCAGCTAAAATGAATTTTGCATTTTTCAGCAGAGGATTGTGGTCATTCTGCCTTTTAATCACACAGTATGAAGTTTGTGTCCTGCATAATTACAGCCAAAATTTGGTCTTTTCGGGTTAGGTACAGAGCTATATGCAGAATGTTCTGTAGTATAAAAAATTCCACTTATGAGAGTCTGCCTTGCAAATGAGATTTACTTTTTTTTTCCTAATTGCGAAGAATTAAGCTTTTATTTAGCTGTACCAGTAGGGTTTGATGTTTTTAAAGGAAAGGAATTCCTGAAGGGATGTTTCATAAGGAGAGTGAATTAATAAAGAAAAAGACAAAAAAAAAAACCTAATAAAAAGAAATTGAACAATTCCTCATGCATATTTTCCAATTCAGATGTCTAAAATGTGATCTTCCAGCTACATTTTCCTCTTGCAAATCACAGTGGGTTTTATTAGGAGAAGTTTTATTTTATTGCCTTGTTTTCCTGTAAAGTCAACAAGTTAAACCAATGAGATTTAATTTTGGGTTGGCAGGCAAGCTAAGAGATAACACATCATGTTGCCCCGCTTTTATCTTTTTCTTTTCCTTCCTTCTCCTGCTTCCTGGTCTCCTGGAGGTGCTCCACTCTGCTGCTCAACTTATTGGCCTTAAAAATAAAAATTAAAAAAAAAAAATCTTTGCAGGTGATTTATAGAACCCAATGGTTATTGTATGGCTAATGATTCATGGAACTTCATTAAATACCAAGTATGTGCCTGCTTACTGTCTGTGCACACTGCATATTAGAACCTTTGCACTCCCCCTTGCAAATTGCCCCCATTAAATTCGCAGACAAAAGGTCCTCTCAGTAGCTTACATATTTTCCCACATGTGAGAGAGCAATTGGAAACTTCCTCTTGATAACTAAAAACTTTTGAATTAGAATTTATGAGAAGGGTCTTTTGGTCTCGTTGCCTAAGGGCTGAAACAGATCCCAGTGTGTACAAGCGTTCCTTTGATGCGTGGAGCTGCTCAGGGTAACATTTTTTAACAGGATCAAAAAGCCTAATGCAGGGACAATATGTGGAGGCCCTGGCTCTGACACAAGGAGTCGTACCCTGTGTTTTTCCAAGGCTAAAAATCCAAAAGTAACTGTCCAGGGCAGCAAGAGCATTTTATATTCTTTTTAATTGCGGTAAAGTTCTAGATAAAATAATGGCAGGCAGTGTTACAACTTCCTTTTCTTTAATGTTTCCCTTAAAATGCTTTGAAGCAAGTTTTACCTTTGGGAAAATATTGTATATGTGTTAGGGGAAAACATATCAAAAAGAAAATAAAGGACCAGCTCTTTAATTGGTGGAAATCAGCATGGCTGTATTGCAGGTATTGGAATTTCTCAAGATGTGGATCTGGCTAAAAACTTTCTGTCATGGGCTGATATATTCCTGCCCACTTATTTGATTGGACCATCCTAATATGAGTTTACTATTGACAAAACATTTCCCAGAAACATTTCTTTACAAAGGCAGCAGAAGATTTAAACCTGGATCTAATTTTCAAATGGTGAATATTTCCCAATATTTCAGCTGCACTATCCAAGGAGACACTGCCATATGTACGGGCTGATCCAAAGTCTCTACAAGAACGTCTTGAGAACTGGAATTTTTCTCACTTAATAGCAAAAGGAAATGTCTCAACACTCATTTTGGTGCCCTGTGTACGGTATTCCATTATATCTTCACACAGTCTGCCTATGTGCAAAGAGTGAAAAAAAAGGAACTTCCTCATGTTAGGGGGCCAACACACCACAGGCATCACCATAAAATGACCACATTACCTCCACTTTGTTCTTGCATCATTACAACAGAGATGGTTTGGAGACCATTCTTTTCCGCATTCATCCTGGCAATATTTGTAAAATCTGTCCTGATGTCCAAGTCATGCATATCAACTAAAAGGGGTGCTTTCACCAAGAAAAAAAATCAGGTATGAAAACCTTGATTTGTCTTTAATGGAGCACTCCAAATTATTACTCATTCTGCAGCTGATAAATTAAATGTCCCTCCTTTTACATCAGTTTTAAGTTTTCCAAATGAGATAGAAGATTTAACCCTTTATTACTTCTGTGGTCAGTTAAGAGCCAAGCAAACTTTTCACTATAAATTTAGCTTGGTCCCAGAGCTGAAAATCTTTTTCTTCACCTGTAAAACACTGCCAGAGTGTTTGGGTCTCAGTGGTGACCTTTGGAGAGCACAATATATTGATTATTATAAGCCCAGAGAAATCACTATCTGAAAGACCAGAAAAACATCCCACATGAGTCAGAAAATCTCATGGAATTGGTGGTGAACAATGAGAAACTTCCTGGGGATGGAGGGTCTCTGCTTTTATGGAGACAGTAGCTTTTTCTAACTTTTTTTTCTTATGTTTGCTTATTATTAATATCTCTGACTAGATAATAAGAGTAATACATCATAAATTTATAAACATATATGCATCTTTGCTATATGCCATATCATCATCTTACTTTCAGGGCCATATTTTATTAATTTGGCCCCAACCTTGTCTAATTTTGGATGTATTAAATTACAACTCCAGTACATTTGGGCTGCTAAGCTGAGAAAAAAAGACCCCTAATGTGAAACATTCTTTTCTTTCCATATGGGCAGAGTGTAAAGCAGTGTCTTGGTCGGGGTCATCACTTCCTTCAACTGGAGTGTCCCAGACCAAAAATTCCAGGACAGTAAACGGAGAGAAGGATTTTCCCTTGTGGGAAATGGTTTTGGAAGTTTTAAATTGAGACCTTTCACCTATCCTCAATAAAAACCCACTCTAAGTACTTCATCAAGATAGATGTAGAAATATCTGACTGTTAGATCAAAAGAAAATAAGGTATATAATGTTTAGAGCAAAATTAGGCAACAGAAGAGGAGAAATATTAACTGTAGGTAAATATAAAGAATTTGTTATGCTGCTTTAGATAAATTTTGTCACTGTGGGATAATAGCAATACTCTTGTAATTGGACTAAGCAAGAGATTTCTCTGCTTCACAGAGGCACAGGTGGGGTTGAGCCTGTGCTGAGATTTCTTTTGCTGCCTCTCTTCTTTCAGCAGCAAGGTTTCATAATTCTCATAGGGAAATCTGGGAAAGGAGCATTGGGAAATGATGTTCATTTTGAAAGTTCAGTCAATTTGGGTGACATTTGGCATCATGGTTTTTTCCTTCTAATTTTGCTTAATTTCTTGGCAATAACTAAGAGCACTACACGGTTTTTAACTGCAATATGGGGACCTCTACCAGGATGACTTCAGGGCAAAACAGCTGCGCCCAGTCTGCTCTTCCTCCTCTTCCTGAGTTTAATAAAATCTGGTCTTATCTGAGTATGTACCCAGAAGACTGGATGGTTATTTAAGCCCCAGTTAGGGAACATATTTAAGAATATGCCTAATTTTAAGCATGTGCTTAAATCAATGCGACTTAAGCAAATGCTTGAAGTCAGGCATGTGGTTGAGGTGTTATCCTGAATGTGGGTCCTAATCCTTAAACAATAGCAAAGCCCAGAGGAAAGGGCAAGCTATCTGGGTTCCCTTCTTGGCTCTTTTGTTGCTCATGTTATAGTCTATAAAATAAGGATCATTATTCTTATCCCTCTTTGTGAGGCACATTGAAAATTATCAGGGAAAAGCACTCTGAATACTGTTATTATTGGCTATACTTCTTGAGGCTGAAAACAAAAAAAAATTTAGAGACAGACATTCTCAGTGGATTTCTGGTTCTTCCTCCTTTCACTCGGGCAGGAAATACCATGAGAATGGAAAGAAGGATGCATACCCATGATCACAAATAATCTTAATCTCCTCCTTTTCACCCCTGCTGTAAATAATTAGATATTGCTACACTTCTGTTTCTGGGAGTTCCCACAGTGCTGCAGCCTCGCTGTGTGCAGGGTTACCTGCTCCTGGTGCCATGGGTGAGCTGGAAGCTGTGCTGGGAGATAATGGGACATAAATGAGGAGTGTTAGGGGGGGCCCTGAGCTTACATAATGGCAGAAAATAGGGAAGAGGCACAAGTTTGTGTGAGTTTGTGGGGAGCACATGAGGGTGAGTCCTGGGCCACCCAAAAATGCTGCTCCCACCAGAGAGGTGTTGAGGGACCAGGCCCTGTGGTGCTCAGCTGCCCTGTCACTGCTCAGCTGGAAGAGCTGGAGGGAGCAAAGGCTCTGCTCCTGGTGATAATTCAGAGTTCCTCACATTCTCACTACCTTAAGTCAGCGCTCGTTCCCCAGCTTCCATGCAAAGGGCCCGGAGCCAAGGCCATGAGCCTGTGTGTATGTGTTCAGGACAGTTAATATTTATGATGCATCTTACTGGGAAAATTAGTATGAAGCTGTGTTCCAGCAGTACATCTATCCCATGACCTAGTTTTGTGAATAACGTGCTGAAACAGGGCCTGCTTGATTTAAACCTTTGTCACCCATTCTGATGGATACAGTGCCTAGCTTTGGCTTAGGCAATGCAAGCCAGGATCTGTGCAAAAAATGTGATGTATATTAGTGCAAGGTAAACAGATGGTAATGCTTTTGTTCATACCAAGTGCATACAAAGATATTTATCAAAGGACCACATGTAAGGTCCATAGCTCTTGGCAGAGATCCCTATGCTGTTACATCAGCTAATAAGAATAACCATTTTATTGCATTACACACAGTTTTTGTAGGGTTGCTTTAGACTGTGCAGGCGGCTCCCAAACCTGCCACAGTTCACACACCAAGATTCTGATTCTGAATAGTGTTGAACATCTATAATACCCTGTTGTTTTTGTTGTTATTTTTATTTTATTGCCATGACTCTTGGCATTTCTCCAGCTCAAATCCCTTCTAGGGAATTCCACTGCTGCTTAGCAGCTCTGAAATAAGTGTAAGAGAGCCAGGTGGTGAATACACTGAAATGCTGCAGGACAGGCACGAGAATGGTTGGCAAAATTCAAAGGGAAAGAGTTTGTACTGTAAAGATTTGAAGGGAACTGTGACACCACTCTGGCCACAGAAAAATGCAGGAAACTCTACAGAAGTCTCTGAAGAAGTGTGGCTGCACACAATTTATATCACAGAATATCTGTGATATTCTGAAAACAACAAAGCTGGCTGAGGTTGGCAGAATTTCCTCATCTGATTTACACTCTCCTCTCCCATCACCATCAGCAGCAGAGATTACTTTTGTCATGTCCTGAGGAATCTCAGTCCCTGGAACACTGGCAGTGCCCTGGGGGGGTAACTAGGAACTCTTCATCTCTGCAACCACACCATAAGAATTTTGTCATCCTTTCCTGTCCCCTGGGCTGTTCTCATTCGATAGCACTTCATCTCTTAAGCTGGCAGAGCACAACTGGTTCAGCCGTGAACCAGTCATGAAATAATTCAGAAATAACTCTGAAATAATTCAGAGGGTCAATTTGGCTGAAAATTGACATTTTTTGACATTTTTTTCCTGCCAGGTTTGTTTTCATCCAGATCAAGTTTCCTAATCTGTTTTACCTTTGCACTGGCTTGTGCCAGGATGAAGAAATGCTGCTCAGGAGAAGGAATGAGCAGATGGGAGAAGGGCATCTTTTAGGTGACAGTACTGGGCCACATGGCCTTGAAGTGTTTCTGCAGATATTCCAAACCCATCTGGATGTGTTCCTGTGTAACTTGCCTTGACAGAAGGGTTGGCCTGGACAATCTCCAGAGGTCCTTCCCAACCCTAAGGACTCTGTGATTCTTTGTAGGACAGTTCCATGGGGACATTTCTGTCAAACATCCAGATCTTCACCTCACTGCCAGCACTGGGGGAGACCTGGATCCCCTTATTCTGTGGGACTTTATCCCACAGAACTGAAGGTATCAGGATCCTCACGGGTAAAGCATCACCAAAAGATAAAGAGGGTATGGCAGTGGGCTGTGGTACTGTGGCACTACTTTTATCACTAGGATGGTTTCAGGCCAGACTTCCAACTCCTTTTTCCTTGGAGACTTTATTTCAGCAGATGTAGTTGCATTGACTTTAGAAATCTGATTCTGAATTTTCCTCAGAGATGTAAGATCCTCATGATCTGGACCTTATTTTTTATTATTATTCTTATTGTATTATTATTATTATTACTATTACTATTACTATTACTATTATTACTACTATTACTATTACTATTATGATTACTATTACCATCACAATCATCATCCAATGATGATGATTACTATTATGATTACTATTACCATCACAATAATCATTATTATGATTATTATTATTTTAATATAAAGAATAATATTCCTGTAAATATTATTTATTTTCATTTTATTTTTATTTATTATTATTTCTTATTTATTCATATAAATATTATTCCTATAAATATTATTTCTATTTTAATATAAATAATATTCCTGTCATTGTAAAGATTATTTACTCTTTCAAAGACTAATTTATAGCACTATTTTAATTCCGTTTAAGTAGGTAAGAAGTAGGGGGTGAAAAAAGGACTTCTACAGAAAAAGTCTTACTTAACTCATGGGGATTTAAATTCACCCAATTCAACACTGCTTGGGCAAATTCTGAATTTTAAGAACTTTAAATGTCTTTGATTTTGGAACACTGGTGTGGCACAGAAGCAAATAGTGTTACATTTGCTCTTGCACAGTTTTCCTGTGAAGTTTATGTCAGGATTTTCAGAAGTTAAAATCCAAAGATCCAGCCCCTGATCATGGGGACAGCTCCCAGTAAATGTAAGCAGGAGACACATGGCAGCAGAGCACATGCTCTCTTCAAATAATTTGCCTGCATGTCCACAGCAAAGCCATTAAATCCAGCCAGCTTCTTGGTCTGAGGGTTCCCTAAAACATTTTCTGTATTGTAAACATTCCACTCAGATTTCTCCTGCACTGTGGCGAATGCCAGGATTCTAAGGGCTGTCACCAGCTGCCACCATGGCCACTGCCCCTTCCCTGAGACAAAGAAAGCCACTGCATCCTTCCTAGGACTGCGTTCCTGTTGGCAGCTTTCCGTCCCTACAGCTTCAGTTTTCTTCCATCTGATGTATATTATCCCCCAGAATTTTTTCCAGTTCAAAGCCAGCTTGAAGAGGCTCTTGGTGGGCTTAAAGTAGTTGGGAACAAGGTGGATGAGAAGTGGGTGAACAGAAAATTCCAGAAAACTGGCTGTTGCTCCAGGGTAATGATCAGTTTGGGGTCAAATGGGAGCTGGGGGGATGAATCCCAACCTGCTTGCAACTCCTGCCACTGGAGCTGTGATATTTTCTATCAATCAGCTTTTGGCTGGTTTGATTTCTCACATTTTTGTTATAATTTTACAAGTGTTTCGACTACTTGGCAGAAGGTGTGTCAGGTGTCTTGTCTAATTTTTTTTTTTTTTTTTTTTTTGCTGATTCTTGTTTCCCTGGGTACCTCAAGAAATCATTTCAACTAGGAAAGTGTCCAAAACAGCAATAGTCTGTAGTCATACAGCATTTGGGAAAGTTTGCATTTCAAACTAGAAATTTAAATTTCTGCTAAAATTGCAACCAGATCAGAACTTCAGATCCTTTTTTTTTTCCCCTCTGAAGAATATGAGTAGATTTTTTGGAAGCCTGAGTTACACTGTACATCAATCAGATGCAGGTTTTTATCCATCCCTACCAATTCCTTCTTGAGTACCTCATCTTTCAAATGCAGTTGGCTGCACCTTTGGAGAGCAGAAAGAAAGCTGAGGGTTTAGGCACTAGATAATCTCTCTGCTACAGCATTAAAATAAAAGAAAGCTATCTGAAATAATTGTTTATAGAATTGATACTGCCAGGGGCAGTAGTGGACATGAAATAACTTTTATTTCAGGGCTATACACGATATCTGATGGATGGTGGAGCTGATACTGCACACCCAGGATGGCCAAGGTTGCACTGTGGTTTTTCCAGTTTGTTTGAAAAGTTGAAATATCAGGATGCCACATGGAAAATGAAGGCCTTGACTATGCTACCCATTTTCAGATGAAGGATCTCCTCTGGTCAGAATGCATCATGTGTTGGTTGGACCTGCTTTTTATCTCTCAATTAATAGATAAAACACTACTTGTGGAAATTTGGTGATATTTCTAAGGCAATTGATAATTTCTGCAACTTCATAACACGCCATGCAAGTTCTATGTGGATTTGTTTCCATCAGAGTGCCACCTGCTAACAGGAATAGGGATGGAAGAACAGGATGCTCTCTCTGTGACATTTTGGAAACATTCCTTTCATTAAAAATTATTCTGGGACAGAGGCAGGGAGGGGATTTTATGTTCCCAAGGACAGAATGTCAAGACTTGTGGGCTCTCCTGCTTGAATGAAGAGCAGCAAATGGGTTGTGTCAGTGGGGCTGCTGCCTTCACAGGGACCCTGCAGCACCAGAACAAACCTCTGCTCCACCAGTGGGTGCCCCTCTGCTTCCCCTGGCTGCGCTGGAGCTGCAAGGTGTTTGCTTCTCCCCAGTGGGTGCTCAGTTAGTGTCACATTCCACAGGACTCTAGTGTAAAAAAAAAAAAAAAAAAAATCCTGCGGTCAGAGGGCCAAAATTAGCTTCCCCTTAAAAGCCTGGAAAGGCAAAGTGGAGATTAAAACCTACGTGGGTCACGGTGACCCTCTCGAAATGAAGAGGCTGATACAGAATGCTGAGGATGAGCTTTCTTTTCCTATTTCCAGACCAAAAAAAAAAAACAACAAAAAAAAACCCCCAAACCCCTAAAAAGCCCCCAAAACAAGCAAACAAACAACAACACAGCAATAACAACAACAAACCCACCCAACCAACCAAACCAAAAAACAAAAAACCCGAAAAGCCCAGTAGGTGCTTCCAGGCTCTGATTCCAGGTCCAATGCCACCTATTTTCAACTGTCTGGATTGTCTTATGTCAAAATGAAAATCTTTATTAGGTTCCAACCCAAAATGTAAATGAATTATGAAATTCAACTGAGACAGGTAAAACCTGGGGGGAGGGGGGAAACTTGTGGTGTCAAAAAGAGAGAGAGAGAACATTAAAAAGCCAAAATTCAGAATACTTTTGAAAAGAACATAGGAGCCTTTAGGCATAGAGAGATGTGGTATTATGGTATTTCATTCATTATGAAACAGCCCCTTCCATAAACTGATGTGGGACAGGGTTGGTAGAGGGTGATAAACTCTCTTACCTAAGTACCCAAGTTGATCAAACCATTTAGCAATTAGGAAGAAAATACATGAACATTTACTTCACAAGCACCTGGTGTGGTTTCTGCCCCTTTGCTGGTGGTTAAATACCTGTTTAGAATAACCCAAAACTTAAAAAGCTACTTTTAATAGAATTTTTGTGCCAGCATAATGCTAATAAAATCTAAATATATGTGCCTTATGAGTACAGCTGTGCAAATACATTTTCTGTAAGAACCAAAAGTGGGGAAAGAAGGAGAGGAAGGAATTGGGTGGAATGAAATCAGCTTACAAGCAAGAAATGGGAGGGGAAATGCATTTCAGACCTAATGGAACATCTCATTTGGAGGACTCCATTTTTTTTTTTTTTTAATATAATGTAACTGAAGATCCAAGTGAAACTTTTATGCAAAATAAAAATTTGAAGTATCCTGTCTTGATAAAAATTGAGAGAAGTAATTTATATTTTCCAAATAAAACCAATATTTGAAAAAGTGTTCAACACAAAACTTTAATCCTTTTGGCTATAAAGATTCATATATAATTTAAAAAGCACTTGGCTGAAAATGTCATTAATTTCTTGTTACACAGACACTTTTCTCATGCCAGCATTCCATTGATTGAGCAGGATTCTGGAATGTAGATATCAGAATTTAGAGACTGGCTTTTACACCAATGTATACATATTCTTTTATTTCCTCTGGTCCCTATGTAGTTTATACTTTGGTGTACTAATTTTGGATCCCTGTAATATTTTTTTTTCCTCTAACCAGAGTCATGAGCTTGATATTTCTGTGATTGCTAATGAATTCCAGTTGTACAAAACACATTTTATCTTTTCTCTTTCTGGACAGGATAAGGCAACTACACCAACATAGTTAAATTATAGTGCAAATTAGGTGGGTAGAGAGTCCTAAATACTGAGGCCACTTAAAACTTGGTGTTGTCTACCAGCTGCATGAGTTATTGCCTTCTCAGCCGAGATCTCTGCAAAGAATGTGTGTAAGTGATTACAAGCAGTCTCTTGATATTTTTATTGAATTGTCCACATTCTGCTTCTTGTCCAACAGCAGTAGGCACCTAAAAATAATCATGTCCTGCACAAATCTCCAGAATGAGCACACTAATCCTATTCTGGAATACAGCAATGCCTCATAAAATACCCAGGGTGAAAAGTGTTTCCTAAATTCCCCAGAAGAGACACGAAGGAGTGTGATAGGTGAATGGGTTTTGGTGGGAAAAAAAGATACTTTCTCCTTCAAAACAATTTGCTTGTGTGATTTTCATGTTCAGCTCCTTCCTTCTGTTTTTTTAAAAATTAGATTAATTTTAGATAGGAAAATGTGTCAATTTGCCCTAATAAAGACCCTTTTGAGCTCTGACTAATGCTTGGACAGCAGGCCTCTGAGGAATGTCAGGAGATGGAGCAGCAGCATTCTTCTGGCTGAGATCAGCATCCCAGCCCCAGTGCCTTACTGGGCTCCTGGAATTCCTGTCAGTCAGATTAGATGTGAAACCCAGGGCTCAGTCACAGAACATGCATTGCCTTTTTCCCTGGGCTTTAAAGTCACAGCCAAATCACTTGGATATTTTGATCTTTGGAGTTGCGTGTTCTCCTACCCAAACTCCTGTTACTATTTCTCTTTGAAATGCCAGTGTTTACTCAGTTTCTGTCCATGCTTTTCTGTCCTGTTTGCCAGCTAGAGCCCTTTTTATCCAAGGTGATTTACTCTAACTGGAAGATAAAATCATTTGGTCTGAAAGATTTCTGTGCAGACCGCAAACAGCTATTATTTAAATACAGGGTGTACAAAGCCACCTTTTATAATTAAGCTGTTTTTTATATGTGGAACATGCTGGCTGTATTATGAAGAAATAATCATTCTAAATTTAAAACATGCTCTCCCTCATTACAGAAATATATTCTTCTTTTTTTCTCTTCTTTCTTTTACTGTTTTTTCTTTTTTATTTTCTTCCTCCCCCCTCCTCAGTTCGTTTAAACAGAGAGGCCATTCCTTTCTCCATCTAAGTTAAATACCACAGTATCCTTTTCGGCAGGCTTCTAAGCTAAATCTAATCAAGCTGTGTCACAGCTCTGTCAGGCAGGTTGCTCTTTCTTTGGCCTTGAATAATTGGAAGAATGTTGGCACTTGTGCCTGGGCCATGAGAACGTGACCCGAGTTGATATTTAATCTACTTCAGTGCTAGGCTGCACTAGGACTGGGGTGTAAGCCAGGCCTGGGGAGCAGTGTGTTAGCCATCAGCAGCACTCATTTTACCTTGAAATGGATTCCATTTGATGTATCATTACACCGCTCCGGGAGAATGCTTTAATGAGACAGATACATGCGCTGGAAAGGATTAGATTGTTGTCCTTTAAACTCCTTTTTTTTCTTTTTTTTTCCTTTTTTTTTTTTTTTTTTGCTTTGCTCGCCTAATAGCTACAAGGTGCTGGGAAGTACCTGGGAAAGGCAAAAAGGTTACAGGGGAGGCCAAAAATAGCTAAAACTGAAGGTCTGTCGTCCACAGATCTGCAAGCGCTTTGAACGAGTGCAAATATCTGGTCCACCTCTCTCTTTCACAAACTAGAAGTCAGCACCGAATTTGGGGTCATGTTTTCACCTCCTTCCAGGGAATCTTAGAGAATATCAAAATTGCTCCACATGTTTGCGACTTGGAAGCGCACAAACCAAGTGTTCAACAGTGCTGAAGTTGGGGTTATGTTTTCACCTCCTTCCAGGGAATCTTGGTACCATTGGAGAATATCAAAATTGCTTCACCTATTTGTGACATCAAAGTGCACAAACCAAGTGTTCAGCAGCACCAAATATGGGGTTATGTTTTCACCTCCTTCCAGGGAATCTTGGTACCATTGGAGAATATCAAAATTGCTCCACGTGTTTGTGACTTGGAAAAGCACAAACCAAGTGTTCAACAGCGCTGAATTTGGGCTTATGTTTTCACCTCCTTCCAGGGAATATTGGTACCATTGGAGAATATCAAAATTGCTCCAGGTATTTGTGACTTGGAAAAGCACAAACCAAGTCTTCAACAGCGCTGAATTTAGGGTTATGTTTTCACCTCTTTCCAGGGAATCTTGGAAGATATTAGAGAATATCAAATATTAGAGAATATCAAAATTGCTCCATGTGTTTGTGACTCTGAAATGCACAAACCAAATGTTCAACATCACTCGGAAAGTTTTTGTTCCTCTTCTCACAGGCATGTATAAGCTCCAGGAGCCCTGAGGAAAGAGGAAATTCCTCTCTTTGGGATCCATGGGTTGCTCCTGCTGGGCAGCCCGAAGTCACAATGGATTTCATTGGTTTCCTTAACACTTCCCTGCAGGTTTCAGTGGGAGCCTGTGAGGTCGGCTGCGGTGGAGGGGGAGAAGCAGCGATCGGAGCTTTTTCCAGGGAGAAGTGTAAATTGCCCTTTTCTTGCCTCACGAGGAAGTCTTGTGCCTCGAATGTGTGCCGGAAGTGTTTGGGAATGCCTCGCACTGGGGTCGCACACCCGAGCATCTCTTTGAACTCCGCCAAACGGAGAAGGGAGCGCACCCACCCTTTGCAAGGGAGTCTGTGGCCACGTTCAATTTGTATTTTAAAAAAGGGTGATCCCCATGACCCTTTACCTCCTATGCTGAGATGTATCCATGTGGACACCGCAGCCATCATATTAATCCATATTCAATCTGCATGGCAGGGCTGTTTTTTGCTGTCCCCAGTGTCACAGCGCCAAGGGTGTCTCACTGCATCCTCTGAGGGATGCCAAAAGATCTTTGTGGTGGAGCTGTGAGTTGCTAATCAGGTGTGTTATTCATTAACTCGGCCTCCTCTGGAATGCCAGGTGACTCCTTTTCTCCTTTTCTGCCCGGCTACAGTGTTTAGGGATGGAGCGTTTAGTCCCTCTCGCAGTCCTAATTTCCACTGACATTGTTAGCAGAGCCCAGCACTTGCTTTTGAGTCATTCTAGCCCCTGATTGTGTCTTTTACATTTTACAGTGTGTGAGTCTTGGTTAAAAGCAAGCTTCAAAATATGATGCTAACTATAAATTTTCCTGCTCTTACTGTAATAAATCATTCTGTGGTCTTGAGAGCCACCTCCTGAAACCTCTCAGGTCAGGCTAAGGATAATGCCAGCCTTTGAAGACAGCTGATAAAACAGCCTTCTAAATTTGTGTTTGCATTCCTTGGAAGAACCCAGGTACATTAGCAAAGGTAATGCCTTTTTATACATCTTCTTGTGTGTAAAACGATTGGATAAAAATTAAAAACTTCCTTGTCTGTGGGACAGACAAGAATGCTCATGGTTGTCCATTGCCCACAGTTGCTTTTCTGTTTATTCTGACTATGAACCTTCACAAGACTAGAAAGTCCATTCCTTGCTGAGAATGTTTTCTCACAAGTAGGACAACAATGTCAGACTGTCAGACTGAGCTAAAGGAAGTTGTTCTATCCTACATTACCTTTGAGGGTTTTTTTTTTCCCTTGCAAGTCACTTGTTTCAAATTAAGTGAGGCCATCAGAGATGATATTCTGTCACTGTCAAAGTGACAGCTGCCATATTGTCCTGTTAGTGAATGTTCTGATTTTAATTTCACTTTCAAGCAGTGCCTTTATTTCATCTGCAGACCTTTGAGAGAGTGTGGACTGATCTTATTTGTGCCATGGATTTTCCCCAGGTGTACTTCAATATCCCAGATTTTTGAATAGTTGAGCAACACATCTCAGCCACACCTTTGCCATTATTATCTTCTTGCTTGACATAACCATGGGTTTTTTTCTAAATCTTGGATTACAAACCACCTGCAACCCCCCCCCCCCCCCCCCCATTTCTCCCTGAAATAAAATATTTGGGGCCAAATTTTCAAGGACATAAGCGAACCAGAAAATAGAATATTTGCAAGAGGGAACATTCCTCAGTGAGCTATGGTTAGAAACACAAAGAAGCTCTGCCCCAAATGCTAGAAAAATTATTATCACCTTTCTGGCCCCAGTCAGATCACCAGTGGATTTCAGTAGAATAACAGAAATCCACGGAGTGCAGGACCAGAGGCTTCTGCTGCTTTATTTCTTTTCTCACACCTTGTGTATAACCTTGGGCAAGATATGTCTCTGTTTTCAAAATCCCTCTCAGATAAATAGCCTGGGGAATATCTATTCTCTAGCTGTGTGACATCCATGACCAATCAACATCACACATTTATTAATTAAATTTATTGCATGCATTGATTACAAACGGGAAACTGGGATTTCTGCTGCTATCTGCTAATATGAGGCATTATTTAATAATTTTTGAACTAACTGCTGTTATGTAGAAATGGGGCTTCTCTTGGTCTGTGACAACACAGCTGGCTGATGTAGTGGTTGAACAATTGTCACCTAGAATTGTTTGCTGAATTCCTTTTGCTGGCACTTTGTGGAAAACTGAATCAGGGAAAAGTGAGATATGGCAGAAATGGCCAAAATTATTCCTTCAGCTGGGCAGCAGCTGAGCAGTCTTCAGGCAAATGTAAAAACATTGCTGGATCTTCTGCACAGCCAGAGAAGTACAGAGAGAGAAACAATAATTTTTCTATTTTTTTTTTAAACAGAAAACGAATGAAAACCAGGAGAAATGTAAAGCTTGGAGTGCAGAGAAAGGAAAGGCTGGGATTTGGATGATGATTCTCCTAGAAAGTGGTCTGCAAACTAAAAAGAAACAAGGAACGTCAGTGGAAGTGGCTGACTAAGCAATGTTCATCCTCACTCCTCGTGCCTTCCCACAGGACAGGAGCAAACCCTGACAAAGGCAAAGTTGAGGGTTTCCCTCTCTATGCTGCCATTTTTCATTTGGAGCTTGAGAAATCCCAAACTCAGGAACTTACCTAGTGGACGAGATATGGCTGGAAAAACATTCCATCTGACAAAGCAAGCTGAAAGAAAATGTGCTTTTTCACAATTTTGTTTTATCCCAAATCACAGAATGCTAATATTTTTGACAGAACTGGAAGACAGTCAGTTGCCTGCTACTGGGTTTGGGGGACGTTGATTTCATTATGCTGTGGAATAGTACTTCAAAATAAATATTCATAGCTTTGTGCTTAACTTTAAACAGCTGCTTAAGCTCATTGAGTTCATGGACCTGGTCTTCATATGTCAAAGAAATGACCAGACACAAGCAAAGAGCAAAAGCAGGGTTTTCAGAAAGAAAAAAAAAAAACCAAAAACCTTTTCTGTGGCATTTTGGAAAAGTCCAAAGCATATCTCCACAGCTTTTGAAATTAGATGCTAAATGCAGTGGCTGGGCTTAGGAGAAACAGAAGAATTTCCTCTGGTTTGCACAGTTCTGCCTTTTGAGCTGAATTTGATTTTGCAGTCATTTTTTCAGTATTGAACTGCACAACTCCCAGAGCCTCTGAGGAAATCTGAATGGGAATTTATTCTGCAACATTCCACAGAGGTGGAAATGCAGATCCATGGGCTAAATACAGCAGAATGTAACATTAATCTGCATTTCCTGCACTGCTGGGAGTTGCTGCCCAAGTGCTTCACATACATCTTGCTTGCACTTAGATTCATATTATTTTATGTAAATAGGGTTGGCTTTTTCTAGGGCAGAAAAACACGGTGCTTTCACTGTGGAGATCAGAACTGCTCAGTAATACAAACTTATCTTTTTTCCTACTATAAATGGAAACATCTAGTGTGCTTAGAGCTTGGACCCAATGCCCTAAGCTGTCCTAGCAAATAGAGCCAATCTGAACAAATAGCCACTGGATTTAAATTAATTTCAAGCATTTTCTCTCATTCTGATGTCTAGGCATGAATTTCAGTAGCAAGTTTGCAAAGCAGTTCATTATTGCCTGGCAATGTTAATAGGTGTGATGGCTCCATCCCTGTCTTTTGTCTTTTCACCACACCTGCAAGCTCACACACAGATGAGAACTTTGCCTATGAAAACTTGCTTCTCCTTCCTTTTTTTTTTTTTTTTTTTGCCACTATCTACTTTGCTTTTTTCACACAGTGGTGCAGTTTTAAACATTTACTGTCCTTGGATACCCAACCAGTTTCTTAGTGTGGAAATACTCCTTTTAGTTGCAAATGCCCCTTTTATCATGCACAACATTGTTGTCTTTTTTATTGGAACAAGTTTTTGCAATTAAAGGAGCAAAGGACTCCTGAGGTCATCTGGGCACATTCATGCCAGTGCAGGATTGTTCTCCTCAGAATGCTTGATCACTATCTAGTTGTGAAAGGTCCTGGGGATGGAATGTCTTTGGGTGGTTATTCTTTCCAAATTCTTCGAAATTACATAGCTGGAAAATTCTTGGAAAATTCTTTCCAACTGCATCTGGCTCAAAAATCCCTTTCTACTACTTTGCCCTTCCTCATATCACCTCCTGTACCTTCCTTGAGCACCTTCAAGCCTCCTGAGCAAACACATCTGGCCCATGAGAAGCGTGTTTGTCCTGTCCTGTGGGGAGGCACGAGGAGTGAGGATGAACATTGCTTAGTCAGCCACTTCCACTCCTTGTTTCTTTTTAGTTTGCAGACCACTCTGTAGGAGAATCATCATCCAAATCCCAGCCTTTCCTTTCTCTACACTCCAAGCTTTACATTTCTCCTGGTTTTCCTTTGCTCTCTGCTTTTATTTTTTTTTTTTTAAATCATGAGAAGTGTTTTCTGAAGATAGCTGTGCTCCACTTGGTGTCCCAGCCTGTTTCCATGTTCATATGTAGCCAGGGAATCCTTAAATCATCCTGTTGTCAGTACTATCAAGGTAGGATTCCAGCTTCCCATGGTTTTCCAGGCAGTGTCCCACCCCCACAGGAGAAGCACTCAATGAAGGCATTTCTGTCTTTGCCATCTCCAGCAGCAAATTGACCAAGGTCTGTGGAAGGACCAAGAGTTCTTCTCTAGAACAGAAAGCCTAACCTCCTTCTGAGAATGAAAATTCATTGTAAACTTCAAAATCCCCATCAGCCTAAAAACAGATTTCTACTCCCTTACCTTCTTCCCATTGCACTCTTCGTATCATGATCTGTCCTACAATTTGCAACATGATATATAGCTTCAGACCCCTATATCACAAAATTCTTCACCTACCTACTATTCTTCCTAACTCAGCACTTGAAGCACAGCAGTTTTAAGGAGAATGCCTGTTTTGCTCCCTCCTTTTCCTGCCAGTGGGAGTGAAGCAGCAGGACAGGAAGGAGGCTCATTAATGCAAGCAGGAACTCAGAGGGGACACCAGGAATGTCAGCTCTCAGCAGCCAGAGGGGACCCAGGAGGGTGAGGCTGGATGCAGAAGCAAAGGGGCTGTTTGGGAGGACTGGGTCAGCAGCAGGCTGGACATCCAAGGCCACCACAGCCCTGGGAAATGCATGACATGGGACATGCTGGGGACCCATGG
This sequence comes from Molothrus ater, assembly GCF_012460135.2. Classification (NCBI taxonomy): domain Eukaryota; kingdom Metazoa; phylum Chordata; class Aves; order Passeriformes; family Icteridae; genus Molothrus; species Molothrus ater. The sequence goes on from NC_050483.2 coordinate 7,418,687, forward strand.
CTGCTGATCCCTGTGCAGGGGTCAGGGCTCAGCTTCTTCCTCTGCCCCAGGGGACTCAGGCTCCAGTCCTGCCTCCCAGGAGAGCTCTCTGGCCAATGAGCAGGGCTCTGCTTTGGGTGAGGATGCTCTCTGTCCATCCTGTCCAAGCTGTGCCACTCAGCGGAAAGGAATTCATGGAGCCAGAGGATGGATACGAGTGAGCTGGGGTGAGCTGGGACTCTGGGAGAGGCACACTGGAGTCAGAGCAGGGCAATGGAAAAACAGCTCTGCTGCTGTATTTCTGTGAAATAAAATCCCCCGTGGCCTCTGCAGAGCCATTCTTCTTCTCCCCACTTGTCTGAAGCTCTCTCAGCTTTGCACAGGCAAGGTGTGATTATTGATCACTGTCCCATCTCCAAAGATGCTGCCACCAGGAGGTTTCTTTCTCTAACAAAGTGGAAATCTTCAAAGCTACGTTTAAGGAAGACATTTGAGCACTCCAGGAAAAAAAACAAAAGGAGAAGGAGTGAACTGCACGAATGTGGTGCTTCTGTAGGCAGGTTATTAGGACAGATTGGTTTATCTCTGCTTTTCAGTAATAATTTCAGAACAAAAAAGATTAATTTGCACCTTCAATCAGCCAATGTTAAGAGCTCTATTTCTACAAGGAGAAATACTTCAACATGGAAAGAGTGTCTTCTAAATTGGAGATTGTCTTATTTTGAGCTGCTTCATACAGAAATGGCATACATAGTTTAACATAATTTCCAAAATCATTGTTTGGGGAAGAGAAAAAAAAATTGTATCACAAGACTTAAATTTTACTCCTTAATTTGGTATCATACAGTGATCTTGTCTTTGAGTCACACCTAGGATTGCACTTTTCCTTGGGGTGCTGCCTCACCAGGGGTTACAATTATTTCCCAGTTTCTTGCTGACAGGACTCTCCATTTGAGAGGTTCTAATCTTCAATCGCAACACTAAGGGCAAAAGGCATCCCCTGATCTGTACAATTCAAATCCTTTCTCTCAAGCACAGGTTTCTTTAAAGTACTTCTCTGCAAAACATCTAAAAGTTGGGGGTTTTCCTCTCTATCTCATTTTGGAAAATAGGAAAGTCTCAACAAAAAGCAAATGTGTAAAACAGCCTGAGGTGAATAAATGGAAAATGGCAGGCCAGACAATTAGAGTTGAATGAAGTAAAAAGTCCAAAAGTCTTTGAGAGAAAATTTGTGTAAACCTGATTGCGATTACTAGTTCCTCCTTTGAAGTACTTCCTGACCTTTTTTTTGCTTTCACACATTAAAACAAAGGAATTTAGTGAAATATTTAAATGAAATATTTAAATGAACTAAAACCTGGGCTTTAAAAAAATTGGTTGTGTGAAATACTTGCCACCAAACATTAGGATTTCACAGTATCCTATTGCTTTAAAGCATTATTCAGAAGGCTTTTAGGTTTTATCTTTCTTATTGACAGTAAAGTTTACTATACAGTGGGGTGGCAAACAGATTAGGAAAAGCCCAGCTCTTCCTCCAAAGCTGGATGAGGAAGCAGGGCCTGTGCACTCTGTTCTCAAGACTTCAAACATACCAGATTCTCCCCCCATCGTTTTTTGCATAATCCAGTGGAATCTGACAAACAAAAGACTCTCAGAAGTCAGATGGCATTTAATTTGAGTAGTAGGTAATCAGTGAAAGAGAGTATCCTGGAGAGAAGGCAATTTGTCTTGAGCTGACAATTTGAGATGGATGTGCTGGGGTTATCTGCAGTGTCAGTTCAGTCAGAGATGAACTAAACTCTATTTCTCTGGCTGGAAGTCTAAATCAACAGAGACCTTGGAGATAATGAGGTATTTAACGGGTTCCCTCTTCTCCTTGCAGGAGATCTCATCTTTCCTCAAAGAATGAGAGTTTGAAAGGAAAAGGAATGGAAAAAAAGGAAACTACAAAGGGGAAAATAAAGCCGATGTAAAGGGAAATTTGCTCAGTAAATTAACTAAAAGAGCTGCTTTAATGCAATCTAACTAATGGCACATTTTCCCCCTCAACTGGAATAGATCAACAAAGTCAGATAAACCACACCACCCTCTTGTCTCCCAGGCTGTGGTTCATGGAGCACTGGGAGACTACTGAGTGCTTGCTGGAGTCCTTGGAGAGGTGCAGGATGCTTTCTTTACAAACTGCAATGTTTTGGGCATTGCCTAAAATAATGTATGGTGGATTTGGCCAAATCTGAGTCCTTCTTTTGAGATAGAAGCCTTGTTATTTTGACACTGAGCCCAGTCCAGATGAACTCTGGCCACTTCAAATTGGGATCCGACACCATCCAGTTTGAGTTGAAATTCTTACATGCTAGTGGGAAGAAATCAAATAAACCCCTCATTTTAAGAAAGAGAATGCCTAGAGAAACAGAAATACTCTTGAGAACAAATGGCTAATGATGTTACTTTAAAAAAGATGTGAAATTCATTTAGAAAAATTGGCTATTCTTTTCATTTACTTGTACTGAGGAATGGCACGTCCTGGAGGGGACAACCTTTGACTAACGTGAACCTATAATTTGTTTTATAGGTCTAAATCAAGATCAGCACTACCATAGCAAAAAGTCTCAAAAAGCTTCAAGCTAAAGGTCATGGCTCAAAGAAAAAAAATGTAAATCCTGCTCAGGAAACCACTAAAATATGATCTTAACTTCAGAACTTTAAAGTCAATAGCACTGAGACATTTGCTTGGTATTATGCACACACTTAAATATCTGCACTGAATGTGAGCACTGAATAACAAAAGAACTCAAAGAACTCAAAGGGTGGCAGACAGAAAGAATATTATTAAACAATGTTCCTTAAACAGCATGGCTTTAATTTTTTCTGTAAAATATGCAAGACTTTCCAAGAATCTGGGATTCATTTTTGCCTGTCTCTTTGTCCCAGCGACTGGATGTGTATGAATATTCCTATCGATAATTTGAGACTCTGTCCTGCAGCAGAGTCTGTTTTCCTTCAGAAAAGCAGTATTCAGGTTTCAAAGTGGATGAAATATCTGCTACTAACAACCCAAACATTTATTTAGCTCCTTGTTCATACACAGATCTTTGCATTTATATTCTAAAATAAAAAGAAGCAATTCATGTTTTCCTTATGAGTCATAGATCATTCCATTTCCTTATGAATCTCAGGAAGTTTTTGTACATTGCTGGCAAACAATTCAAAACAAGATCTCTCTTTTTCAGTGTTGCTTTAAATATGGCTGGCCAACGCGTTTTAAAATTGAAAGTTTTCCTTAAGAAATGATTTATTGCTATGAGTGCAATATTTTGCCATTACAATGTGTTCGAAACTAATTTTTTGCTATAACTCCGCTAAGGAAAGCATTTTTTTGAGCTCTTCTTTTCAAGACATGTTGTGGGGGAAGATTATTTTCTAACCAGAGCTATATTTGACCTCTTACATTTTTCCCCATCAGGATTCTGATGATTTCTCACCGGGGTGGGTGGAAGGAGGCATGTTCCCCAGCAGACAGCTTGCATGTGCCAACAGTCAGGGAAATTTCTGCTCCTTGGAAAGTTGGTCCCAGTGCACTAAGCCTGGATGGCCAGCCTAGGGCAGAGTTTCCCTGACTGTGGGCTGCAATCCCCCCTGGGCCACAAAAGAGTTCAAAGGGGGCTCTGAAGTGTTCGAAAAAGCAGCGCTGGTCAGCAGCTGCTGACTTTTTCCTGGCTGGAAGAGTGAGGCTGTGGTTTCACAAGATTAAGTCTTCAACACCAATTCTGGCTTCTGGTATTCCCTTTCCAGCCTTTTCCTACTGCTTGTTTCATCCTCCCTCCTGCAGTGCACGGGCCCCTCAGTTCTCCTGCAGTATTGGTTTGCGGCTCTGCTGTGAAACGGATCAGGAATTTGATCCAATTTGGAGGAAGACACATAAAAAACCAAGTGCTTCCCTGCCAGGCTATTTTTGAGCTGGACTTATTCCCTGCTCCAGTTCATTGCACAGATGCATCCATGGCTGTACTGGTGGAGCAGAGGGAATGGCATGGTGTGACCACGGAGCAAGAGATGAGGAGCAGGAACAGAGAGCTGGAGGGCTGTGCTGGTGAAACCACAGCCACCAGGGATATTTAATTACTGGTGCCAAGAGGTTGTGCTCTCTAGAGAAGGGAGAATTGCTTTTCAAAATGTTAATTACTGGCAGTCACTCAGCTCCTCCAGAGAAGGGGAGTGAGCATTTATCCCTAAAGCCAAAATCACAGCTGAGTCCTGCTCTCCTTCTGCCCATGGGCCATGAGAGGCTGCTGGCTCAGGGGGCTGCATGGGGACAAGTGCTCCAGAGAGGGGCCACCTCCTCCACGTGTTTGGAAACACAGGCCTTGGAATCCCAATGGAATTTTTCACTCTGGGTGCTCGGGACAGATCCAGCCCATCCTGCTGGAGAACACACACTGGGGCAGAGGTTGGCTGATCTCAGAAGGACATTGTCTCATGGAGTCACTCACCAGCGACTTTTAATAACTTTTTATTGGTGCACATGGAGTGAAACTGATTCAGGGAAGCCACTTCGTGGTCAGCCCCAGCTGATGCTGGTCTTAAAGAGTTTCAGCAAAAAAAGGGTTGGTTTGGATTACCAGTCTTCTAATTAACCTGAAGACATTGTTACGACTTAGCTGAGCTTCATGAACACAGAGTTGGAGTTCCTAGAGCATGGTCTTCTCTGGCAGAGCTTTAGTGCTGGAGTCAGAGAAAATGAGACAAATAAAAACAAATGTTACATGTCCCACTCAACCTGCACCACAGGCAACACAATTAATTCTGGTGATGAACCCAGCTTCTTTTGTACTCATGGAAAAAAAATACAGAAATATTGTTTCAGTGGGAGGAGAAAGCAAGCCAGACATCAGCTGTGACTGCCACTGCTCTATTTTTGCTGATTGAATTCTAGCACATTTTAGATCATGGCAGATAGTCCAGGTGAATTTCATTGTGATGATGAGAGAAACAAGAACTGGTTGAGCCCATCAAACAAAGGGCTGCATTTTGAAAATACCAAAAATATACCTAGGAACCTTCCTGAAATCAATTAGATTTATTGCCTAAGTCTGCTAAGTTCATACATTCCTAATTTATGTGCAAATCCCTTTGGAAAAATAGAATTTACACTCCCACATCATTTATATGCCTTTGATAATTTACCAGGAGCTGTTTATAGACCAGAGCTGAAAGGCCAAGACTCTGAGCATCACACTGGTTTTAAATTGAGAAGATGTTGTATGAAATCCAAAGACCAGCTTTATCACCCATGTGCAGGCAGAATAAAGATAAAGAGCTGTCTCCAAGGAGTGATGACTCTGTCCTGCTGCCTTGTTCACAGGCTGTGCAAGGACACAATTTCATTTCATGAGGAAATTTCATTTGGCCTGTGGAAAAACACTATTTCTGCCCTGTGCCCAGGTCAGAAACCCTTCACACTGGTTTTGTCCCAAAGTCTGTAATCTCTGCAAGTGTGACAAGAAACAATAGTAATAATAAATAAAGAAAAAAAAAATTACAAATTTGGAAAAATCTGCCTTGGATCCCAGTTTCTGAAAAGCAACTCATAAAGTTTACAGTGGCTAAATCCAAGGCTGGGGGTTAAAATTTAGGTTCACAAATGCTGCTATTATTATGTGTGATGCCTCTGGCCCTGCCCACATGAACACACACACAGAGCTCAGGGGACAGCCTGTAGCCTCCACCATCAATCACTCTGACTTGACAAAAACTACAGCCATGACCAGAACATGTCAACAACATGGGCCACACCATTCAAGTGATGCTGGTGGTGTTTTCCTCCCCTCTTAACAAAATAATAAACACTCATTTGCTGCAGGAATTGGGAACAATTTATGAACGGCATGAACTTTCTGAGACCTTGTCCTGTGGAGGGGCTGTGTTCTATTTTTGTTTGAATTAATCTAGTACAGCCACCCCCAAACATGCAAATTTCATGAATCAGACTGTCTAGAATAAGGGGGTTGTCTTAGCAATTCAATATTTGGAAAAGAAAAAATAAAAAGGATGGATGTTGTTGAGTTAGCCTTTCAGTGAATGTGGACCATGTTTTTTTATGGCAACACTGAGGTTAAATAATTTCCTTTCAATGGTGAATGAAAGCTGAGATTCTTAGATAATCTTGTATTTCATAGATATTCGGGTTTTTGGGTTTTTTTATTTTCATGCTTCCATCTACACGTGCAGAAGGAAATATCTGTGCTAGCAGCTGCACATATAGAGGGTCCCTGTCCTCCACAGACTCCAAGTTAAGCTCTGGCTGAGAAATGTTCACACACAAACAAAAAAAGCTGTTTCAAGCAATCAGTGTTAGATGAAGTTACAGTTTCTTTTTCACAGGGTTATTTGTGAGCATTTTATCTGAGAAACAGTTGAAAAAAGACAATGGAGTGACTTTACAGATGTTCATGGCGAAAATACAGAGACAAAAGTGCTTCTTTGTGTGTTTTCCTTACTGGAGAGGGGCAGCAGCATCCCTGAATGACTGAGGAGGAAGCTGAGTTGCAATGGAGCTCAGAGGGGACAGAGGGTGAGATTTGGCTGGATGAGTTGCTGGACCAGGACCTTGTCAGGACTCTGCTTTAGCCAAGAAGGGTTGAACCAGATGTGATGAAATATTAAATGAGGAGAGTCCTTTTGCAGCCCAGCAGCACTGCTCGTATATGGGGCACTCAAGTCCTGTCCCCTGGGTGGTTTTTGCACCCACAAAGTTTGCAAAAATCTCTACCACAAGCAACCCAAGCAGTGGGGTTGTTCAGAAACAGGATGTCTACTGATGTTTCTGTTAGAACAATGCAGAGCTCTGGTCTTGCCCACTCAGTCTGGCTGCTGCTTCAAAAAGAAAAAGAAAAGAAAAAGAGACACAGCACAAGTAAAAGAAGCCCAAACTATGTAACGGGCAGCTCCTTGCTGACAGATATTATGTGGGATGCATTGTTTTCCAAATTTCTTCACCTCACCTCAAAAAATTATGTTTATTTTACGGATCACAAACGGGAAATTTTTCTTCTGACTGTCAACCTTGGGTACATTCTTTGGTACCTCCTTCACACAGCCTGAGCAGAAGCCTGAGCTGTTAATGATCTGAGCTCTTCTAATTTACACATACCAGTGACTTAAAAATTCCTGTGTACAACTCTTACTGTACCCTGTTCCAGTGCACTGGGGCCAAACAGTCCCATTTTCTCCCATGTGTTTCAAACAACAAACATAAAAACAGGTGATTAAACTCCATAAACAAACAGGGTTTTCCCAGCAACAAATCAACACCTCTCCACGTCTGGTATTTGTGGAATTTGATAAGCTACCCACTTTGCTCCCTCCCCATTCTTGTTATGTCTGTCCTCAGCCTTCTTCATCTTTTATCCCCACCCTGCTTCACCCAGTCTCCAAAGGCAAGGCATTCATTGTTAATTAACTGCTGAAACAGTGCAAGCAGCTTGGTTCATGGGATTGAGATGGGAATGGAGCTTTAGCTCCGAGTTTGAACTGTTTTGAAAGGCCCAAAAGGCACATTTTCTCACTCAGGAGGAGAGAGGGAAGCAGGAAGGAGTAATGTAGAAGAGAGGGAGAGTTAGGGAATGCAACTGGAAAGCCTCAAACAGTAAATTGAGACACATGTCTTAATCAGTTTGAATGATAGGGGGTTTTTGAAAAATCAAAGGTTCTGGTGTTTCTGGTACTTATGTGCTCGCAGATGTAATTACTTGCCTTGTATAAAGTTTCTGGGCTAGAAACTGGTCTCAATCAGAGTGGTGTAAATCTGGAATTATTCAGGATTAGTAAACACTGCCTTCATATAGGAATTATGATGGCATAACAGATTAGCTGTCTCTTTTTGTGCTGGTTTATCAAGAGCATTTAAAACTGCAAGAACGGCGAAAACAGAGAATTGTTAAAAGCTACTGCCCATTCATTTCAGCCAATGTGTGCTAAATATCTTGCCTGGAACCTTTAGCAGTGGATGGATAAATTGCTGTATTCCTTCCATACACAGCAGTTCCCATCTGCCTGTGCTGTTTTAACTCACAGACTGTGTTTTCTTTTATTGACAAAATGAAGACATTAATAAGTGTTCAGATTCCATCTCTACATGTAACAGGCTGAGTACTGGATAATTGAAATGCTACCCCTATCTGATTATTCCTGTTAAATATGCTCGATCCAGTGGGATGGCTCAGAGTCTGACTTAAGGTTGTCCTCTCTAATTTTAGATGCTGATCTTGGTAAGAAACATTCTCAAGACTTGAGGGGCTGAAATTTCTGTTCTGTGTGTTGGGCTGCATCCACAGTAACAGCAATGGTTCAATATTCCCATTGTATTCTGCCTAATTAGAACATGATCTGTAGTTCCCCCCAGAAATCCATAATTATTCTGCTTATTTAGGTCTTATATAACATTAATAACTCTTCCAGGGAGTATCCTGCAATGTTGCAAACACATTTAGCCTGTGTTGATCAGAAGTGAAAATATTTCATTCCATAAAGAAATTAGGAGCTGTACTGCTGTCAAATTCAGCAGTTAAATGAAGCAGAAACTTAGTTCAAAGGCCAAGTCCTGGAAGCATTTTCCTTTGCAACATTTCAAGAAGCAATGCTTCCCTTTTGGGATTTTCCAGGAGAACATGCCTATAAACTAAATGCCATGCCTTCTTAACAATGACAAATAATTCATGTCTAGGAAAAAATATGGAGTATGTGAATTCAGCATCACAAAAGCTGAAAATTTATTCAAAGGATTTTTTTGCTGCACTGTCTGTCCTGAGGGAGGGCTCATACATGAGGAGTCCAAATCTCCCCTGTAAGTGATGAATTTGTGATTTCACATGATGAAATGAGGGATTCTCCTCCTGTTCTCTCCCTGAGGCCAGTTGTGTCAGTCCTACAAACTCCTGGCTACACAAAACAAATAAGATTTGGAGGGAGAGGATCAGGTTTCCCAGAGAAGCTGTGGTTGCCCCATCCCTGGAAGTGTTCAAGGCCAGCTTGGACAGAGCTCTGAGCAACCTGGGATAGTGGAAGGGGTTGGAATTAGATTATCTTTAAGGTCATAAATTGCTTGATGATTCTCCAAGAGCAGCTCTCAGAGGCCTCAGGTCTCTGCCTATCGCTGCTGTGGGGCACAATCCATTCCCCCAAGCAGCAAAACATCCCCCAAATCCCTTCCTGCTTTTCCTTTTCCCCCTGAAATTCCTCCTTCTCTGCTCTGGGTGTGGAGCGCAAGGCAGGAACTTCGGGAATTGTGAATAACAATTCCCAAATTGTTAAATGGGGAAAGGGGAGGAGAGGAGAGAGGAGAGGAAAGGGGAAAGAGGAGAGGAAAGGAAAGGGAGAAGGAAAGGAAAGAGGAAAGAGGAAAGAGGAAAGAGGAAAGAGGAAAGAGAGAAAGGAAAAGGAGAAAGGAAAAGGAGAAAGGAAAAGGAGAAAGGAAAGGAGAAAGGAAAGAGGAAGGGAAAAAGGAAAGGGAAGAAGAAAGGAAAGAGGAAAGGAAAGAGGAAGGGAAAAAGGAAAGGGAAGAGGAAAGGAAAGAGGAAAGGGAAGGAAAAAGGAAAGGAAAAGGAAAGGAAAAAGGAAAGGAAAAAGGAAAGGAAAATTTCTGGTTTCTGCCTCCCCGGGATCTTGCTGAATTCAGAGCAGCCAGATTTCAATATTTTGACCCACGAGTGCAGCTGCCGCAGGTAGTGGGAGGGATTTCTCTTTTCTCAGGTGAGTAGAGGATAGTGGGAGGGATTTTTTCTCTTTTCTCAGGTAGGCAGCGGGAAGTGGGAGGGATTTATCTTGTCTCAGGTCAGAGGGGTTTCTCTTGTCTCAGGTGGGAGGGATTTATCTTTTCTCAGGTCAGAGGGGTTTCTCTTGTCTCAGGTGGGAGGGATTTATCTTGTCTCAGCTCAGAGGGGTTTCTCTTGTCTCAGGTGAGCGGCGGCTCCGCTCTGCCTGCGGCTGCTCCCCGACCCCGGCTGCCTTATCGGCAGCATCTGAAACGTCCCCAGGACCTACCAGCATCTCCTCAGTGCCAGTCGGGAGGGTGTTTTTAATCACTCCCAACAGGAAATAGCATGCTGCATTTAAATACTGTATATAATTATCATGGGAAATATAATTAGGAAGTGTAATTAAATGGGCTTGAATGCATATCAGGCTGTTTCTTGATTTTTCACTCGATCCAGCTGTTTCTCACAGGCTCTTTACTTTGAGTACTGGTGGTCTGTGACAGAACCTCTGCACAGAATGGAGGAAGAATTACTCCTTTAAAGGCTGTTCATTTAATCTAACTAGGCCAATTTATTTAAATGCAATAATGACATTTTCCAACACAGCCTCCTTTACTTATTACTTTAGATGCTTCGTTTTGGAATGTCTAGATTCATCCAAAATATTCCAATTTGAAGGTTTTATAAAACCCCAAGCATAAAAAGTCACTAGTGGCATGGGCTGGCTGTTTACTATGTGTTTGTTTAATGTGTTGCACAATGTGGGCCTGATTCTTGACTGGATTTTCTTAAGTGCTACCAGGATATACAAAAAAAAAAAAAAAAAAGGGTGATAAAACAAGTGTGGTTCATTACTCAGTACAATGTTGGTTTATGATTATTCCTTTTCTTCCTGCTCAGAAAGGAAGAATTCTGAATTACTGGAGAAAATATTTTGTCTTCCCTCCAATAAAACCATAATACTGCAAGAGTGGGAAATGTTGGCAAGGCTATGTTGAGAAAATGAGTGTAATTGCACTAAAAAAATGGCCTTTTTTTGTCCCAGTGGACAAAAATCTTTGGATTGAGTCCTGTAGGTGGCTGAGGAACAGTTTGTTGCCAGTGAAAGAGGCAAATCCATGCTCTCCCCTTCCTGAGCAGGACACAGCACTCAGGCTGGGGCTGGTGCTCCTTAGTGTCACCATAGGACACGAAATGACACAAGGCAGACACGCAGCTCTTCTAAGGCAAAAAGAGAATTTTTATTTTCTGTCTCCAACATTTATAGATTTCCAAAAGTGACAGTGGATTGGAGGGTGACAGTGTCACCTCTCCAATGACACTGGACAAACCAACAGTCCATCAAATTTCTCCTCTTCCATAAAAGAGTGCAAAACAATGAGTTATTTACAGAAAATGTGTGAGCAAGTTCATTACAAGAATGTAAACATCAGAAGGCTTAGAAAAACTTCAAAAATCAAAGCGACACCTTAGCAAGCTGATTCAGGTCCCTATGCCAGCAAATACCTAAACATCTTCTTTTATTTCTTTTTTTTTTTTTTTAGCCTGTGGTCCCTGAATTGGCTCCCAGAGGGGTCAGGTGAGCACTGGTGTCAGTGCCAGGATCCATCAGTGCTGGCATGGAGGGCACACCCTGCTCCCTTTCAGCAGGAGCAGGCGCCTCTGTGGGCCCAGCAGCCCCATCTGACTCTGCTTATCACTGCAGTCATGTGCTGCAGGGAAAGGCTATCTGCAGATCGTGGCATGGCATCCCCACAGCCAGGAATGCTTGAGATGCTCCCATCCCACCAACGGGCTTTGTTGAGTGACGCTAATTCTTAAAGCGAAAGAAAACCCATTGCTTAGAGCTTTCTGCTTAGGGACAGTTTTTCTTGGACTGTGCTCACAGCCCTTTTGGGATGTGTAGGATTTCATTCCGTGGGCATAAGCAGCAGCAGAAAATGCTTTTTCAAATTCTCCAGGTCTCCCTGGAGGAGCCAACTGTGTCCTTTTTCCAGGGAGAGAGGGGTTAAAGTAGCAAACAGATTCCTCATGGTCACTGGAGGAGCTGGGACTCCACATTTGTAAACCATCTTCACCAAACCAACAGGCTGTGCAGTATCGAGTGTTTTAACAAACATTCAATATTTTATGTCTTACTGAATGGAACAGAGAGAAATTGAAGAATCTATGACTGACATACCAAAATGCCTAAAGCTAATTTCCAAGGTGATAGGAAATTCAAAGTTTAATTTGTAGGCATATTGAAAGGATTTTACTATCTTATTTCTTCGTGGCAAAAGCTACAAATGCTTTTTTTATTCCAAGTGTGAAGAACTGACTTAAACAGAAGCAGTAAAATCAATACAAAGTTCCTCCTGATTCCAAGATGGCAGAGCTTCTCCAAAATGTGGCTCAAGTCAGCATTTCCTGCAGTCCAGGGGAAGAAGCTGGCTGTGCACTTTACAGATAATTAGCTGAAGAGGACGTGGCTGATGCTGAGAATTGTATTCCCTTCCAGCAAGAGATGCCTGGCTGACCTGAGAACCACACAGCAGCAAATGGCAGTCAAGAGAATTAGGGGCCCTCTAATTTGCCTAAAATGCCAAACCCCAAATTCCACGGTTTCTTCTCTAAGCACACAGTAGAACTAGTCAAAACAGCTATAAATACTTTTCCCCTGTATCTGCACATTCCATAAATAGTACAAATATAATTTTATAGGAATAACAGAGACTGGAACAGTGGGATTATCTGCTTGGATCCAGATACTTGTACAGTTTAACTTCTGCCATCAGAGTTTGAACAGATTATGAGTATAAATCAATTTTTGATTTTACGACAGAGCCATGTACAACAGGGTCCTTGTTTGTTTCGTGAACAGGCAGAAAACAAAACTTCTGAAGAACAAGGATCATCATGCTTCTCCTGAAACCAGTGATAATGTTGTCCCTGACTTTGTGGAAAGGGTGACAGCACCCTCTTTTATATGCTTCTAAAATTGCTTTCTCTCTGCTTTTTGTTGCATTTTCTTTATTTCTTGAGGAATAATTCGTAAAATTTTGTGTATGTGTGTGTGTGTTTACTCCTTTGTAAGGAGTTGTAGCAGGTTAGGTCTTTTCAGGTTCTGAGAAACCAGAGAAATTAATTTTCCCTGAGATTGTGTCCATTGAGGTTGCAGAACAAGGAGATGCCAGAGATGCCAGAGGAATAAAGGAAATAAAGGGAAGACAACCACAGCAGAGGGAACAGCAGATCTTCCATTCCCTTGGAGGCATCCTGCTAATCTCAGTGCCTTCTGAGGAGGAGCCCCAGCATATTTCAGTGACCAAAGAGAGTCAGAGCACCAGTGCAGCCCTTCCCTGACCCAGCCCTGCAGGATGCTGCCTGGTGGAGGAGCAGGATGCTGGACAGACGTGGAATAGCTTGTCCACTGTGGCCATAGGATTTATTTTATGCTGAGTGAGGCGTGTGTAGCACTCTTGGCCAGCGTCCATCCTCCCCACTTGTTGATTATTCTCCAAAGCCATCCGTCACTTTCCTGCTCCCTGCAGCAGGAGCTGGATGGAGTTTTTCCTGGCAGTTTCCAGCAACCATTTTATCTGTCTTCTGTCAGCGCTCAGTTAGTGCTAAATTGGAGTTAAATAGGCAAGGACAGGATCTGCCCTGTAAGAGGAACTCTGTGTTTTCAGCAACTTCACTATGAAGATGCTGATGCTGGGGTTGGTTTAGTGTACAAGGGCTGGGATTGAAGCCATCCATTTCTGAGCTGCTTCAAAGTTCCTTGGTGCCAGTGGCAAAGGTAATTCAGAGATGGAAAGAAATAACACTTGTGTAGAGTGTAAAAACAATACCCTTTTTTTTGTCCCACCTCGTTAAAAAAGGCAGAAATGCAGAAAATATTTTGGGGAGTAATAAAAGTTCACCCTAATATATTTCATCAGTACTTTTTATGGCATAAAATTATTTCCTGAGATACTGCCAGAGCTAAAGCAGCACAAAACTTTAAAAGACAAAGGAGTGTACTATTATTATTAATATTATTTATATTATTATTGATAATACCACTATATTAATTACATTCTTAATAATTAATAACATCACTGTATTAATTATATTATCAATAATATAATATTATAATATATAATAAATTATGTGATAATGAATATATTATCATATATAATAAATTATATATAATGAATCATAAATTAATTATAATTCTATATAATTATAGTATATATAATTATGTAATAATTATAAAAGTATTATAATATTATTAATTAGTATATATTATATAATTATTAAATAATTATATTATATTATATTATATTATATTATATTATATTATATTATATTATATTAATTTTAAAATGTATCTCCATTATATCAAATCACAGTAAGTATTGCTTTAAATAATCGTGCTAATTTTAACTTAATCATCTGTTTGAGGGAAGTAGCATTGTATATTTCTAAGAAAAAATGTATGAACAGGTGTTTGCCTGGAATCCCTTAAAGCAACATTCCCTGTTTTTCATGTGTCTATCCCTTACTTCTGCTCATAGAAGTGGTCATCCCAGTGGAATGATAAAAAATTGTTATACATTCAGACGTTTTTAAAGTTCAAATCCTGCAGTGATTGAGCCAGTGGATTTTGGGCTTTTTCCATGCAAGAGGGGTTTTTTTTGCCACTGTAGCAGTTTTGTCTCTGTGGTTTTTGTCTCTGCGGTGTGTGCGGTGACACCACGCTCTCCGTGCAGGCACCACAAATCTCTCCCTGCCTGGGCAGAGCACGGGCAAGGTTTTTGCGTATTTCTCCCCCAAAGGACAGGGACAAATAATCCGGGAGAGCTGGAGCCGGCATTTTCGTGGATGTCCCCGCCAAAAGAGGGGCAGCAGGGATGGATGGATGGATGGATGGATGGATGGATGGATGGATGGATGGATGGATGGATGGATGGATGGATGGATGGATGGATGGATGGAGATCCCGCGGGAGCCATCCGTGCCCGGGGGGTGGATGGGATCGGGGTTTATTTCCGAATCCGCGCTCCCCCGACAGGTGCGGCATCCCGGGGAAAGCATCCCGAGCCCGGCAGGACAGCCGGGCCCGCCCCGCATCCCGGAGCCGCGCTGGGATCAGGGCAGGACGGGCGGGACAAGGCTGGGACAGCGAGCCGTGGGATGGGACCGAGACGGGACGAGACGGGGAAGGGACACGGAGGGGACTGCGAAGGGATGGGACCAGAATGGGACGGGACAGGACGAGGACGGGACCGGACAGAGGCGAGACGGGATAGCTGGAGGCACGGGACAGAGATGGTAGAAGGACGGGACAGGGACGGGACAGGAGCAGGACGGGACAGGGATAGGACAGGAGCAGGACGGAACAGGAGCAGGACGGGACAGGGAAGGGACAGGAGCAGTATGGGACAGGGACGGGACAGGAGCAGGACGGGACAAGGACGGGACAAGACAGGACCGGGACAGGACGGGACAGGGATGGGACAGGAGCAGGACGGAACAGGAGCAGGACGGGACAGGGAAGGGACAGAGACGGGACAGGAGCAGGACGGGACAGGGACGGGACAGGAGAAGGACGGGACAGGGATGGGACAGGAGCAGGACGGAACAGGAGCAGGACGGGACAGGGAAGGGACAGAGACGGGACAGGAGCAGGACGGGACAAGGACGGGACCGGGACAGGTCGGGACAGGGATGGGACAGGAGCAGGACGGAACAGGAGCAGGACGGGACCGGGACAGGACGGGACAGGGATGGGACAGGACCGGGACACTGACGGGGCAGTGGCGGGGGAGCGGCCCCGCCCCGGCAGCGCCCGCGGCGCTGATTGGCCGGTCCACAGCCGGCTCTGATTGGCCGGTCCTGTGGGCGGTGCCAATGGGGGCGTGGCATCCGGCCATTCACGATCCCACGCTCCCTGCGCTCGGCTGAGTTCGGCTCAGTTCGGCTCGGCTCGACTCGACTCGGCTCGGGCCGCTTTGCTGTGCTCGGCTTTGCTGGGCCCGGCTTGTCTCGTGTCACTGAGCTCAGCTCAGCCCAGCCCGGTTCGGCTCGGCTGAGCCCGGCTCAAGGCAGCCAGAGGCTCGGGGGGAAGCGGAGCTCTGGCCTTTCCCAGCCATGAAGTCATCCCCTGGTGCTGATTGAAATCATCTGTTTTCAGTTCTCTGACAAATTAATTGAACTTTCCTCTGACTCAGGGGCCTTCTGACTTTTGAAGCAGATTTTGTCTACATGCCGTCTCCCAGACGAACACAATTTAATTTTCTAGGCTTTAAAGGAACTTTATGTTTCTTGAAAGGCAATGAAAGAGGCATTTGTTCAGCGATAGCGCTGCGACTTCTACAAATACGGCACAAGAATAGAAGCCTATAAAATGTTGATTTTACTGCAGCTGATAACCAGCCCCAAAACGTGTTAGATCCTGAGATGCACGGGCCTGATAACAGGGCAGGCCAGGAGCTGCTTTCTTTCAAGTGTATTAAAAGAATTCTCCTTAAATAACTGCAAGCCCCTCCAAGGGCAGAGCTGGGGCAGTGCCGAGCCCATGCCCAGCTGCTGTGCTGATTGTGAAAAATTCGTATTTTATGATTGGCCTTTTTGCAAATATTAAAATGAATGTTATATGTGTTGTGTTAGAAAGTTAGGCTATATTAATTCTCTTAAGTAGTGTGGTAAATATGGTTTTAGGTTATAACAAAATGTTAAAATAGAACCTATGCTATGTAGGATACTTTTTTTGCACTGAGATAGCAGCCACAGGACACCTAAATCTTTCAGAGAAAGAGAATTTATTGCTCCATTATCAGGAGAAATGAACTTCTTCCTGCCTCACTCAGCCCTGAAGACACCGTTAGGATTCAGAGGAAAATGTTGACACTGACCAGAGAGAATCCAGTGTTTGAATGGAATTTATGCATCATGTGTAAGGTGTACGAATATGCAATGAGCTATTGTTTTTAAGGGTTAATCCTCTGCTAACACGGGTCCTTTTTCAGGCTTGTGCTGCCCAGAAAAAGGTATCTGGACTGTCAGTAACTCCTTGTTTTTATTGTCTCATCCTAATTGTCTAAATTGTTATTACTCTAATTGAATTACTATTTTAACAACCATTTTATTACTATTAAACTTTTAAAATTTTAAAAAACAAGTGATTGGTGTTTTTCACACTGATCAAATAACCACTGATGAAGCAGTTCCAGTTCACGTCCTCCACCTCAATTGCATTTCTTTTGGCCAAGCAGGAGCTGCGAGGTTCAGCTGGAACCCAAACCCTGAGCCCAGGTTTATGATCCAGGCTTCCCAGTGGGATGGGTTGTTCCCCCAGTGTCTCTCCATCTGCCCTAGGGACCATTTAAAACTCACCTTTCAAACATAATGAGACAAATTCTGCTTTCAGGTGCCTGAGAGCCTCTGCCTGGGCATACCCAGAGTTTGCAGTGGCAGGGCAGTCACAGTTCAAAGCAATTATTGTTGTAAAATGCCTTGGCTGATGGAGGAGCACAGAGGGGTCAGGCTGCCACATACTTCACATTTTACAGTTATACCTGTCTATTTTCCCTGTTATAAAAGCACCAAAACACATCATTAACTCTGGGGGCTTCTGCTCTCGTTTACTGGGGTAGATTTGAGCACATGTTCACATCCTTTGCTGAAAACAAATGAAGAAAATCAGCTGTTTTTCTTGGCCCATCCAAGTTCTTGTTTAATTTTCTCCCCCGTTCCCCATCCACTCTAAAATCCAAATGGTTTGTAAACAAAAATTAATTAATTTATCTTTGAAATGATCCCGGGGAATAAGGATGTTATTTGTGCTTCTTCATAAACATCAGAAAAACAAGTGATATGGAAAGAATTTTATGAGGCTATCAGCAATCAAATCCAAATTTTGTCCCATGCTTCAGCTGTGGTGGCCAGGACCACAACTAGCTTGAAGTTACTGCAGAACTTTCCTTGTGGGCTGAAGCTCACACCATTTCTAGTTCTTCACCATCTAATTTGCACTTGCTACTCTTGACTCTGAAAGTCACCCAGAGAGCACTGAGCTGATTGAAAAATCTGTGTTCCACTGAAGTGCTAGAAAAGAATTAAAATATAGATACTAAAATCATAACAATAGGTGCCTGTCATTTCAGCAGGAAACCTCAGACCCAAACATTCCCAAATGCCAAGGAAATATGTGAGTGAATCCAGACTGTTTCAGGCTTTTTGAGGATTGTCATGGAAAGGGAGGGTGATAATAGTCTGGACCACCAATTCCTATCCAATCTTTTAATTTTATGTACACTGGATGCATATAAACCAGCTCTGTATTTTCACTTTCATTCAAATTCCAGGTAGAGGATATTTTTCATCTTTTTAGTCACATTTTCCACTCACCTTAAATTTTTCCTGGTAGACTCTTACAGTTTTACTTGACTCAGTAGGAAGCACCAAGGCCATTGAGGAGTCATTCTTATGCCCTGGGTGAAAGCTGCTGCATGATCTTGAAGGTTTAAACAGGCATCTTTACAATGATTTATGCCAATACCTAGTTCTGAAGTGTGTGAAAAGACATTGAAATATTCTCAGTGATCCTGATGGGTTCCTCCCAACCCAGCACATTCTGTGATTCTGAATATTGTGTCAGTCTACAACAACCTGTTAGTCCTTCATAAGATTCCATCTGCTGCTGTTTAAAACTTTCAGCTCATTTCTCTTATCCCTGATTTTTCAAAGTATTTCTCTATTATGCAACTGCACAACATCAATTTATACTTTAGTGTCCCAGGGGAAGGACAGGTGTGCAATAAATGCACACACAGCCAATAGATACGAGCCAAATGCCACCCAACAGTGGCAACTCAGAACAGGATGTGAAAAAAAAAGGGAAAAGCACAGGAAATCTGTGCTGGGCACCTCCAGGGAAGCACAACTGGGAGTGGAGCCCTCTGAAGAGTGCAGCAAAGTCCTTGATGATAGCCAAGGTATTTTACAACAATAATTGCTTTGAACTGTGAACTGTGCTTTGGAATATCTGTGCAGCTGTGAGGGAGTGAGGAATGAGACAAAATTTTTGTAACTTTAAAAGAAATGGTTTTTGTCCTGCTTGCACGGGTTGTTGGTGCAGAATTTGCTCCTGTTTTATTACAAAAGCTATGGAACCAACTATTACAGGAAGGCTTTTTTTCTTCCATCAGCATGTGCCTTTAGCTCTCCAAAACACCAGCAGAAAAACAGCTTCCTTGGGCCACATCTGTCTTATCATGATGGAATAGTCCCCCCAGCTTCAGTGCAATTATTCACAAGTGAGACAAGTGTCCTAAGTCTCCTGCAAAAAAAGGAATTGAAAGTACCCATGATTATTCCTCATGACATTGGCATTTCTGCAGCAAAACTTCACTTTTCTAATCTAAACTGAGCAAAGTGCTCTTAGGATGACAGATAAATAGGGAAATGAACTCAGAGAATCTTGTTCTGGCTTTTAAATAATTTCTCATCATTATTCTTCTTTTAATTTGGTTTATTTGCAAATGGAGCTTGTTCAGGAAGGCAAAGTGTTGATTACCAGCCAACACTTATTTAATAATGGGACAAAATTAGTTTTGCAGTGGAGGAGAATTCACTTCAGGAAGAAACAGGAGTAACTTGTAAAGATTAAATCAACCAAACAGGAGATGGAATCAGTCCCATGTGGTTTAGGTAGTCTGATTGCAATGCCAAGGGTGTGAATTGCCAAGCAGCTTTTGCTGGCCTGAGCTGCTGCTGGCTTTCCCTTCCTGCTGACTGCTCCTAGGTGTCCACCCTGCCTGAGCCATTCCCCTCCCATCTGGATCCAGCCCCTGGGCTGCCTTCAGGGCAAACGTGGCTGGGGGAGAATTGCTAGCAGCTGCTTGCACTGCTTAGTCACCACTGCCACCAAGAACCATGGCCTGAGAGAGCTGAAAAATATTTGAAACGTCTATTTACAAACAATTGCTGGACAGATTTTGTCTGCCCATAGCATTTGTCAAACAATTTCGAGCAGGAAGTAAACACAGATAAATAGATTCTCTTTTGACCAGGGAAAGCAGATTTTATATTGTCTAATATGGCTATCATCATGCTGCCATAATATTAAATAAAGGCAATGCAACTGACATGTAGCAGGATGTGGCTTTTTTTTTTTTTTTTTTTTCCTTGGGCCTATTCTGATGATGGATTATGTCAGTTAAACATTTTAGGAAACAGAAGCCACTTCTCTATAGGAACTTAGCAGCAGAACTCCCAGCTAAACCACAGACAGTCCGGGTTTGAATAGGTGCTGATGCCAGCCTCGGGTGAATGACCCTTTTAAAAGCAGCATCACTTAAATGCATCTGAATAAAATAGGAGCAGGTTGGAAGCAGTTCCTGAGACTTGAGTGAATGACCTTTCTTGCTGTTGTCATTTCCAAATTTTTTGGCAGACTCTCCCCTGACCACTATATTTCATTTCCATGCACCCCTGTACTTCCCAATTCCGGTCAGGAGCAGAAGCAGAAGTAATAAAATACCACAAGCAAAGCTATTCTTGTGATATTTCCGGTGCTACTGGACGCAGCACCAACAGGAAATCTCATGAGAAAGGCTTGTCCCTTCATGGTCTCCAGGCCCCACTTTGGAAACCCCAGTGATTTGGTGGGAATATACAGCAAATGAGCATCCTCCAGCTTGGGTGATTAAAATTTCTCCCAGCATTTCTGGCCCAGTCCCTTCTACTACAAGGTGCACGAGCCTCGTGACAGTGGCAGGCACAGAGAAAACTGTGGATGGCTTATGTCTGTCTGAGCCTTCCTTTCTGTCCAGTTATGTGAAAGGAAGGGACCTGCAGGCCTGCAGCCTTTTCTTTTCTAAAATGAGTCCTAGAGAGCTCGCTGTGCCTCAGGATTGCAGCCTTGGCCTCTGCACGTGTCTGATGGTGATGATCTGCAGAAAGGAGAAAGGAGGTTGTCCCTCTCCCACTTCAACCTGCTCCAGGAGGATTCCCAGTCTCCCAAGACACTAAGAAGGTAGAGAGGGAAAATAGCAGGGGAAAAAAAAGGGCCATTCAGGTGATTTTCCTCTTTCCTTTCCTGCTATTCCCCTCACCCGTCATTGCTTTGAGCCCAGTGCACTTTATGCGGGAACGGGAAGGAGCTGTGCCTATTTTGCCCTAAATGTTAAATTTCAGGTGGTAATTCAAGCAGTTTGGCCACATGCTTGGAATGTTTACTACCACTTCCAAGTCCAAGAGTTGGCCATCTAGTCCTCAGCCCAGAGGAAGGGGACCTTTCCTTCAGCAGGGCAGCACAGGAGGCCCAGCGTGGTCCCAGACCTAAGGAGTTCCCTGCCGGCTGATGGACACACGCGCTGGCAGAGATGATGACTCCGATGTAAACCCTTACTGAAGTGTCACTCTCTGTCTCCAGAACAAATGCCTTCCCTCAGATTGCATTTGCAGTGTTTAACTAACTTTGGTAGTTAAAAAACCCCTGTCACAGTCAGCCAGCCTCCAGCCCAGCAGAGCGTGGGGCTCTTTGTTTCCCTCCCATGCAGCCGGGACGCAGGTCTCCAGTGATGGTTGATACTCAGAGCTTCTGGGGTTGGAATGCAGCCACTTGAAGCTGTTTGGTTTGTCACTTTTGGATTTGCTACACAAGGCTCTGTTAGTACAAACGGGCCTGTTTATAATATTCATCAGACAGTGGAAGAAATTCCTCTGATGTCTGCATAATGCAGCGAGCAGACTCCTTGATTATTAACATACTGATTGTGTACTCTTATTTCAGATGTTAGCTCAACACTGGGGAGAGACAACTAGGGGAATAAAAAAATGCAAGATGCATGGCATGCTTGAGATTTGGTCAGCGAAACTGGAAAAAATATTTACACGCTTAGGTCTTTTTTTTTTATGTCATTCTTTCCTTTTATGTAACATTTGGAGAAGCCGCTGAATTTTTAGTTCTTACCCAAACGAAGCCACACCTCTGAGCACTGGAGCAATCGCTGCAGGAGAGGGAGTGGGAGAAACACGTCCCCATCCCTTCTTAATCCTCTCATTGATGTGCTCATTAGTGTTGACTCGGGGATCGGCTGCTGCATCTCGTCCCTCCCCCAGCACTTCCTTAAGCTCGGCATTTCCATAGGAATTTCCAGCCGGGGGCCGGGATGCTCCAGTGATCTTCCCGAGCCCAGTTTGTGGCTGCTGGATGCACCAGCCCCTCTCACCACGTGTGTCTAAGCAGACCTTCCCTGCCGGCCCTCATCCAGCGCTGCAGGGGAAGGAATCCTGCCTTTGATTGTGCATGAAAATATCCCCTGGAATAGAAAAGGCTCAGCAGTCAAGGTGCTTAATGTTGTCTGAGCAGCAATAACTTCGGCGGGCATCAGCTCCTGCATCCTGTCTTACCCATTATTTGCAGTGCTTTCATTTTAGTGAAGCCTTTTTGATGCCTTAGTAATAGAAAATACAGCAGATTTTTTTTTTCTTACTCAGTGTTTTCATCCCTTGGGTGTTATATCTTCTCTTCATTTGCTGTTTGTTGTTTTGGTGGAGGAACTTTCACTTTTGGTTGGTTTCAGAGCCCACCCTGCATATCCCCTGGATGGGCTGAAGTACAGTAGATAGGACATTAACTCCTATTAATGTGGAAATTTAGAATCCAAATAGAACTTGTCTTGTTGCCCAACAATGAGTCATTGTCCTTTTTCTCTTTTTAGCCAACAGCAGATTCAGAAGCTGTGAGACAGTTTCCTGCAGATAAGAGATAAATTGAAGGGAAACCTGGCAAAAAGATGATGGTCAAGCTGCAAGATATCATTTCCTTCAAAGCCCCTACATGCTAATTAACCATTCCAAGCATATTTTCAACAGCATTTAGGGATTTCCTCATCAAAATAAACTTCCTCCCATGTTATCTTCATTTTTGACATCCGGTGTTGGAGTCTGACATAAGAGTCAGGGTTAAAAATCCCTAATATTGGGCTGTGTGTGTATTTATGCACAAGCGTGCGCACACACACTCACACGATTGAAGCTGTGCCAGTATTACTGTGGAATTTTAATGCCTGATCCAAAGTCCTCTGTAGTCAGCAAGAGATTTTTCTGTTCATTTCAATAGTACCAGGATCGAGCCTCTGTCCTTCTGCATCCAGATTTTTTCATTTATGCCTTATGACTTGTTTATAACAAACTACAGATGGGTTTGAGTCATAAAGTTCAGAGTATTCGGTTTGGAGGCTTTGCTTTGGGCCCATCCCTTTTATGTACTGCTTATTCCAGACCTGCCTTTTAAAGAGGAAAATATTGTCAGAATGAAAGTGTATGTGCAATAAACAAACTTCTCATTTCCTTCCCCTTACGTTTTTGTTTTTTTTTTTCCCTTTTGAAGCTGATTTCTTAACTGGACAATTAGTTTTAGAGCTGCAATTGAATGCAAACTTGTCATACCTGATTTGCAGTCCTTTCTGTTTCAAGTGCTATCAATTATTTTCTAACTAGATGCTCCTGTGGGATCAGCTGTCACTAAGAGCAAATTTGAACACAATGGGTTGCTTCCTATTTCCAAAAGAATCTGAAGATTGTCAAAGCTTGACAGGCAGCTCCAGTTTTAAGATGAAACAGATAAGTTAGGTTTCCCTGGTAGGAGCTTTTGAACACAAGCAGATAAAGGAAGTATTGTTTCCAAAGAGGGGATGCCGTTTATAGTGCAAATTCACCCTTATTAAGAACAAACTGCAGTTGCTTTAAACAGGCAGTTAAATGCATTTGCACTGCAGAGGTAATAAAATACTTATGAGTCTTTTCAAATATTTCTGTAGACACTGCACTTACAAATTTGGCTTTCATATTTTTTTTTTAATGATGGACCAAGTAAACTGAGTAAACCATTAAAAAGATCAGTAGATGATATAATGTAGCTGTTGTGTAGATCAAATACATGAGGTGTTGATTTTGTAACTGGGTTCACCAACAATCAGCTAGAAATTAAATTTATGTCACTTTGTTTTTGAAGATGCTTTGTATATTGCATGCCCTGGTAATTACTTGTGTATGTCACACATGGAGTTCAATTGCATGTTGTTTTAGGCATGTCACAAGTGAGAAGTGCCCCAACTTTCAGGCCTAAGGCAGCAGTAACTTTATTTTGTAAAATTACTGGGGTATAGTGGTGCCAACGTCATGCAAA